>NW_015169348.1:4378-7732 GCF_001447785.1 Gekko japonicus
AGCTTTTGTTGCACACGAAAGCTTATACTCAGAATCTTACTTGTTTCTTAAAGGTGTCACTGGATTGCTGAGCGGTCGGGTTAGAACAGATAAAAGGAAGTACTTCTTCACCCAAAGAGTGATTAACACATGGAATTCACTACCACAGGAGGTGGTGGCAGCTACAAGCATGGACGGCTTCAAGAGGGAATTAGATAAGCATATGGAGCAGAGGTCCATCGGTGGCTATTAGCCACAAGGTATAGATAGGGACTCAATGTTCTGTATTCTTGGTGCTGGGGGGGCAACAGTGGGAGGGCTTCTAGTGTCCTGGCCCCACTGCTGGACCTCCTGATGGCACCTGGTATTTTTGGTCACTGTGTGACACAGAGTGTTGGACTGGATGGGCCATTGGCCTGATCCAACATTGGCTCCTCTTATGTTCTTATGACTCAGACTTTGTTCATAAACTGTGAAGGTTTAACAAACCACACATGGCTTCTAGCCACAGTCCAGCCCATAGTTAAGGTGCACAAACCCATTGAAAACAGTGGCTTTACGAGAACTTGAATGTGTTGGATTGTGCTGTCTGTGAGTTTTGTTGTTTCTTGGGAGCATTGATTCAGGTCAGACTGCAGTCCTGACGCATGGACCAAGTTCATTAATGCCCCTTTCCAGCAAGCTAGGCAGAACCAGGATGTCCTTTCCCACGCTGCTTGGATTGTCTGGGAAACCCTGGGGTCAGAGGTGGGGTGCCCAGTAGCCCAAAGCTGAGGCAGTGCTGGAAGGGAGAAGAGCTTCCATGGGACCTGGGGATTCTCACATTGCCTTTGTGTGGAACAGCAAGATGTTCTACCACAAAATCTGTTATGCCACATACCTAAGCAGAACCACTTGAAATCAGTGAGACCCAGTGCCAAGTATAAACCTGTTTGGGGTTCAGAACTTTACAGAGCTCAGATTTCGGGTGCTTCCTTGTTGGTTGTGTTAGGTCCAGGAGACTTGGTTCTAGACCGTTTCAACAAAATAATCTCTCTCTCTCTCTCCCTCTCTTTCTCTCATTCATGTCACCTCCTAATCAGTCATGAGGCATCCGTCTTGGGAAATGGACCTCCCGATCTCATCACAAAGGACCCGGTGGGTGACAAGTGGCGGTACTTGGAAGAAGAGCTGCTGTTCAAGATGAGGCCACCTCACGGCCAACTCACTGAACCTCAGGTTAGTGTCGAATACCTTTCTAGCTAATCCTTCTACATCGGACAGATAGGTCAGCCCCCTACGCAAAAGAGTAAGTGAACATAGATCCGAGATTTAAAACCACAACTGTCAAAAACCAGTGGGAGGACATTTTAATCTTCCAGAATATTTCTTCACTGACCTAAGAGCAGTCGTCCTCAAACAGAGAAGCTTAAAGGGGAGCTTACCACCCTGAGATTGCCGAATTTGAGTTTATTCAGTTTGGTGTCGTGGTTAAGAGCGGCGGACTCTAATCTGGAGAACCAGGTTTGATTCCCCACTCCCCCAAACCCAGTTCTCCAGATTAGAGTCCACCACTCCTGGCCACTACAATATCCTTTTAGAGAATAGTTAGTAGTATAAACCTGGCAACATTGTCTTTGGCTTGTCCACTTGTTCACTGCCTCGGAGCAGATGTGACGTTCTTTATCTCCTTACGCTTGTGTAGTTCTTCCTCTACACTCTGACGTGAATTTTCCCCACCATGCCATTTCTTGATTTGTTGGATTATTTCAAGCCACACTGTGGTTCACCAAAATACAGAATGAGCCCTGTTGGCCTTGAAAGGTCTGAAATCCGACATACCTGAGGGATTTCCCCATATATACCCCAGAGAGCACTACTGTCGGGGTCACAACACCAATTGACCCTCCCAGGCCCTAAGAATGCCAGGCTCGCTGCTTCTAAGGCCAGGGCCTTTTCAGTGGTGGCTCCATACTGGTGGAATGAGCTCCCGGAAGAGATCAGGGCCCTGCGGGATCTTCTACGGTTCCGCAGGGCCTGCAAGCAGGCGCTCTTCCACCAGGCTTTCAATTAGGAGCCACCCTCACCACTACCACCAACATCTGTGGTTTGGGCCGGCCCCAGCTTTGAGACCGAGCCATTCCATCGTGTGACGCCAGACAATTACTTAATCTGAAATTGTCTGCTGTTACATCATATAGCACGCCATCTCAATTAGTGATGGAATGTTTAGTACTACTAGCACTTTATGATCATCTGACTGATTTAAGATGTTTAAAATGTTTTTGTATGGATTTTATGGTACCTTGTACCGATTACTGTAAGCCTCCCTGAGCCTGTTCGCAGGGAGGGCGGGATACAAATGGAATTAATAAATAAAATAAATAAGACAGAATTTCAGCCCCATGTGCATACATCCCACTTGCATATATTTGTACAGGTACAGCAGATGTGGGATTGCAGGCCAGTTTCAGGCCGGATGCTGAGAGCAGGCACAGCAATATCCCGATTATCTTTGTGACCCGCTTGCTTTGAATCGTCAGGTTTTCTGAGAAGAACGTGGTGTGCTACCTGTGATGTTAATCTCCCGCGTTTGTCCAAACACATTTTGTTTTCTCCAAATGTTAGATCACTACCAAAATAAATATCCTGCCCAAGGGTGCTGCATCGAGTGTAAGAACTCCAACGGTTGAGGAGCTGAAAAGATATACCGCGCAGCTCGGCAATCTCAGTCAAGAAGCATCTGTCCAGACCCAGGTACTCAGTGTGTTTCTCTCCGTTATGTAAGTCACCCGTGTGGCTAGTGAGCAAGATCCAGCCTCAGCCAATGGCGATATTCATTTCCTCCTTCATTTTTATTATTAATTTATTAAAACGTTTATACTCCCCTCCTTTCAATGTGGTTCGTAATGTGCATCCTAAAAGCAGGTGTTCGTTCTTTGATCCGTGTTATTTATAGTCTGCCTTCCTCCCCGAGACTCAAGGTGGATTACATTTTATTTACATTACTTATAGTCCCACCTATCTCACAGTCTCAAGGTGGATTACACAAGGTATAGAATCACAGAGTGGTTCATACTGCATTTCCATACAACTGCATATCTTCAGGACCGCCTCCTGTGGTATGTCCCCCCCCAAAAAGTATTACGCCCTGCAGAGAACAACCTGCTGGCGATCCCCAGCCCAAAAGACGTCCGGCTGTCCTCGCAACCAGAGTCAGGGCCTTTTCGGACCTGGCTCCTACCTGCTGGAACTCTCCATCGAACAACATCTGTGTCCTGTGGGACCTAATGCAGTTCCACAGGGCTCGCAAGGCAGAGATGTTCCACCAGGCTTTTGGTTGAGGACAGCAAGGGGTACCATTCAATCTGGCGCTCCCACCCCCCCGGTTTCTCT
>NW_015169348.1:7948-33167 GCF_001447785.1 Gekko japonicus
GCGGGAGGGAGGGGGAGCTGAGGATCGGGGGAGGGCCCCACAAAAATAGTGTGGGGGCCAGGCCCCATGGGCCCCGCGATAGCTACGGGCCTGTGCGGGACATAATGAAGTTCCGCAGGGCCTGTAAGGCAGAGATGTTCTGTCCGGCCTTTGGTTGAGGACAGCGACATTTCCATCCTAGCCGGCACCCTCCTCTTCTTCTATTTCTTTTTCCCTCCATCCTCTCTTTGGCCCTCTCCTCAGCGGCCTGCAAGTCAGTGGTGCAGTCCGGAGCGGGGTAGCGAAGAAATTGTCTGATGCCATCTGAAATAATATAGTTATCCTTTCTTGGTTTTGGTTTTTAACTCGTTTTTAATGGTTGTAGAGCACCTAGAGCAGGGGTGTCGAACTCATTTGTTACGAGGGCCAGCTCTGACATAAATGAGACCTTGTCGGGCTGGGCCATGTGGGTCTTAAAATATAATGCCAGGTAGCGGAGATATAAGGACACAAACACAAAGATTTTTTTTAACTTAAAATAAAAACATGATTAAAACATTAGCTCTGTAAGCTGCAAACCTACTTTTGATTTATTGACATTCACCACAGAAACCTCATGCGCAGAGTTCTGAGTCGAGGACCCAGGTTAAAACATGAAATGGCTGAGTGATTAAGAGAGTCTGGCAAAGCAAGCTATGATGCAGCAGCAGCAGCAGTAGAACTGAAAACAGGAGATGGCCAGTTCCACTGCGGGCCTGATGGAAGCCCTCCGGGGGCCTGATCTGGCCCCCGGGCCACATGTTTGACACCCCTGACCTAGAGCCTTACAGGCGATTTATACATTGAATTGATGATGATTATGATGATGATGATGATGATGGATGATGATGGATGATGATGATGATGATAACTGGCAAAGACCCTCACAAGAAGTTTTGGGGGAAAACGACCTCTTCTTTCCTGCCAGGAGAACACAACAGGGGAAGTTTCCTTGAGTTTAGACCAGAAACTCTTTGAGCTGCTTCTGGCTATCAGTCGCTGCCTGAACAACATGGAGCAGATGTTAAACACCTGCGTGCTCACCAGCGAAGCCGTGCAGCAGGAGGTATATGAGGTAAACACAATTAGGTGTGCCGATAGATGTTCACAGTAGCTGGGGCAGGGCGTGTGTTGCGATTCAGCACAGAAAAAAAGACTCCCAAAGAACCCCAGTCTCATAATCTCTTACTCTCCAATTTACCTGTTCCTCTTCCTCCCTGCCTGTGAGGAGGCCGGCAGTCCAGAATGGGAAATAACGATAAACTCACCATCTGACTTTTAGATTTGTTGTATTAATTTTATGTTTACGTTCTGTTTTTACAACTTTGATGTATTTTTATATGTTGTACATCACCTAGAGCCCTGCAGTAGCAGGGATTGGGCGGTTCATACACATTATTATTATTATTATTATTATTTTTAATGATGGTGATGATTATGATGATGATGATGATAATAATAATAATAACAACAATAATAATAACAATAATAATAACAACAATAATAATAATGTTTATTTACATGACCGAAAAAGACCCCTCGGGAGCACAGGCCGTCACTTAGTGAACATTTCCACCATATGTCCCAGGCAATGCTCCCTCTAAGCTGTGGAGTCTTGAGAGCAAAGATTCTGCTTTGCGAACTACTGGCATTAAAGTTGTGAGTGAGCGATTTGGCTCCTGCATAAATTAGTTTGCTCTGGAGCCCTCCTTCCTGAGCTAAGACAAAAACGTATGAGCCAGAGGCTAAAAAACTGTGAGCTAGCTCACACTAACTCAGCTTAGAGGGAACACTGCTCTTGACGCTTTTCTGTAAATGGAGGACTCTGGGGTTCAGGTTTCAAGTGAAATCGTGGTTTAATATAACTGGTTAGAGTATAGACCAGTCTACTAGTTATGGTTAGTCTGAGTACATCAGTCCAGACTCTGAAACCATGGATTGAAGTTGGTTTATTATTTTCAGAGTCAGTGTTAACCTAGGGTTTTCTGCTACGTACAGATATGGAGATCCTGACTCTTAACCACTTGCTCACAGTCTCTCTCGTGAAATACATGTTTTTCAAGGTAAATCAGAATTGGAATGATTCTCTCTGAGCCAAATCTTGGTTTCACAAACTAAGCATACATAGAATATGGACAGTGGGAAATGCAGAGTGAATCAGCCTCGCATGGAGCATTGCTGGATCCGTAGAGTTCAAACAGATATGACAAAGATCCTGCAGCCACCATCCGTTCATCCATGCAAATTGCAGTCTTCCGCAGCCTCAGTTTGTCTCTGGGTCATGCATGGAAAGGAGGAGGGTTTAATCTTCTACCCTCCGCTTGGATTCACTGTTCAAAATTGGCTCCTCTGCTTTGATAGTAGGAGAAAAAAGCTGTCCTTTCAAAGTGCTTAAAGTTCTTTTCCCTTTAAAGTGCTTATAGCAGAGCAGGGTAGCCAATTTTGGAAGAGCAAAGTGTCAGTCGAAGGGTTGAAAACTCCTTTTGCCTTCCCAGCATGGCCCCAAGGCAAAGTGAAGTTGCGCGAGTATGCACTTTTATATCTTAGAGATGTGTGATCTTCATCTGTTTCAGGCTCATTTCCACATGTTCCCCCAAGAGCCCTACGGTCGGGGAATCAGAACTTACTGGATGTGCCAGGTCCCCGGTCCATCAAACTCGTCATGACCAGGAACAGGGCGTTTTCGGTGGCGGCTTCTATCTGGTGGAATGAGCTCCCAGAGGAGATCAGGGGTCTGCGGGACCTAGCACAGTTCCGCAGAGCCTGCAAGACAGAGCTCTTCCACCAGGCTTTTGAATAGGAGCCGCCATCGCCATTATACCACCAACGCCCCATGATTTCTGTACATGGTCACCATGATGCGGGCACTTTGGGTGAGAATGGGACGTTTTAGGGGATGGCCATCCGGTTTTTAGGAGAGGAGCACCAAAATTTGTTTATGACTGTGATGTATTTTAATATTTTTTTAATGTTTTTATTGTTCTATTGTATTATCTGGCGATATACCATGTAAGCTGCCCTGAGCCTCCGGGGAGGGCGGGACAGAAATGTAAATAATAAATAAATAAATAAATAAATAAATAAAATTTCACACTTTTTGGGGGGGGGGGTTTCCTCACCTACGAGAGGCCTTTTCAACGGTCTCTTCTGTCTTGTCTCTCTTTCAGACCCTCTCTGTGGAGCTGCAGAAACTTCATGCCGATATCGGTCAAAAGAAGGACGATCTTTTGAAGTCTGTAACCTCTGCTGGCGGCAGCCCTGATCGGTTCTCCCAGTGTTTTAGCAACCTGCAGGCATGGCTGCAGTCGACGCAAGAAGCCACTGCTTCTAGGGGTAAATCTATGAAAGCCGAGCTGGACTATCACAACAATTTTCAGGTATTACAACAATTTCAAGGAAACCTCGTTGGATTCTCCTCTCCTTCTCTAGTGCACATTTGAACATACGCAGCTGCCGTATATAAAAATATTTTATTTGTATCCTGCTTTTCTCCCTGATCAGGACCCAAAGCAGCTTTGGCCCACTGTTCTCTCCTCCACCTTATCCTCACAACAACCTTGTGAGGTAGGTTAGGCTGAGCGTTCGTGACGGGCCCAGGGTCACCAACGGTGCCATCTTTGCTGGGGGAGTCCTGTCCCCAAACGGCTTGGCCGGGGAGAATTGGGTCCCCGAGCTCAAGAAGTTGGATCTTCGATGTGGTCTCTGTGCTTCACACCCATGAGATCTAGTGCACACGAGCTGGATCGATCGGTGCTGTAGCAAGCTCTTTTCAACGGATTTTCGCGCCCAGTCCCTCTGGGCATGCGCAGGAACCCCTCCACGCATGCCTAGAGGGGTGGGCGCGGACATCCCGCCAGTTGCTTTCTTACCGCCGTGTTGGAAAGACCTATTCCTTCGTTGGTCTGATCGGTTCGCTGTTAGCTATTTCAAAAGAAAACCTTTCAGCTATAGGTTTAAATTACTCCTTATCCTTCTTTGCAGTACAATCCTAAAACGAGTTTCTTACAGGCGCAGGGTAATGCTGATCTCCACTTTGGGATCAGGAAGGAATTTTCTTCTAGGCCAGATTGTCCCAGGGATCCTGGAGATTTTTTGCGTACTTCTGGTCATAGAGCAGGGGTCACTGGGGGAGTGGGGGGGGGAGAGTAGTTGTGAATTCCCTGCATTGTGCCAGGGGTTGGACTAGATGACCCTTGAGGTCCCTTCCTGCACCATGTTTCTATGATTTATATTATTCTAAGTCAGCTTAGACCAGTGGTATTAGTAGGGTGTAATTTTGATTAGGATTTCACAGTTAAATGTTCTGAGCACCTTCCCTATGAGGAAAGGCTGAAGAGTCTGGGACTTCTTTACAGAGAGGGTGATTAAAATGTGGAATTTGCTGCTGGAGGATGTCGTGATGGCCACAGGTCTCATTCTTTAAATGAAAACCGTCATGTCACCATTTTTTTAAAAAATTCTGAACTTCGTTTGAACAAACTCCACATTACAGAAGTTAATAAAGCACAGAAACGTTAACATACATCCAAACGTAAAACACGATACGTTGTAGTCCAAGGGATTCCGTTTTGACATACCGGAATCGGGAAAGCAACGGACCTATGCCAATCAAAAGGAAGTCTCAACAGCATATCCAATCAGAGAAGCGGTCAAAAATGAAGCCAAGTATGATAACCTGGATTTGAGGGAAGAAGATCTGATTCGGCCATGTACTGTAATACCGGAGCCCAACTTAAGATAGATGTAGAATAGATCGTATCTGAGGGAGCTTGAGCCTGATCTAGGTTCATGTCACAATTTGTCAAAAAATATATATCAAATTGAGCAAAGCAGCTTTCCAGGGAGTACGGTGCGCTCCCTGGTTCTGTGGGAAAATCATGCCCATTGTGTTTTTGTGTGGGTGAGCTGCTTTCCGCAGCAGATGGCTATGCAGTTCAGGCAGACGCACATGTATAAGCCCAATGCAAGCACAGAGACCTTGGCTGGACATCTTGTTCATCCATAAATGGAACAGGTGAATCTAGCGGATAGGGAGGTAAGATGGGGTCTCACTCCCCCACCATGCTTATCTGTCCCTGGAGAAGTTTGAGAACATAGTTGGCTATGTCCTTAACAACCCTATCCGTAATGAACCCATTCCCCCTTGCAAATTGGCCATTGATTTTTTTAAAAAAGACCTGGGCGTTTCTCTCCTCTCTCCCTTTCTTCTTTAAAAATGAGGGCAAGTAATTCCATGATTCTCTTCCTCTGTACATATGTGCATACGTAAAGAAATGATGCTGATTAAAAACAGCCCCGTTGAATTGCAGTTTAATTGTCCCTTCATTCGGTAGAATGTATCTCTGGGTTCACGGTGGGTTTTCCGCTTGTTCCTGCCACAGAACCAAATCAGGCTATTGTACGATGCCTTGATTGAGAAAAAATCCAGGCTGCAGCAGTCCTTCAGCGCTCTGAGCGGGCACGGCGTTTCCGAGCAGCTCCAGGTAATTAGCTGAGATTCGAAGAGGTAATGGACAATCAGTTTCCCCGCCGCTGGACAATTTCATCTAATTTCCCTTTGTGGTTTGGTATTCCAAAATCGGACCTATGGTCTTGTTTTCCCCTGTGAGCTTAATGATGCTGCCGATGACCCTCCCATGGCCACAAATCTCCAAGCGCTGATCAGCGACGAAGAGCCATGGTTTTCAGTCCTTATGTATGAGCTGCCAGGAAGCCTGTGGATGTTGGGTTAGTTAGAGCCTTGGTCTGATCCAGCAGGGCTCCTTTTATAGCCTTGGTAGTGGAAAGTGCTGTCAGTGCACAGCTGACATGGGGGTGACCCTGTAGGGTTTTCAAGGCAAGAGATGTTCATAGGTGGTTTGCCATTGTCTGCCTTTGCGTCATGAGCCTGGACTTCCTTGGTGGTTTCCCGTCCAAGTCCTAACTGGAGCTGACCCTGCTTATAGGGTGGCCATCCCCCCGATGGGGATGGGGGTTTACACGCTTTCAGGGGGCCCAATCTGCCGCCACTCAGCTGGCCGGTGGGGGAGCCTGCCCCTGAGCAGCCCCACCCCGGAGCAGCCCCATCTGCGCTGATGTGCCCGGTGCAGTGACAACACCCAAAGGTGATGTCATTGCGCAGGGCATGTTGAGGTGGGGACACTCTAGCTTCTGAGGAAAAAACTCTATGGTAACCATAGAGTTTTTCCCCTCAAATGCTAGAGTGTCCCCCACAATGTGCTCTGCGCTATGATGTCACCTCTGGATGATGTCATCACAGCATGTGCATGAAGCATGTGCTCAAGGATATCCAGGACAGTAGCCTGCAGCCCCCTGCCGGCAACAGGTAGGGACCTAGCAACCCTACCTGCTTAGCTTCCAAGCTCTGACGAGATCGGACTAGCATGGGCCATCCAAGTCAAGGTTTGTCTGGCTCTAAGCGAGCTTAGCAGTTTCTATAGCTGATCAGTCTCCCAAGAGATTCATCCAACAAAGAACTCAAAAGAACTTTATAACCCTGTGCTGAATTGCTATAGGTTGATGAGGTGCGGGTTTGCAACAAGCTATATCCGTGTGGCAGAGGCCTGAACAGCCCAGTCTAGCTCAAGCTTGTCAGAGCTCAAACGTTAAGCTGACCGGGAGACCACCAAGGAAGACTAGAATCATGACACAGAGGCATGCAGTGCCAAACTTCCTCTACTCATCTCTTGCCTTGAAAACCCCTTGAGGAGTATGGGATACAGTTCAAGGTGCTGGTACTTACCTTTCAAGCCCTGTACCAGGGGTGTCAAACATAAGGCCCAGGGGCCAGAACCAGCCCATCCAGGGCTCTTATGCGGCCCGTGAGCAACTAGTGCAAAGCAGGGAACAGGAAACTACTCAGGGGATTGTGGCTTCAGCATGGCAGAACAACCTCATCTGCAGCAGTCAAGCATTGTGGGAGTGTCTGCCCAGTGCTGCACCGCTGGCTGTCCAATCTGACCATACAGGTTTTCCTTTGCACAGTCCCCCCCCCTGCCATGAGGCCTTGCAGTGAGGATACACCAGCTTGGACCTTACCAGCTGCTGTCCTTTATACAGTTTATATCTCCAATACCTGGCATTACAGTTTATGGCACACAGGGCCCAGCCCAACAAAGTGACATGTATGTCAGATCCGGCCCTCATAATAAATGAGTTCGACACCTCTGCCCTCTACAGCCAAGGGCCAGCATATCTCCGGGACCGCCTTTCCGCATATGAGCCCCACAGGAACTTAGGATCTATTAATCCACATCTCCTTGTGGTTCCCGGCCCCAGGGATGTCCAACTTGCCTAAAAGGGCCAGGGCTTTTTCGGCCCTAGCCCCTACCTGGTGGAATGAGCTCCCTTTAGAACTCAGGGGGCCCTGCAGGACCTATTACAATTCCGCAGGGCCTGCAAGACAGAGCTCTTATGCCAGGCTTTTAGTGAGGCAGTGGGTGCCCACTATTAATCAACATCTCCTGGTGGTTCCCGGCTCCAAGGACATCTAACTTGCCACAACAAGGGCCAGGGCTTTTTTGGCCCTGGCCCCTACCTGGTGGAATGAGCTCCCATTAGAAATCAGGGCCCTGCAGGACCTATCACAATTCTGCTGGGCCTGCAAGACAGAGCTCTTCCGCCAGGCTTTTAGTTGAGGCAGCGGTGCCCGCCTTCTGACTGGCCTCCCCCCCCCCCATTGACCTCAGATCCAAATGGCCACATGGGAACCAACTGTTTCTTGCTGAGATCTGCTGAAGCACCAGTCTTTTTATATTGATCGCTGTTTTAGATATATTTTAACTATCGATTTATTCTGCTGTGAATTTTATGATGGAACCCACCTTGAGCCCGCTTGTGGGGTGGGCGGGATACAAATCGAAATAAGTAAATAAATGAGTTGGTTGCAACTTGATGGCACTTAATTATTATCATAGACTTGTGGCAGTGATGCACACGCACACACAAACAAAAGAATCGGTTTTTCAAACATTTACTCATGTTAACAAAAAGAAGGGCATATTCAAAATCATAGCTCACCAGCCAAATCATAGCTCACCAGCAAATAAGCATTTACGGTTCTGCAAAGGACATGTGCCTCTACAGTTCTCAAAGCCAAACCAGTCATTACAGTAAATACGTGTCTGTGGCAAAACCAACAGCTGTGTGCTCTAACTCCCCTCCATAATATCTACTAGAATTTAGCCTGAGTCCTGACACTGTGATGTCACTGTTGTGACATCAGGAGGGGGCGGGGAAATTGCATTCGATGTCTCGGAGAGGAGGGAGCCAGCCAAACGCATAACTGCCTTTAATCAGCAGCAGCCGTGTATTTATCAAAGCCTCAGTTTGACTGGAAAGTCAACAGTGGGAGGGCTTCTAATGTCCTGGCCCCACTGCTGGACCTCCTGATGGCACCTGGTATTTCTGGCCACTGTGTGACACAGAGTGTTGGACGGGATGGGCCTTTGGCCTGATCCAACATTGGCGTCTCTTATGTTCTTATGGTGAAGATACAAAGCGTCTTGCACATCCTCGGAATAAGGGCACAAGGGACTGACCGTTTCTCTATGAAAAGTGTTACATCAACTTCCCTTCAAAGCTGCGGGTTATGTCACAAACTATAAACGTGGCCCTGAATCCGTACTAAATTTTCTTTTCATGGAATAGGATTCCTGATTGCTCCTTTCTGCTGCAGATTGTGGGGGACAGAGGACGGGGGGCAGATTTTGTGGGGGGACAGTGGGCAGCAGTGAGGGGAGCAGGAAAGAAATTTCCATTCCAGAGAATTCAGCCTCAATTCAACCCGTCACACCCAGTTTTTATAGACCTACTTACAGCAATGCAAATTTGATCTTGGGTACACCGTTTATGTTCTCTGTTCCTTGCTTACTTCATTTATTTATCTTACAAAATTCATACCCCGCCTTTCTGCCCTCATGAGGGCCACCAAGGTGGCTAACAAATTAAAAACATACCTAATAAAAATGCTGTCTTTGATGTCATGAAAGCCAACAAAAACACATCATTAAAACAATTTAAACCGGAGCTAAATTACACATTCAGAAACATAAAAACAATAATCAAAACATTAAAGACGGAGGAGGAACTTACTTTCCTTCTTGTGGTGATGTAATAAAGAGCTGGCGGGTCCAAGGGGTGTCCCAGCGACCTCACTGCTCCTAATATGGAAAACCTAAAAACCAATCGTTTCATCTTTCATTTAGAAAATCGACACCCACGAGCTGGAAGAACTGCAGAACTTTGAGACACAGACAGCAAAACTGCGAGTTCACGCAGAGAGACTTAAGTTGCCTGTTGCCCTGACCCATGACGTTTATAAATTGGAGGTAAATTTGCTCACAGGATGCATGCAGTGTTTTGAATCTTTCCAGGCAGTTATCAAGAGAGGGTAGTATATGCGGTGTAATATGGTTGTGTGGGATTAGAAGATCTACTTAAGCGGTACAAAGAGGGAAGGAGCATTCGCAGGAGTGGAGGCAGGTGGCAGTGGAAGTGGGCAGTGGAAGATGTGGAGGCCGCCGTGGCAAGGAGGGAAAGGCGGAAGCTGCAGTGGTCGCTACTCCACCGCCCCCAATCCATCACCTCACACCCCTACCACACCTTGCCTCATTGTAGAGCTGACCCTGCTCTGAACATTCAACTTTTGACCCTCTTACGCTGCAACCTTAAAAACATTTTCCCATCGAGTAGATTCTTTCAGTTTAAGGGCCAAATGAGATCAGAAACGGATACCAATGTTGTACAGGCAGAACATTCTCAGGTAGGCATGATGGAACTCTACTTTAGCACTTTGTTTTGTGCCTCAGAAAACAGGTCATCATAGAGCCGAACTAGATGCTACTGCATCCCTGATTCTGCAGTAGAGACATGATGGCACCATTTTAGAGTTTGGTTTTTTTTTTCATTTTTCAAAATGCCATGGGGCGCCAGTCCTGCTGGGGATAACAGACTTCCCTGCATGTGGCAGAATTTCTAGCAACTGTTTGTCAAATCACATGACAATTTTTGCAGGAGCGACTTTTAAATTCTTCCATGTTTTCCTGTGAAATTAGGTTTATTGTGGGGTGAGGGTTTGCTGTTTATGTTATGACAAGTCGCGAAAACAGTGAAGACAATAAATAAAGTCCTGCTGGGGATCGTGGTGAGGGAGGATAAAAGTTTCCTGTCCCACCCACACCAACCCCTAGCACTGTTTTCAAGAGCTGGGAGCCTGATCCTGCTGGGGACAATGGCACAGGAGAATGTGGGGTGTCTATCTCCCTCCTGTGCAGTTTTCAAGAGCCTAAGATGTCTGGTGGGGACATCCCCCCACAGTGTGGCCTGCAGTAATACTGGCTCCATGAAGCATTTTGCTGTTGAAAAAAACAAGCTGTAAAATGGTGCTGTGTCCCCATGGCAGACTCGAGATGACGATGCAATGATAACCACGGGCATAGACAGCTTTAAATGAGGATCAGATGGGTTCATGGAGGATTGGTCTATCAGTGGCTACTAGCCATGGTGACTGAGGGGAACTTCCACTTTCAGAGGCAGTCAGCCTCTGGATCCCAGAGCCAGGAGGCAACATCAGGGAAAGGCCTCGGCCTCCATGCCCTGTTGTTGGCCCTCCAGAGGAACTGGTTGGCCACTGTGTGAGACAGGATGCTGGACTAGAGGGACCACTGGTCTGATCCAGCAGGGCTCTTATGTCTTTCCAAAATGTCTCTTGCAAGATGGATGGGTTTGTGTTTGATTAACCATTACTTTATGAAAGTAATAAAGGAGAACCATTCTGGAAAAAATACTTCTGGCCTGAGTAATACTCTCATCAGCTTAAGTTGATTATGAGTTATTCCATTAAGATTAAAGCAGTGTTCCAGTTTCTTTGCTGCTGTTGGTTTATATGTGCTAGACATGACTGCTTTCTGGTGCTGTTCTGTTTCCACACATTCCAACAATACCCTCCATGTAACACATCCTAACTGGCAGTGGGGTGCACTATCAGGGCCTATCACCTGGTTTGCATTCACCGGGATCAGATTCTGGCTGTTTCAGTATCTGAATTCTCAACAAGTAGAAAAACCTATCATCATATTTGGCTAAGAGCTAACTGGTGGCTTATTCATGTAAATAATGACAAGTGGAATTTGTTTCCTAGGATGTGCTAGATGACCTTTGGGGGACCCTAAGAGCTAAACAAAGGGAGCTAACCCCTCCGTTTATTAGCGAACGACAGTATGAACCTTTGTTACGTGGACTAAGGGAACTCGTAGATCTCGGACAAGAGAAAGTCGCCCAGGTGACGGATCTGAAAGCGACCAGTCGACCAAATTTGCAGCTTCATCTGCAAGATCACAAGGTATTTTATATGTTTTTATTTATAATTTGAATTTATAAACCATCCTAAGTACACAGAGCTCAGGGCAGTCCACATAAAAGAATGAAACATTCATAAATGTAAAACAATTTGAACAATACATAAATAATAATAATTGAATAGCTAACTTTAGAAAGCCACAATCATTCCCCCATTGGGATTTTGGTAGTGGATTTCCATTGTACATTTATAATGACAAAAAAAAATTCAGGTGTGCATAAGTTGAACATTATAAGTGTTTTGGAAGCTCCAAATGAGCATGATTTAAACCTTGATGTGCAGGAGCTTTCTGGTCTCTTCTATGCCTTGTTATACCATAAGGAATCTCAGGTTGCATTTCAGAGCTGTAGGAAGGCATAGGCCACGCCTAACATGCAATAGAAGCTTTGCACATCCCCTCAGGGTTAATCTAGTGTCAATAACACAGTTCGAGGGAGGAACAAGTTTCAGGGATGGGGGACAGGATACATAGCAAAATCCAGCTCTTCAGTAGTACCATTGTTGTGTCTACTTTTTTGTAATGACAAGTGTAGGTACTTTTGACAAAGTTTCAGGGGTGGAGGATAGGATAGTAGCTTTCTTCAGATTCTCAAAGGGATTTGTGACCCACTTTAACCACTACCTCTTTTGTCAACTGTTCTCATTTCTCCTGGGTCCTTTTAGTATATTCCGCCTGTATATTAGGGATGGGCACGAACCTAGTTTTGTGACGAACATCGCTGGTTTGTGGTTCATGAACCGGAGGTTCATGCCCATCACTATCCACGATGCTCCACATGATTTTGGAGGTCTGTGGGGTTTGTAGTGGGAAGCGGGGGTGGGGGGGGAGCAAGAGGGTTCACTGAAATGGCTTGCAAAAGCCATTTAAAGGGAAGGTTCCCTTTGAATGGCTTTTGCAGGCAGGCGCTGTGCATGAATGAAGTCCACCAGAAGTGGTGAACTCACCGCTTGAACTTCACTTGCGTACAGTGCCCGCTTGCAAAAGCCATTTAAAGGGAACATTCCCTTTAAATGGCTTTTGTATGATCTACCCCCCCCTCCATTCTGCAGACCTTGGGGAGTCGTCACCAGCAGAAAAGAGGCCCCAAACCTCATGACCTGAACCAGTTTGTTAAATGGGGGAAGTTTGTGGTTCGTGTGACCTCACAAACCACGAATCGGGACGAACCTCCATTTTCCCAGTTCATGCCCATCCCTGCTGTATATTTTCTGTTTTATTCAGATGTGTTTAAAAAACAAAAACCCTCAGGATTCTATCTGTGACACTTCCATCTAATAATCTGTAATTACATCCAATGTTTGTAGTGTATGGTAGTACTCAGTACAGCTTGATAGGGCCTCATAAGTCTTAATGTCTGCAAAGCACTGTAATACCACCAGATGTCATATTTATATGCATGCAAAATTACGACTAACAATTAATGCTCAAAACACAAGTTGTTTCTGAAAGAGACACAGCCTTATTTTAATCAGACACCTGCCACAGAGCCATAAAGTATAGGAGAGAGTCGTATTTAATTTGTTTAGGATTTATTTCCCATTCAGGGCTCTTAACATAATTTCGTCGCACATGTGTAAAGGTATGGGAGAAGGAGGGGGAGGTCATCGTCACAGTTGTCGATAATCAGAATCCACTCAGGGCTACAATTATATTGCCAGGAATAGCATACAACCTCACTAGTGAAGATTAATGTTTACAAAATGCCCGAGAGAAAGAATGCACAAGCCACAACGTAATCCCCCACTTAAATGTTCGGGATTTTAAGTTAAGAGAAGCCAATTAGCCATTTATGCTTTCCATTAGTTACAAACAGCTGCAATTTATCCTGTTCAGCTGACTCTGTGGACAGATGTAAAACATTCCAAATGGTATTTTCCTTTGCTCTTTGGTCAAATAATTATATCCTAGGATCGTATCCAGAAAACGGGGTTTAGTTGTTTTAGTACCAATTCTCTGTTTCTGTTGCATTTAGTTGGCATACTTACTGTCCATGTTTAATGGATGAGAGACAATGATGATATCTGTGATTTTGGGGCAACATGAGCTTTAAGCCTGGGGTAGAAAGAGCAATCCCCCCCCCTGCTAGATTTCTCTACCACCCAGTGTAGCTGAGTAGAGTCAGGACACACAAAGTACTTTTTTTTCACACAGCCCATCATTAGATTACTTCATTTATACCCCGTTTTTCTCCACAGTGGAGACCCAAAGTGGCGTACATTGTTCACATGCTTTCCAGTGAGGTTAATTAATTATTGTATGGCAGTGTGTGCAGTATAGCCAGGAGATCCTAAGATTGTCTGGAAGCCAGAAGTTCTAGCTCTTTTAGCGTTATGCACCACTAGGTGGCGAGCTAGACCTGTTTTTTTAAGGCAAGATATGTTTCAGAGGTGGTTTGCCATTGCCTGCCTCTACGTTACACCCCAGGTATTCCTTGAAGGTCGCCCGTCCAAATATTAGCCAGGGTTGACCCTGCTTAGCTTCCAAGATTGGATGGGTAGTAAAATGGAGGTTAACATGACTGAAGCCCCGTTGCAAGAACTTTATATATTCAAAAGCATTTTTGTTTCATTTTTTTTAAACTGTAGATTTCTTGACCTCTTTGTTGATTCTGTTTTTTCCTTTTTCTGAGCCCAGAATTTTTTCCGCAAGTTGAACGCTCACATGCTGCTTGTGGAAATGTGCTTCAAAAGAGTGGCACCTTCTCTGTTGCAAAAGAGAGAGAAACTCTGGAAGGAACTGGTTGAGGAGATCAAATCTTTAGAGCAGCAGGCGGTCCAACAGGGAACCCGTTTGGAGAGACAGTTGCAGGTAATAGAATCGAATCGGAACCGTGGGGATATTTTATGTATTATTATAGCATTTGTTTCACTTTTCTGCCAAAATTGACATAGGAGTTAAAAAACCCCAAGAAGAATGGTGTTAAAAATTGATACAAGTATTCTGTGGGCAGAGGATTCTCAGCTGGGTATGATGGCAGACCATTTTAGTGTTTCATTTTGTATGTTACAAAACAGGTACTCTTAGGGCCAGACTAAACACATAAACGGAGCTGGAAGGGACCTCAAAGGTCATCTAGTCCAACTTCTGCACAACACAGGAAATTTGCCATAACCCCTCCACTTCAGCTTGGTGTAGTGGTTAAGTGCACGGACTCTAATCTGGAGAACTGGGTTTGATTCCCCACTACTTCACCTGCAGCCAGCTGGCATGACCTTGGGCAAGCCACAAGTTCTCTCAGATCTGTTCTCTCATGAGCAGTTCTCAAAAGAGCTCTCTCATCCCCACCAACCTCACAGTGTGTCTGTTGTGGGGAGAGGAAGGGAAGGAGATTGTAAGCCACCCTGAGACTCCTTTGGGTTGTGAAGGATGGGGTATAGAATCATGACTTCTTCTTCTTCCCTCCCCCCCCCCAGTGACCCCTGTTCTATGCCCAGAGTAAGGCAAAAAACCTCCAGGATCCCTGGCGAATCTGGCCTGGAGGAAAATTCCTTCCTGACCCCAAAGTGGCGATCAGCATTACCCTGGGCATATAAGACAGGACCACGAGAGCTGAGCACTGGCTCATCCCTTCCGTCCTCCCTCTCATGATCTGCTTCAACATTGCTGTCAGATGGCCATCTAGCCTCTGCTTGAAAACCTTCACAGAAGAAGAGCCCACCTCCTCCCAAGGAGGCCTGCTCCACTGAGGAACCACTCTGTCAGGAATAGGTACTACCATCTCCCTGAGTCCACCACAGTGATATGGTGCATCTTAGAGTTTGTTCTTTAACTTTTTAAAATGCTGTGGGAGCCTGATCTTGCTGGGGACTGCGGGGGTGGGGGGGTGATGACACTTTGCTTGTGATGACACTGTAAACTTAGTGTGCTGTGCTGAAGATGAGTCTTCTCTCTTTAGGACTGGATAGAATTTGATAAGACTTACACCTCTTTCTGCCAAAAACTAGAGGCACTGTCGTCTTCTGTGCCTTCTGTAACTCTGGTGGAAGAAACGGAAGAAAGGTTAATGGAAAGGTCTGGACTTCTCCAGGTAGGTCCTTGTCCCTAGATTCATCAACGTCCCTTCCAACTCTCACATTCTATGATTCTCTGAAAACCTCCCAAGAAGAAGAGCCCACCTCCTCCCGAGGAGGCCTGCTCCACTGAGGAACCACTCGGTCAGGAATAGGCACTACCACCTCCCTGAGTCCACCACAGTGATGTGGTGCATCTTAGAGTTTGTTCTTTAACTTTTTAAAATGCTGTGGGAGTCTGATCTTGCTGGGGACTGCGGGGGTGGGGGGCGCTGGTATAATTTTGCTTGGGATGACACTGTAAACTTATTGTGCTGTGCTGAAGATGAGTCTTCTCTCTTTAGGACTGGATAGAATTTGATAAGACTTACACCTCTTTCTGCCAAAAACTAGAGGCACTGTCGTCTTCTGTGCCTTCTGTAACTCTGGTGGAAGAAACGGAAGAAAGGTTAATGGAAAGGTCTGGACTTCTCCAGGTAGGTCCTTGTCCCTAGATTCGGCAACTGACATTGTTACTGTTGTCTTGAGAACTGATTCAAGTACGCTGGAATGACATCGCTTGAACAAAAGCTCCTCTTGAACCAGGAGCTAAGATAAGCCTTGACCACCAAGGAAGGCTCTTCAAAGGAAGGCAATGGCCAACCACCTCTGCTTCTCACTGGCTCTGAAAGCCCCTTGCTGGGGTCGCCATAAGTCTTGGATGGGAGGCCACCAAGGAAGGCTCTGCAGAGGAAGGCCATGGCCAACCACCTCTGCTTCTCACTTGCCTTAAAAACCCCTTGCTGGGGTTGCCATAAGTCTTGGATGGGAGACCACCAAGGAAGACCCTGCAGAGGAAGGCTGTGGCAAACCACCTCTGCTTCTGACTCACCTTAAAAAACCCTTGCTGGGGCCACAATAAGTCAGCTACAATTTGACAGCACTTACATATGTAAAAGTGAACTAACTGAAAATAGAGCAATGAAACCCCAGCAGCCCTGCCTCTCTTGGTACCTTAATGCCATTTTTATATCCTTTCCTAGCAACTCAAAAGGAACGTGGAAGAAGAACAGGGAAGGTATCATCAGATACTGAAAGAAGGGAAGAAATTATTGGAGCTCACAAATTGCCCTGAGTTGGAAAATCAGGTTGGGAAATTAGAAGACCAGTGGACATCTCTTTCCAAAAAAGTGGGTCATGAGCTACAGAGACTTGAGACTTTGTTCAGACTCTTGACCAGGTGAGTGTATCCTGTCTATTTTCCTCAGCCTTTTAAGAGCCAGTTTTTATCCTCATTTTCCTGTGGTGACATCAGTCTTCAGGGGTCATTTCCTGCTGGAATGTGCCGGAATGGTGCTCCGGCAGTAAGGAGCTCTCCGCCGCCTTCCCTGGCCCGCCCGCTGAGGTGGACGGGCCAGGGAAGGCCTGCAGAGGGACCCCCCCCCCGCCACCTGGGAGGATTTAAATGCCTTTCTTTCCCCATCTGGGGAAGGGAAAGAAAGGCATTCTAAACATGCCTGGGTTCCCTGAGCCTCTCCGTTTTTGCCGCGGGGCACCTGGAGAAGATTGGGCAGGGAACCCAGACATGCTTAGAATGCCTGCCCTTTGTCAGGGCATGTGGCATACACAAATGAATTGTGCAAATGAGCTCCTGCACCTCTTTTTCTACAAAATGACCCCTGCTTATCTTTCCAGCACCTGAGGAGTTATGGACTGAGAGCAGATTTCCCTGCAGAGGGAGTTCTTATAACGTCAGTGCTGGTGTTATGATACCCTGTCCTACATTACTTCCCATCATGCTTTGGAGGATGGGAGATGACATAGCGGGGCCTCCTGGGCCAAGATTATTGAATGGGTGGGTTTGGGCGAGAGCAGCCCTAGTAGCCCAATCTCATTAGAGCTTGGAAACTATGCAGGTACTTGGGCCTGACCTGGATAGCCATGGCAAGCCCGACCTTGTCAGATATCGGAAGCTAAGCAGGGCTGACCCTGGCAACTATTTGGATGAGAGACCTCCAAGGAATACCAGGGCCGGGAGGCGGAGGCAGGCTATCAAGCCACTTCTCAGAACATTCTCCATGCCCCAGTAGGATTCGCTAGAGGTCACCATGATGTCCAGGCATAGGTACGCACACACAGACACACACAATGCAATTTTTTTAAAAAAACAACTACACAGGTACTTGGAGGGGAAACCAGACTATCTAAGGAAGATCAGATCAGACCAGACTATCTGAAGAAGTGTGTTCGCACAGGAAAGCTTATACCCAGAATTAAACTTTGTTGGTCTTAAAGGTGCCACTGGACTCTAACTTTGTTCCAGGGTTTCTGTGCAGTGGAAGCCAACAGCAAACCACCTCTGCTCATCTCCTGCCTTGAAAACCGCATGAGATGAAGTTTCGTGGGGTCACCCAGAGTCAGTTGCCACTCAATGGCAGTTGGAAAGTGCACTGAAAGGGGATTATTTAGTGTGTGTGACTGCAGCCTCTATCTTGAAAAATAAATTCAGACTTATTTTGAAAGGGGACCCCATGTGGAGTGTGTTAGTGAAAGATGACAGTGGGGCATGAATTAACAGTGGGGAAGCCCTCTTTGTAGCTCATGCGCGATCATAAAACGTGGTCTTTTCTGCAGGAGCTTTTGCACCTGAGGTTATTGTTCACAGGTTCTTCACCGCTGCAGCTGCCTCCTTTGGGTCGTAGTACATGCAGTGCCTTTGTGCCATCTCAGCGGGGGGCCTGAGGCAGAGTATAGAACCGAGGAGCATGCAGGGTTTTCCAGCTGATGGTTATATCCCCCACCTGTATGTGTTTCTGCAGTTACAACCGAGATTCGAAGGAGCTGGAGAAGTGGTTGGAGTCTGCTCAGCAGAGGGTGAATTTCTGGAAGGAGCAATCTCTCAGTGCATCCCAGGACCTGAACACTGTCAGCCACAATATCCACAGCTTACTGGTAAGTCTGGTGTCCGGCAGCGTTTGTGTGGCAAACGGTAGTTAAAAACGTTGGTCAAATCCTAGGGTGTGATCACACATACAATTAGCCGCGCCATAGGCGCGAATGCCGGGCGGATTTAAAGGGATCAGACACGAACATCTGGGAAGCGCCCTGCACCCATCGGCAACCCGTTTTGCTCCACCACAGAAATGGAGTAAAAAGACACCAGGGAAAGTCCGGTAGCAAATGGGTTGCTATGGGCTATGGACGGACTTTCCCCTGTCTGATCGCTCCAGCGCGCTCTCACGGCATCTTTCTGTTAATTCACGGGAATCCTTCTTCAAAAACATTCATAACCCCAAAGAAGTGCTTCTTTTTCCTACTGTAAATCAGTCACATTGGGTGAGCCTGATTTTTGCCTGTCAGTTATATTTGAATCCGGTTACTTGTGCTAGGGTACATGGACAGGTTGATCCTATTTTTGCCTCACTACAAAAATAAAATAGAGTGAGAGAGTGAGTGAGTGGCTGGTCCAAGGTTACCCAGTGACCTTCTTGGCTGAGCAGGGATTTGAATCCAGGTTCTTTCCCCCAGCCCTAGGAGAAAATGAAACATTTCTAAAATGCAGATTTCAGGCTTGTTCAGTCTTAATTTGCCTTGGGGCAATGTGGGGAAAGGGAGTTTAACTCTTTTATCTTCCCTTGGTTTTGCTAATCAAAATCAGGCTTCATGCAAACAGGAATTAGTTTTGATTACTGAAGCCAAGCAAAAGTTTCAAGAATTGAAATTTCCTACATGACTTCAAGGCAAATAGAAGTTGCAAAAGCCTGTATTGTGTGTATTGTAGATGGACAGAAGTGCATAATCTTTGCCACATCTAAGCCCCTAATATAACACTTCAAATACTACCCCACATTGCTGCTTAGTAAATTCTGATGTTTTGAGAGAATGGGTGATAATTTCTTTGTATTAAAAACTGCTTTCATATTACAACGCAGACAACACACTGGCCTTCAGATAACAGTTCTTTTTGCAAATGAATAATTTTGTAAAAGTCTTTCCTGTGTAAATCTCCCCCCCATCTTAGGCATTCTTAAAAGAGGTTGATGGTAAATCTTCCTTGAAATCATCGGTCGTCAGTACTGGCAATCAGCTTTTGCTTATTAAGGAGTCCGATGCAGCCATGTTGCGATCAGTTTTGGCAGAATTTGAGCAGAAGTGGGCAGATCTGATATCTCAACTTCCAAGCATCCAAGAGAAGTTTCACCAGGTAAACGGCAAATCTCCAAACCTACCTGCTCAAAACCAACTCAGCAAGCTTACAAAATGTAACGACCCAATCATTTCGGGAGAGGGGTGGTTCAAGGGCTGCTCTGCTATCTGTCCTATCAAATCAAAATCCCACATACTGTGAGAGATTAAACCCTGCTGATGTTTCTGCCTGCATAATTTTCTGTATGCCCCACTGATTACGAACCTGCATATAAAAGTCAAGTGTGCAATCCAAAAAAGTTGATTATACTTCACTGAAATCATGTACTGGGTTGTGCTTCAGGATAGGCACAATCCAGCTCATTAATGAAAATTTATGATGAATTTTTGCTGGTTTGTGGTTCGCAAAGTGAAGTTCGTGACAGATCAACCAGCATGAATTTTTCCACAAATTTTCAAGCTGTTTGTGGAGGTTCGTGCTCCTTGGTGAATGGATACATTTCCAGACAGTCTGTCTTCCCTCAAACAAAATGTTTACCTAACTTCAAAGCGGGGGGGGGGGGCCAGAATTCTCCAGTCTTGGAAACACTGTTGTCAGTTTAAAGAGGGGCTCCCCCCCTTTGCTTCGGTTTCTTTCTTGCACAGAGTTTGCAAAATCCCACCCCCCACCACTTGCATTTGTGACTCTGTGCTTTGAGATCAGTCCTTTTAAGCTTGCAATGCTGGTAGCACTGGGTTCTGCTGGGCACCAGTACATTGCACTGGTATTTTGGGCTTGCAAAGAAAACCCCACTTGCTTGGATTGTGATTCTGTGCTTGACATCAGACCTGTGAGCTGGCATTGCCACATTGGCACTGGGTTCTGCTGGGCAGTAGTACATTGCACTGATTCTGCTGGGCTTGCAAAAATGGCCCCCGACCTTCAGTTTCTATTGCAGAAATTCTGTGTTTTGCCCTTATTGGGTTTGCACTGCCATAGTGGCACTGGTTCTGCTGGGCACATTGCACTGGTTCTACTGGGCTGGCAAAAATGCCCCCCACCACCTCCCCCCCACTCCCAGTGACCTCTGCTCCATGCCCAGAAAATGGCCAAAAAAAAAAAAACCCCTCCAGGATCATACTGACCTGGAGAAAATTGCTTCCTGATCCCAAAATGGTGACTGGCATTTCCCTGGGCATGTAAGAAAGGGTATATACATTTCAGCTTACAAAAATGTGTACGTTGCAAGCCTGAGACACCACAGGACAAGGGACATTATCAAAGCTAAAAAAGGCACAGTGTTTAAAGTTGCAGAAGGCCGAAGACCAAGGTTTATTATTCTCCCTCTTCTCTGTAAATAATTTCCTTGCAGCAAAATAGCTTTGCCTGATTTCCTCCCACCTTTTAAATCTTTATCGAAATAAATCCCTTCAGTGCTGTCTGAGGTTTTGTTCAGGGTATTCCCTGCTTTTTTTTTTTTAAAAGAACGCAAATGCTTTTAATTTACTCATACAAAAAGAAAAAGAGGAATCTCATCATTATTTCTTACAGCTCCTGATGGCCAAGCTGCCTTCCAGTGAGGCCATCACAGAATTAATTGCCTGGATGAACCACGTAGACCAAGAAAGACACCGCGAGGCCTCTGTAAATTCACTGAGTACCACCTGCCAAGTGAAGGACCTTCTCAAGAAGAACAGGGTGAGTAGTACTCTAGAAGAATAAGACTCTGAGAAACTGATTCCATACCATTTTGGCAAGGTTGTGAACAGACATTCACGATGGAGCATTTGCCTGGTGTGGACTGTTTGGGTCACTCAGGAATCGGGGTCTAACTCCCAATCGTGGGATGGATTACTAGGGAAATGTTGCTGTATGCCTGCGGGGAAAGGTAGTTTATGTTGAGTATTATGTTTATGTGGGTCATTGTGTGCAAACACCTTGCCAGTATACCTTTCCCTTCAGTCTGGCAGCATCTCCCCATGGCCCCATTCCTGCCTTACCAATCCCCCCACCCAGGCTGTTGTTAGTAGGGATCTGCCAAGCCAAGTGTGACGCTTGGTTGCAGTCGCAGGTATATGCCGGAAGATGTGTGGACTGTCTATGGGCTGTGTGATGCAGCCTTACCCCTATCTTTTTTGGTGGAGAGGAAATAAACTCTATTAAGAGTACAATCCTATGCAGAGTTACTCCAGTCCAAGTCTGTTGCTTTCAGTAGAAACAAGCAAGGGTCCAGATATGTAAAAAAAAGTGAGCAGTGACTCACGAAAGATCATCCTCTGCCAAAACTTTTGTTAGTCTTTAAGGTGCTATGGGACTCTTTTCAGACTGAGATTAAAAGAGCTCTGTGCTGAAGATGGTTTGTTAGCTGTTTTAAATCGGGATACCCACAAATCAACTTGGATGAAAGCCCTGGAGGAGAAGCTGGTGAAAGCTGGAATGTCGATCGATGATATTTTTGAGATGGGCAAAACCAAAGTATTTTCTCTGATCAAAAAGCAAGCCCTGGAAATCGACCATAGTAGTTTGATTCGGAGAGCCCGCAGAAGTTGCTCACCCCTATTATTTACTCTTTCTAACCCAAAATCCCCCCCCCCCATGTACTATCTTACCATCCCGTGTTATTGCCGATCTTTTTTGTTTGCAAGACTGAATATTATATACCTACGATGGTTTTGCAAGGGAGATTTTCGAATAGGCCCTACACTGACAGAATTTGCCCTTGTGTGGCCTTAACAGGATTGAGACATTCTTTCACGCCCTGCTGGAAAGCAGATTTTTCAAGATTATGAGGGGTTACTATATTAAGCCTTTATTTAACCAGTCGTCCCCCTAGACTTGGAGCTGCGGTGGCTCAAGTGGTTAAGACGCTGAACTGCAGGCTGTGGAAGGTCAGTAGTTCAGCGGTTCAAGACCCGGGTGCCGCAAGACAGGGTGAGCTCCTGTCTCTAGTTCCAGCTCCTGCCAACCTAGCAGTTCGAAAGCAAGAAATTGCAAGTAGATAAATAGGGACCACTTCGGTGGGAAGGTAACAGCGTTCCGTGCGCCTTGGTGTTTAGTCATGCCGGCCACATGACCACGGAAACGTCTTCGGACAGCGCTGGCTCTTCGGCTTTGAAACGGAGATGAGCACCGCAACCCGAGAGTCGGATTCGACTGGCTTTCGAGCAAGGGAACCTTTACCTTTACCTTTTACCCCCTAGAGTCCGGAAACCCTGGCTCTTTTGCTCAGTGATAAGGATCCCAAGATCACTCTTAACAATTGCAAAAGTTGTCTCCGTCCTTTTAGCCCTCGCTTTATAAATGTTTTCCGCTGCTCAAGATCTGTGAATCAGTGAGCGTCTAAAGGTACAAAAGGAAAGGAACTGGACTCTTGCTCTTTTCTACTGCTACAGATAGACTAACACAGCTACCCATCATGACCAATGCTCCCTCTAAGCTATGGAGTCCTGTGAGTAAAAAAACTACTTTGTGAGCTACTGGCATTAGAGTTGTGAGCAAGATATTTGGCTACTGCATATATTAGTTTGCTCTGGAGCCATCCTTCCTGAGCTGAGACAAAAATGTGTGAGCCGGAGGCTAAAAAGCTGTGAGCTAGCTCACACTAACTAAGCTTAGAGGGAACACTGATCTTGCTCTATCCCCATTGCTTTCAGTGGGTTTAGACTGGAGTAGCTCTGTGTAGGACTGCACTGTCTGTCATTGTCACTGGCAAAGGTAGCTTATTAATGGCCACCTGCACAGACCATATTATGCATATTCTTCCAGTGCCATACAAACTAGTACATTGGTCCTTTCTAGATATCCTGCTTTTTGTCCACAGTGTCTACTTAAGCTCCACTCAAGGCCAGATCACTACCAGTGGACACAGGTGGCAGGGACACTGCTTGGCATCAGGGAACAGTAGCCAGGATGTTTCTGTTTGGGGGGCATTTAAATTTTAAAGGGGGCAGTTAAAATTAATTAAATTAATCTGACCACCTGTCTTTAAAGGGGGACAAGCACATCAGTTCCTAGGAAAAAAACAGCTCAGAGGGTATTTAATTGCCTTCAGAAGGCATTTGAGTGCCGTTTGAGTTCCTTTCCACGGGGCAAGAAGGCTTAGAAGGGCACTCAAGAGTGGTACCTTCAGCACTTCTCCAGTCAGGCTAGCAGAAAGGAGGAGATGTATCAAAGGTGCCACTCTTGAGTGTCCTTCCAAGCTTTCTTGCCCCAGTCCCATGATGCCTCTCCAAAATTTCACAGTGGGAGAGGGAGGGAAGGCCGAGGGCAAGCCGCTTACCCTGGCCATGGCCAGCAGCAGGCAGGGGTCTCTCCTCAAAAATAAGGTTTCTGGCATGGCTATTTGTGGGGCGGGTTTTTTATTTTAGGGGGCAGGGTCCCAAAATGCCCCGTGTACCTACAGGCCCGAACAGCTCTGAGTCTATATTAGCGTCTTGATTAAAGAGTGTTCTTATCAGAATAAGAAAAATATTTCTTTTTTTTTCTCCCTTCATTGCCCAAGTGGTTTAATGATCTGGAAGATGCATTAACCTCTGATGATCCGTAACCATTAGCAAAGGACTTCACCGAGCAGCCGTTCACGTTTAGGGGTCACCACTCTTCTGTGAATTAATGCTTTTCTGAATGCCAGCCAAGTAAACTGTAAATGGCACTTGGAAAAGGCTCTTTCTTTTTCTATTTTTTTTTAAGTCCCTCTTTTTCTGTCTTCCTAGGAATACCTGATGGAAATGAACTTTAAACAGTGGGTAGTTGATTATGTCAACCAGTCGCTACTGCAGATGACGACTTGCGACGTAGAAAGCAAGCGATACGAGAGGATGGCCTTTGCAGAGCGTCTCGGAGAAATGAATCTGCGATGGCACAGGCTGCAGGGGTCTCTGAACAAAAAGGTTCGATCACCCTCTGTGTCCTTTTGCATGGAATGCAGGCTCATGCTTTGCCCTGGCAAGGCCTTGCCCAGGACTCGGGTGTGTGCTGCGACTCCACGGGGCAATTTTCATTTCCTTATTTCCTTCCTTTGTTTTTTTTTTGTTTTTTATAGCCTAGCATTCTCTCTGAGGCTCAAGGCAAACGACACCATTTGAAACAGTGCCATAAGAACAATAGAAAATACACAGCAAACTGTGAATACAACCGGGTTGCAGAATTAGAGAACAATGCACTAAAGCAGTATTTTGTTGTTCAGTCGCACAGTCGAGTCCAACTCTTCGTGACCACATGGACCGACTCTTCGCGACCCCATGGGCTGTGGGCGGGGATGGGGGGGACACCCGACAGCAACTGCAGCGTTTCGTCACTAAGCATAGAAAAACGTGGAAGTGTCACATGTAGCTATAGGAATTGCTGGAAACTCTATGGTTTTGCCATAGGTTTTTCCACAGGGATGCCTAGAGCTATCCTGTGTCACTTCAGAATTTTTTTTTACCAGAAGTGACATGCTGCCACAGCCAGCATCATCTTTTTTTTTTTTTTACCATCACTCAGTTCAGAGGAATTGGTTCCTTTGTACATACAATATTGACAGTATAATATGTACAAATAATGTAACGGAGTTGAATTGCGAAATTTGTAAACAGTGGAATTAAAATGCGCACACACATACATATATATTTTCAAAAAACAAGAAAAAACTGCCTGGATTTCCCAGATATGAAACACTCTGATTGGATTGAGCACAGAATGTAAGTTCCTGAGAATCTCACTTTCATGTAAAAGAAAAATCCGTT
>NW_015169348.1:33448-33596 GCF_001447785.1 Gekko japonicus
CCTGCTCACTGTGCCACTGCACAGTGGTGGCAATTAGAGATGGGCCTTTTCAGTGGTGGCACCTCACCTTTGGCATGTATCTCCTTGAGGCTCATCTGGTGCCTACTATACTGTCATGTAGGCATGAGGATCAAACATTTATCTTATC
>NW_015169348.1:34327-50096 GCF_001447785.1 Gekko japonicus
CCAGCTGAATCAGATTAGGGAACCTGATTCAGCTTTTGGCAGGCCCAAATAATGCCGAATAGGCATTATTCAGTTTGTTTTTTAGTTTGTCCGAACTGAATGCACATCCCTACCCCCCAAGCACCAAGAAGACAGAGCATCACTGCCCCAGACAGAGTGTTCCATCTAGACCTTGTGGCTAGTAGCCACTCAGGGACCTCTGCTCCATATGTTTATCCAGTCCCCTCTTGAAGCTGTCTATGCTTGTAGCCGCCAGTACTTCTAGCAGCAGTGAATTCCACATGTTAATTACTCTTTTGGTAAAAAAGAAGTACTTCTTTTTATCTGTTCTCAGCCAACTGCTCATCAATTTCGTGGAGTGACCATGAGTTCTTGTATTGTGAGAAAGGGAGAAAAGTACTTCTTTCTCTACCTTCTCTATCTCATGCATAATTTTGTAAACCTCTACTATATGACCCCTCAATCATCCTTTCTCCAAGCTAAAGAGCCCTAACCTCTTTAACGTTTCTTCATAGGGAAGGCGTTCCATCCCCTTAGTCATATTAGTTGCCCTTTTCTGCACCTTACCCAATGCTATAATATCTTTTTTGAAGTACGGTAACCAGAACTGTCCACAGTATCCCAAATGAGGCCACACCATAGATTTATATAGGGGCATTATGATACTGGCTGATTTGTTTTCAATCTCCTTCCTAATAATCCCCAGGATAGCATTTCCCTTTTTTATTGAGGCGACATCTTCAGTGAGCTATCTACCACAGCTCCAAGATCTCACTCCTGGTCAGTTTCTGCTAGTTCAGACCCCATCAATGTACATTTATAGTTAGGAGTTTTGGCTCCAATATGCATCACTCTGCACTTGCCCACGCTGAACCTCATTTGCCACATGGATGGCCACTCATCCAGCCTCGACAGATCCCTCTGGAGCGCCTCACAGTCCTCCCTGGTTCCATTCCATTGAGTGAAAAGTCAACTAGATCCTGTCCCATTAAGACGGTGCCTTTCCCAGAAACATTGAGCTCAAGGCGGCGTGCAATAAAGCCAATCAATAAAAATCACACACAACAACTTGCATACATCCAATGGAGATTTAAAACAGACAGAAATACAACTCTGTCCCTTGGAGAGCATTAAGCTCAAGTGACCAACATCAGTTGGAAGTCCCTGGCCTAAAGGGTGTCTAGCTGTCCTCAGCCAGAGCCAGGGCCTTTTCAGCCCTGGCTCTGACTTGCTGAGCTCTCTGCTGGTTAACATCAGGGCCCTACGGGATTTGCTACAGTCCCGCAAGGCTTGCAAGCAATGCTCCTTCTAAGCTGTGGGGTCTTGTGAGCAAAAATTCTACTTTGTGAGCTACTGACATTAAAGTTGTGAGCAAACGATTTCGCTACTGCATAAATTAGTTTGCTCTGGAGCCATCCTTTCCGAGCTAAGAGAAAAACGTGTGAGCCGGAGGCTAAAAAACTGTGAGTTAGCTCACACTAACTCAGCTTAGAGGGAACACTGCTTGCAAGGCGGATATGTTCCCACTGAAGATACGATTGAGGACAGCAGCATTTTTTTCAGCAGCAACAGTTTCTTAACAGTTTAATGTTTCTTAACAACCATTTGATTCACAATCTGCTTCCCACTCCTTTTCCTCCATTGCTAATGTAAATGGGGGGGGGGGCAGAATTGTATGATGGCACCTTACGGCTATCGGGCTTTCGACTGTATTTTAAATTATTTAGTAGATTGTATGTGTTTTATATTACTTTGATGTGAACCGCCCTGAGCCCGCTCGCTGCGAGGGCAGTAGGCAAACCTAATATGATAAATAAATAAACTCCTAAGAAAGACAGTCCTAGGCTGTGGTATGCAACTCAGTAGAATGCTTCCTTTAAAAAAACCACTTTATGGAATGTAGACAGAGGAGCAACCATATGTGGGCTTCTACTGGTACAGCATCAGCGGTACTGCCCAAAAATGACCTTGTTCCAACCCCCACTAAGGAAGGCTATTTCTTCCATCATTCTGCTATCCATTATCTGTAATTTTGGCTACTGCTCTATTGGCTTTGAACTGGGACCTGGAGGACAAAAGCAAAAATATGTTACAAGGCTGATATAATGAAGAAGAGATTGGATTTGTACCCTGCTCTTCTCTTGGGAGTCTCAGAGCGTCTTACAAACTCCTTTCCCTTCCCCTCCCCACAACAGACACCCTGTGAGGTAGGTGGGGCTGAGAGAGCTCTGAGAGAACAGCTCTTGTCAGAACTATGGCTTGCCCAAGGTCATCCAGCAGGTGCAAGTGGAGGAGTGGGGAAATCAAACCTGGTTCTCCCAGATTAGAGTCCGTGAACTTAACCACTACACGAAACTGAAAGAAATTGTTTAGAGTTTTAATCAACTAAACTTGCCTGCATAAATAATCTCATTGAAGGGGGGAAATGAATAATCTTTGTTAGATGTGTGTTGCCGCAGGCATCCTTTGAGAAGAGGCACTCTACGCAGTGTCAAATGAGGGGGGAGATCATCTTCAAAGAACAGTTTGGCTGGAGATCCTGGAGGTTTTTTGTCATCTGGGCGTGGAACAGCAGTCACTGGGGGTGTGGGGGGGGGAGGTATTGGTGAATTTCCTGCATTGTGCGCGGGGTTGGACTAGATGACCCTGAAGATCCCTTCCAACTCTGTGATTCTATGATTCTGTGAACATAAAAAGAGCCCTGCTGGATCAGACCAGTGGTCTGTCAAGTCCACCATCTTGTCTCACTCAGTGGCCGGCCAGTTATTCTGGAGGGCCAACAACATGCTGGACTGGATGGACCACTGGTGTGATCCAGCAAGTCTTTTCTTACATTCTAAAAAGAGGAAATCTCCCTTTGCCTCCACCCCACCCCTTTCACAGCATGCCTCTTCGCAGAGGAGGCCTGCGGCAACATGCGACTAACAAAAGATATCCTTTCCTAAGATGGTACCAGCCCATCTGCACTCTAATAATATACACTTATAAGAAAATTAATTTGTAAGTTACAAAATTCATTGAGACTGCCTTTTACATCAGTCGGAAAAGTTTCTAATCAGTTACCCCAGTCGGTTAAAAGTGGCAGCCCTCCACCCTAATTCTCAAACTAGTAATAGTTTGGCAGTATTTGTTGTGACTGTCTTACCAGTTACCACCACCCTCCTCCTTCTAGGTGCAGGTTTGGTTTTGCTTTGTTGCCATGGTTTCTCCTTTCTGTCCCCTTGCAGAAGCAGCGAAGTAGAGTATAATGTGGTTATTTATTCCCTATAATGTTTTGCTGAGCCCCAGAGTGTTTTGTTTTCCTAGTCGGGGGACGGAGGGATTCATTCCAACTAGTTCTGAAGAAGCTTCGTGAATAAATAAGGGACAGATTGAAACGCTCTTAGCAAGCAGGTACACTCACTAGGGGAGAGAGGAAGGGAACGAGGGACATTAACTAAAGCCAGGTACAATTTTGCAAGATCTTAAGTGGGGGTGGGGGACATCTTAAAAACTTTACAAAAGCGTTACTTGTCGCTAGGCGTGTATATAAAACCGTTTTGGGGGGAAAAACTGCACCATATCTTGCACCAAGAAATGTGGATTTCTGTGGCCTGAATGAAATATGCATGTGCACATATATCCGCTGACTTTGCATCACTCTACTTCTCTTACAGTACCATCCTAAAAAGATTTACACCCTTCTAAGTCCATGGACTTTAATAGATTCAAGGAAAGAGTTACTGTGTTTAGGAATACTCTGCTAAAGTATAGGAAAGAGATAATGGAACGACAGAGCTGTGTAGCACGCTATCATGACATTAAAGCATCTTCACAAACGTGTCTGGTATCATTTAAACAAAGCTCTACGTGTTTAATGAGTAGAATCTACAAAATACAATCTACAAAATACAGTCTATAAAACAGAATGAAGGTCCAAAAATAATCTCAATCTAACAACGTTTCCGGGTATAAAGTTCATTTCAAATCTTCATCAGAGAAGGGCCAATAATAACGGCACAGCATTTTCTATTAAACTCTTCAGACTAGTCAAGTACACTTTGAAGGTCAATATTTCGTTTCTGTAAGGTATTTGAAGATGAAGATCTGAAACGAACCTTATACCTGGAAACGTCATTAGATTGAGATTATTCTTGGACCTTCATTGAGTTTTGTCGATTGTATTTTGTAGATTGTATTTTGTAGATTCTATTCCTTATTAAACACCTAGAGCTCTGTTTAAATGATGATAATAGACACGTTTGTGAAGATGCTTTAATGTTATGATAGCTCGCTACACAGCTCTGTCGTTCCGTTATATCCTTCTGTTGGCAGCTGTGGTTCTCTAATTACTTCCACAAGTTATAGGAAAGAGCAGTGAGCTGAGCAGGCCCTTAAATAAATGCCTCTGATCAATTGCAAGGGGCAACTGGAAAGAAAAAATGGCTGTAGAAAAGGACCCTGCCTCCCCAGCCTTCCGTTTGGGGCCCTCGGCTCTGGAGGATGCACGCTCTCCTGCCCGCTCTGTGGGAGCAATTTCCCAGTTTGGGAGTGTTTCCCCAAGGTCCAGTGGGACATCTGTTGGAGTTGGGTGTGGTAACCAGAACAACATGATGTTAGAAGATTCCAGTAGTCCTTAGAGGCTGCCATGAACTATGGGAAGTGTAGTTCCTGTGGTTTCTGATGTAGAACACCAAGGATTGGTGGATACTAATGTCTCTGCAAATTCATGGATACGATTGACTAGAGTCAAACCCCATCATCCCATTCAAAAATGAGTCCCGGGGAGGTTTAGACTGGGGCATCTGGAGCTCTTTACCTGAAACTTTGATGATGATGATGATGATGATGATGATGATGATGATGATGATGATGATGATGATGATAGTGTGTGTGTTGCTGAACTGTTGTGTTTTGTTTTTTGGTGGCATTTCAGTTGTTAGTTTATAATTTTATGATGTATAGTTTATAGTTTTATAGTTTATAGTTCAGTTCTAGTATTCAGTTGTTTTTACAGTATTTTTAAATTTTGGTTATTTATATAAGCCACTTCGAAGCGCCTGCTGGCTGAAAAGCAGGACAGAAACAGAAGGCAACAAATACCAAACATTTATTTATTAATTTATCAAACTTCTACTTATTTATTTATCGAACTTTTACCTCGCCCTCCCGCCAAGGCGGCTCAGGTCGGCTTACAAACAATTAATACCTGTATGAAATGAGCCTAAAAGTGTTTGAGCCTGGTGTGTTTTCAGTCGTCTTGGACCTTGTGTTTGGCTCTTTGCATAACACAATAGTTATTACCATTTTTTTAAAAAATATATTAGTCCAAATCTAGGGTGTACATGCCTTTTTAATACATAATCTATATGTTTGGTGGTGGGGGGTTAGTTACTCCTGCAGGATAAGTGGTGATTGGGTGTATATTTAGATAAAAGGCAAGGCAGGGAAGGAAGGATACCCCCCCACACTCGCAGGGAACTACTAATGAACAATGCATAAGCAAAACGTACAGATGATAATACGGGTTTGTTTCCCCGGTCTTAAAACACTGGGGAGGGGTCATATCACAGTAGCAGAGCATCTGCTTGGCATGCAGAAGATCCCAGCTTCAATCCCTGGGATTTCCAGTTGAAAGGACCAGGCAGTGAGTGATGTAGGGATGCCAGCCTCTAGGGAAGACCTGGGGATCCTCCAGAATTACAGCTCATCTCCAAACTGCAGAGATCAGTTCCCTGTAGAAAATGGATGCTTTAGTCAGATAAGGGAGATGGAAGCCAACCTGGTCAGACCATTAGGCCTGAAAGTTTCAAGGCCACAAGAATCCTTTAGGAGGATACATTCCCTCTCGTTAGTGCCCGAACCCAAGGGCGGGTGAAGGTATTCACTTAAATGGACTTGATGCAGCTGCAGAGTGTCTGGTCTAATTAGCAAATTCACCTGATTGGTTGAGTCACCTGGTTTGCAAAATTGGTCAAGTTAACAGCATTTGCTATACAGCTGATTAGTCACCTAGAATCAGGCAAACACAGGCCGTTGAGCATAAAGAGAAGATCTTTTATTCCAATTCCACCCTGTGTCTGGATTACATTTAACTTTGGGACACTTCTTGATTTGCAGTGGGTCATGCTGATCAGAGCCTTTGTCTTGGACTTACTTTGAACCTTGAACCCCTGTTGGACTCAGTCTTGCTGGGTAACATAGACTCATAGAGTCAGAAGGAACCCCCAGAGTCATCTAGTCCAAACCCCTGCACAATGCAGGAAATCACAGATACCTCCCCCCACACCCGCAGTGACCCCTGCTCCATGCCCAGAAGATGGCAAAATACCTCCAGGATCTCCATCCAAACTGGCCTGGAGAAAAATTGCTTCCTGACCCCAACGTGGTGATCAAGCATTTCCCTGATCTTGAACTAATGTTTGTAAATGTGCTTTGCTTAGATTATTTTAGCGTTATAATTTTATCCTCGCTGTTCACTGCCCTGTTATTGCATATTCCTGCACAATTCAATAATAAACCACTTATATTCTGTGGTGTTCTTGGGGTTTGGGGCCTCAATCTGAATCTAGTACTTTATCACATATTGGCTACACAGCTAACAAAATAATTGTTTTCTGGAACTCTCCTTATGAGTGTCCCACCTTGCAGGGTTGATTTTCTTGTCCTTAGAACCTGGGAGGTCCCCTTGGTCCCCAGCTGACTGGGTAGTGGTGGCAGTGGTACCCGGAGGTGGCAGTGACACCCTTTGGCTTCTCTTGCCCAAACGGCTCTTAAACAGGACTTTGGCTTTCGCATCCTTTGACAGTGGTCTCTTGGTGGGTTCCTCCATATACAACTTCTACACTGATGGGTTCTTTTTGCAACTTTTAGGAGGAGGCATATATCTAGTCCATGGCTCCAATTTATATTCCCAAACTGCTGTGCTGTGTTTCACTTGCGACTCACATCTCCAAATATCATTTTTCTGCTGTTTGCAAATGGCTGCGTGATCTTGGTTTCTTTCCTCTGTTTTCCTTCCTCTAAAGCTATTTTTCCAAAGAAGCAGCACTGCTGGAAACGAACATGTCTTGAATTAAGCTAGCTTGGTGTGCTTGTCAAAGTTTCAGACTAAGATCTGGGAGACCCATGCTGGAGTCTCCACTCTGTCTTGGAAGCTTGCTAGGTGGTCTTTGGCAAATCACATGCTCTCGGCCCAACCTGTCTCACAGGGTTGTTGTGAGGGTAAAATGGAGGACAGGAGAACAATGTAAGCTGCTTTGGGTCTCCATGGGGGCGGAGGAGAGAAAGGTGGGGCATAAAGGAAGAAAGTAAATAAGCACAGAGGAGAATTTTCATTCCTGTCCCTTTTGTTCCCAGGCACTAGAAAGCCAGCTGGCCACTAAATCGGAGGATATGGATCAGCTGAAACAAGCTTTAGGTGACTGCACAGAACTTCCTGAGGAGGTTGTGTCAAGAATCGACGAATTGGATCAACAGAGGAGCAGAGTTGTCAACCAGGTAGACACATCGATTTTGGGCTACGTTAAAGAGATATTGGGGGTAACTCCAGCAATCTATCAGCAGAAAGCTTTGAAAGACATGGCTCTTTCCCCTTCCCTCCCCACAGCAGTCCTTTCTGCTCCCAGGAAGGTTGATCCGTGGAGTTGCGGGACCCATACAGACGAATAGCCACAGAGGTTGGAGGGCTGCTCTGAGGATGGGGCTAGAATTGCCCCACCTACTTATTGAAAGCCAGTGTGGTAAAATGGTTAGAGGGTTCAGACTAGAGTCTGGGAGACCCACAGTTAAATCTCAGTAACATCAGAGAGTTGTTTTACCAGTCTGCAGATGCTGGGCATAAGGTCAGGAGGTAGCTCCCCCAAGCTCGCACAATAATTTGACAGAAAACCTGAGACTTGAATCCAGGTCTCCCACCACCAAATTTAGCTATTTATCTAATGCGGCAGACATGGATCTGGCCTTGAATTTCCACAGGGTCTGGGGAATAAAGGGGCAAGTTTTGCATTCCAAAACACCTCCCACAGTGCTGCCCCTTGCAGACAGAGAACACCCAAGGAATATCTTAGGGCAATCAGAGGTCTTTCATAGGTGGTGGAATTGGTGTAAATTACCCCACCTATGGATATTCTAGGTGGGATCAGAGGCATGATTCTGGTACTCAACATTATGGGGATTGTAAGCATTCCTGGACCGAGAGCTCCCAATTGTACCATTGGTTCTCCCTGCAATCTAAAGTACTTTAAGAGATGCTCTGTCTGTTACATTTGCCTGTGGACGGTGGCGACACAGAGTAAGCCAGTGTATTATTTCTGTAAATCATCCTCTAATAGGGGTGATCTGAGGATGCATTCTGCCGGCCCTGAGAGGCCTCGGCCCTGAATTAAATTAGCAATGCTAATAGTTTCGACGCTTCACTTTCTCATGCGCGGTTTTCGTTTTTCGACAGATGGTTCAAAGCACGTACGGATGCCTGAGAAACCAGTCGGATTAATTGGTTAAATTCGTAAAGGCCTTTGTTCAGCATGCATTAGAAAGAGAGCGCTAGAGTAATTTTAAAAAACAAACGGGGCGGCTTCTCCGTTTCAAAACGCCTCGCTGTGTCACCGCCGAAGTGTGCTTTGCGGAGCAGAAATGGCACTGCTGTTTTTCAAGCGTGACTCGTTTGCTTGCATTTGCAGGTGGCTGCGCTGAAGTCCTCGACCCAGACGTCTGTAGAGCGGTGGAAGCTTTATGATGAAGCCTGGGAAGAAGTGAAGTCCGCCCTTACCGGAGCTTCCTATTGCGCGGAGCACAGCAGGCCTCCTGTGATTACGCTGGGGACCCTGAGGAGCCAGGTGGAAAGCCTCCAGGTACCTCTCACAAAGGCACACGGGCAGTGAACGCCAAGATTTGAGTGCAGTAGCACCATGCTGACCAATGAGATTTCCAGGGAACAAGCTTTCAAGAGTCAGAGCTCCCTTCAACAGATACAAAGTAGGAATGGAGATCTCTGAGGCCTTATATCCTAGTCAGAAGGTGGGAAGGGTGTTGGGAAGAAGGGGGCTTGATTAGAGCTGGGCAGAAACGCTCAGGGGCAGAAAATCAGCATCCGTAGTGAGATAAAACCCTGGTCTGGCTGGCCCAGGCTGGCCTGATCTCGTCAAATCTCAGAAGCTAAGCAGGGTTGGCTCAGGTCAGGGCTCTGATGGGAAACCACCAAGGAAGTCCAGGGTTGCCACACGGAAGCAGGCAATCGCCTCTGCACCTCTTTGCTCTGTGGGATCAATATTGGACAGCACTTTCCACCAGTAAGATAAGATGGCTGTTTACATTTTGCATCTTACCTTTGCATCCTGCTTTGCAACACCCCCTCCCATCATCTGATGGATCTAAGGGCTTGGGGATCTCCATTCCTGTTTATATCTGATGAAAGGAGTGTTGAGTCTTGAAAGGATGTGCCCTGAAAATCTCGTTGGTCTTTAAGGTTCTATTGGACTTGACCTTTGCTTTTCTACTGCAGACCAACTTGGCTACTAGGGATGTGCACAATTTTTCTGGGGGGGTTGGGTATATTGAACCCGAAAAATATTGTTTCCCCCCAATATTCCCGAATCTCAATATTGGTATGGTATTGGGATTCAGGAAATAATCGGGATTACCGGATTTTTTGTCCAGCCACTGCTTAAAGACTGCCAGGGAGGGGGAGCTCCCCAGCTCCCGAGGCAGCCACCGTTGCACAACACTTGCTGTAAAAAAGTTTTTCCTAAGACCTTCCCACCCTTAATTTAAATATTTATTTATTTATTTGACTTTTACCCCGTCCTCTCCTCTGCTGCCAACAGGAACAGCTCCCTGCCCTCCTCTAAGTGACAGCCCTTTCGATACTTCAAGGGAGCAATCCTGTCCCCCCGGAGCAATCGTATCTTGTATTGTGTGAAAGGGATAAAAGTACTTCTTTGGTCCCTGCCACATGGGGGGGGGGGAAGGAACGGGCAAAAGTGCGGCTTTATAAAGCCGCACCAAAAGAAACACGCGGCGGCAGGATCACATTGATCCCCTGGCAGGATTAGATGCCAGGGGAAGCCACGGTGGGGAAAGGGAGACTGCCGAACTGCGCATGTCTGAGCATGCGCAGTTCAGCCAGGAGCCGGGGATGCACCGGCAGAAGGACGCGCCGGCAATCCCACGGCCAGGCTTTGATGCGGCATGCTGGAAAAACCACCTCGGTAGGTGGTTTATTTTTGCTGCAGCTTTTCGGGTGAAGGGCCAGATCGGGGACGGCTGCGCAACGCTTCCCAGATGTTGCAGTGGGATCGCGCCCATTTGCTGCGCCCCCGATCAGTCCCTCTCCCGGCCCAAAACTGTTCGTGTGACCGGGGCCTTTCTCTGCCTTCGCTATCTCATGCCTAGTTTCGTAAAGCCTCTGTCATGTCACCCCCTCAGTCGTCGTCTCTCCAACAATTTCTTCAGCTCACAGAGCAACCTGTGCAAACATCTGCTCGCGGGGAGGAACAGCAGCTGTGGCGCAGCCAAGCTGTTCTGTCCCTGCGTGAACTCTTGCAAGTGCGTTGGCGGAGCAGCACTCGGGGCCGTTTTCTTTCTGCTTGCAGCTCCAGCCCGGCCTGCTTCTCAGCCACGAGACTGAATAGATGACATGTTGCGGCTCACTGGTTCTCTGCATCTGAAGCACACAAAAAGAGCCCTTCCACCTGTCTTACTACATGGGCATATTATGGAGATAGAGACAGGTAGCCGTGTTAGTCTGTCTGTAGTTGTAGAAAAAAGTGAAGAGACCAGGAGCACCTTAATGACAAATTTGTGGCAGGGGAGGAGCTTTCATGAGTCACTGCTCACTTCCAAGATGGGTAGCTGTGTCTGTCTGTAGCTGTAGAAAAGAGCAACAGTCCAGTAGCACCTTAAAAACTAACAAAATTTGTGGCAGGGGAGGAGCTTTCGTGAGTCACTGCTCACTTCCAAGGTGGGTAGCCATGTTAGTCTATCTGTAGCTGTAGAAAAGCGCGAGAGTCCAATAGCACCTTACAGACTCAGATGATTTTTGGCAGGGTAGGAGCTTTTGTGAGCCACTGAAGAAGTGAGCCGTGACTCATGAAAGCTCCTCCCTGCCACAGATTTTGTTAGTCTTGAAGGTGCTCCTGGACCAGTGTTCCCTCTAAGCTGAGTTAGTATGAGTTAGCTCACAGTTTTTTAGCCTCCAGCTCACACCTTTCTGTCTTAGCTCAGGAAGGATGGCTCCAGAGCAAACTAAGTTAATGCAGTAGCCAAATCGCTTGCTCAGAACTTTAATGCCAGTAGCTCACAAAGTAGAATTTTTGCTCACAAGACTCCACCGCTTAGAGGGAACATTGTCCTGGACTCTTGCTCTTTCCGACTGCTACAGACAAACATTCTAGTGCCTGGTATGAGGAGTGTGGGTGCCCTAAAGACCACCACAAAGTACTGTGTGCCTTTCCCAGTGTGTACCTACACCCAACATGTACTGCCACCAGAATACATGCCAGTGAATCATGTGTCTTGAGATACATGAAGGTACTTTCTACATGGGACTACTCTTACTATAGGAATTCTGCAGCCTTGCGTCTCCTCACAAAGACGTGAAACCGTCTTACATTGAGACAGACCCGTTGGTCTCTCAAAGGTTAGTATTGTCTACTTAGACTGGCAGTGGCTCTCCAATTTCTCAGGTACCGGGGCTTCATCTCCAATCTGATCCTTTTAACGGGAGATGCTGGGGATTGAACTTGAGGCCTTCTGCATGGGGAGCAGATGCCCTGTGACTGATGCCCCGTGACCCCCTTCCCTTTGATTGAGGCTGCAATCCTGTGATCACTTACAAGGATGGAAATCCTACTGAAATAAGTGTGAATTGTTTCAACGTAAACATGGATAGGATCTGGTTGAAAATATTGGGTTTTTTAAAAAAATTGTTACTTAGCGCTACCACAGTGTGCATAGTGTTGTACACGTTGCAAGAAGATCGCATGCCCCTGCCCCCAAGAAACTTACAATAAATAAATGTGAGATGAGGAAGACAACAAGAGGGTTGGAGAGGGTTGATAAGGGAGCTGAATATTCATTTATTTCAGTTGCACATGCTGAGACTGTATTTATTCAGCAGGGGGTCTAAGGGGGTTGTTTCAGGGGCTTCATGGAAAAGGTAGGTTTGGGAGAGGGTTTTCAAGTGAGATGCGGCATCAAAGAGAAATTTTTGTCCCTCTCCCAAAAGAAGAAGAAGAAGAGATTAGATTTATACCCCGCCCTTCACTTGGAGTCTCAGAGCAGCTTACAGATTCCTTTCCCTTCCCCTCCCCACAACAGACACAACAGACTCGAGGGGATCAGATGAAGCTGATGGGCAGTAGATTCAGGATGGACAGAAGGAAGTACTTCTTTACACAACGAGTGATTAAAATGTGGAATTCACTGGCATAGGATGTTGTGTGATGGCTGCAGGAACTGACAGCTTTAAAAGGGGATTCAATAGGTTCATGGATGATAGGTCTATCAGTGGCTACGAGCCATGATGACTTAGAGGAACCTCCACGTTCAGAGGCAGTCAGTCTCTGAATCCCAGCACCAGGAGGCAACATCAGAGGAAGGCCTCGGCCTCTATGCCCTGTTGTTGGCCATCCGAGGTAGTGGTTTGTCACTGTGTGAGACAGGATGCTGGACTAGACAGACCCCTGGTCTGATCCAGCAGGGTTCTTCTTAGGTTCTAATGAAGGCCTCGGCCTCTCTGCCCTGCGGTTGGTCCTCCAGAGGAACCAGTTGGCTGCTGTGTGAGGCAGGAGGCTGGACTAGATGGACCACTGGTCTGATCCAGCAGGACTCTTATGTTCTTCCAGTTGCCTGGGAGAGAGTTCCAGGCATATTAGAAAACAGTGGAGAAAAGGAGAAGCCATTTCAAGGAGCGGGGGAGGAGGCCCTAAGACAGCTGTGGGTGATTGACCTGGAAGAGGTCACATGACAGGAAAGATTATAGGCCTGGATATGAGAGGAGAGAAAGAGAAGGGAAGGCAAAGCGATGGAAGGCTTTGAAGGAATTTGTGCAGGATGCTTGAAAGTGTTGGTCTGGATGGGCCATTGGCCTGATCCAACACTTGGCTTTCTCTTATGTTCTAAAGGACTAGAAACCAGTACAGATATTTAAGGAAATGACACCGCATGGTCAGAACGATGACAGCTGAATGGTTGTTGATGCAAAGTGCTACCATAAAGGAGTGATATTACCTCTTAGAATTACTTCACGTGCATGATTTACTTGAAACGTATAGCCTGTCTTATCCTCCATTCGAGGCCACCTATGCAATCGGAAAGAAATAATCTTTTTTAAGTAGCAAAAACCAAAGGTATCTCCAGTTCCTCCAAATCAGAACACAGAATTGGCCTAAAATGGTCCTCCCAGTAAATCTAGTTCCATGGATCTCACAAAAAATGGCCACTGGCGGTTCCCTCTGCATCCACCCTAGCAAACTGCTCCGTAAGACCAGTGCCCAAAAGACACGGGACCTCCCTGAGGAGAGGCGAGCCTGGCGGATAGAAGGCCTTGCTGACAGAGTCTGCTGAGGGGGGGGAATCCTAACTGACACACGGGTTCATCCAGGGAAAGTCAGTCATAACTCACCGTGCAGCATTTCTTTTCACAGTCTCTTCAAGATAAAGCAGAGGGTAGTGAAGAGCTCTGGGCTAGACTCCAAGCTACTGGTGATAATCTGAAGAAGTTGTGTGATCCCACGTGTTCGGACGTTATTGACCAGAAATACAAGGAGGCGCATACAAGGTACAATAAATGTGTGTGTTTGTGTGTGTGCACATCAGGGGTCCCCAATGTGGTTTCTGTGGGCACTGTGGCACCTGCCGACATCTGTGGTGTAGTGGTTAAGAGCAGCTGTCACGGCTCAGGTGGGGGGTTACCTGACGCTGCCACCACTCTGGATTTAGGATCCCTTGAGAAGGCCCAGAGCACCCTCCCAAGACCTTCAGACCTCCCTTTTGGCTGAATAATAGGCGTGAGGACCAGGCAGAGTACAACAAGGAAAAGGCTTATTTTATAGGAGGTCATAAGAACATAAGAGACACCAGTGTTGGATCAGGCCAAAGGCCCATCCAGTCCAACAGTCTGTATCACACAGTGGCTAGAAATACCAGGTGCCATCAAGAGGCCCACCAGTGGGGCCAGGACATTAGAAGCCCTCCCACTGTTGACCCCCCCAAGCACCAAGAAGACAGAGCATCACTTGCCCCAGAGCCCCTATCTATACCTTGTGGCTAATAGCCACCGATGGACCTCTGCTCCATATGCTTATCTAATTCCCTTTTGAAGCCGTCCATGCTTGTAGGCGCCGCCACTTCCTGTGGCAGTGAATTCCATGGGTTAATCACTCTTTGGGTGAAGAAGTACTTCCTTTTATCCGTTCTAACCCGACCGCTCAGCAATTTCATGGAGTGCCCACGAGTGGCAGACTCTAATCTGAGAGAACCGGGTTTGATTCCCCACTCCTCCACATGCAGCCAGCTGGGTGACCTTGGGTCAATTGCAAGTTCTCTCAGAGCTGTGCTCTCAAGAGCAGTTCTCTCAGAGCTCTCTCAGCCCCACCCACCTCACAGGGTGTCTGTTGTGGGAAGGGGAAGGGATGGGAGTTTGTAAGCCACTATGAGACTCCAAGTGAAGGGCAGGGTATAAATCCAACCTCTTCTTCTTCTGTCTGATAGGTGGGTGCTGATCAACCAAGACATAGCAGATCAGCTGCAGAAAGCCCAAACTTCTTTGCAACTTTGGGAATCGTACGCTGGCTTACACGCTGAGTTGACGGCCAAGCTGGACAAGCACGAAGAGCAGTGCACTTCCCTTTTGGTGGCTACCGTCCCTGCGAGCGGCACGATGGACTTCCTGAGGCAGAAGTCGCAGACTATCGAAGTAAGTCGACGGCGTTCATCACAAAAGACGAGTCCGGCGGCACCTTAAAGACTAAAAAAAAAATATGGAGACTAACAATAAATGCTGTTAGTCTTTTAAGGTGCCACCGGACCTCTGTTTCATTTTGCTACAATAGACTAACGCGGCTATTGGGTGCCAGAACCCAAAAAGGTAAGTCAAACAGAATAGAGGGCCAACAATAAAAACTTAATGTATATAGTATGAAAAGATAGATGTATTTATTAACAAAGAATTAAAAGGCATATAAGGGCCCCATCACACCTCATGTAGAAATGCCAAAATCTAGCGCACAAGGGCCAATGGACTTGACCTGACGCGTTTCGGCCTGTAGAGGCCCAGAATAAAAGTATAAATGAGCCCTCCGAAGATGCAGTCACATGCCAAATGATGTTTCACTGATAATAATTTCTGGTCCAGAAAGTGCCTTCTAATGATTGTTTAGCCAAAGCGTCCTCAGTAAAATTGTCCCCTAAGCAAAGACTGTTCGTGTTCTGTATTGGGTGCCTTCAATGAAAACAAAATAAATAAGTAAAATTCTCCTCTGCATTAAATTAACCAAACAAGGCCCTGAACTGCAAGGAAAGCAGCCAGATTCAAGTCCAGCGGCATCTTAGAGGCCAACAAGACCAAGTCCTATGAGGAAAGGTTGAAGGAGTTGGGTATGTTTGGCCTGGAGAGGAGACGACTGAGAGGTGATGTGTGATAACCATCTTCAATGACTTGAAGGGCTGTCCTGTAGAGGATGGTGCCGAGTTGTTTTCTGTGGCCCCGGAAGGTCGGACCAGAACCAACGGGTTGAAATCAAATCAGAAGAGTTTTCGGCTAAACATGAGGAAGAACTTCCTGACAGTT
>NW_015169348.1:50106-50755 GCF_001447785.1 Gekko japonicus
CCTCAGTGGAGCAGGCTTCCTCGGGAGGTGGTGGGCTCTCCTTCTTGGGAGGTTTTCAAACAGAGGCTAGATGGCCATCTGACAGCAATGCTGATTGTGTGAACTTAGGCAGATCATGAGGGGGAGGGCAGGAAGGTTTGCCTCAGTGCTCATTTCTTTTGGCCCTTGCTTACACGCCCAGGGAAATGCTGATCGCCACTTTGGGGTTAGGAAGCAGTTTTTCTCCAGGCCACATCGGCCAGGGATCCTGGAGGCTTTTTGTCATCTTCTGGGCATGGAACAGTGGTTACTGGGGGGCCAGGGGGGAAGGTAGTTGTGAATTTTCTACCTTGTGCGGGGGGTTGGACTAGATGACCCTGGAGGTCCCTTCCAACTCTATGAGTCTAAGTTTTGGGGGATATGATTTTTCAAGAGTCAAAGCTCCCTTTCTGACGTATGTCCATGCCTCAAAGTCATGGCGACCCCTGGCGACCCCTACTGGGACATGGAGGACATTCAGAGAAGTGGCTTGGTGGCCTGCCTCTGGCCTCCCGGCCCTGGTATTCCTTGGAGGTCTCCCATCCAAAGACTTGGCAGGGCCGGCCCTGCTTCGCTTCCGAGATCTGACGAGACCGGGTTTGCCCGGTGTTATGCCAACTTCTCCAGGAAA
>NW_015169349.1:0-2319 GCF_001447785.1 Gekko japonicus
CTCAAGCAAGCTCTCCAGCCGTCGGGGTGCTGTGATCATTCCATAAAGACAGATGAATACATCTTGATCTTTCATGGGATACTTGGGGACATACATTTGAGATTCTAAAGAGAGCTGGCTTCTTCCCACAACAGCAGCTGCAATATGCATCTAGGTTCCAAGTATTAGCAACCACATTAAATGATTAGTATTCAATAATTAGTATTATTCAAGGTAAAAGCTTTCCTGTGCATGCACAGTTCTTCAGATACAATGAAACAGAACCTCCTCAACCATTACATACAGGAAGGGGGGGTGGTTAGTTGCCAGGAAAGCCGAGTTAGAATCAAGATGCATAAGTAACAGGACGATTATAGCTGAGATTGGATTAAGGCGTTTGTTAAGATCCGGGAATGGAAGTAGATTAGCATACAAATGCAAGAGTTAACAGAGAGATGTAAGCAAAGCTTTTAGTCCTGTGGCACCTCCAAGCCCAACAAAGTTCATTTCTGGGTATAAGCCAGAACTGAGAGACTTCACATGTGTAGATGCACAATCCTACGGAAATATTGAAAAACATTTCCTCAAATATCACATATAGGTAGGAGGGTTAGTTGCCAGGAAGAGCTAATTAGTGTCAAGATGCATAAGTAACTGAGCAATAAATACAGCTAAGATTGGGACAACACATTTGGTAAGGCATGTAAATAGCAGCAAATTGGCATACAGATAATGCAGGAATCATGGAATCATAGAATGTTAGAGCTGGAAGGGACCTTGCAGGTCATCTAGTCCAACCCCCTGCACTCTGCAGGAGCATAGCCGAAAGATAGCCCGACAACATACCCGAAAGATGGTCATCCAGCCTCCGCTTGAAAACGTCCAGTGAAGAAGCATCCACCACCTCCCGAGGCAGTCTGTTCCACTGCTCAGGTTTCCCAAGCTAAACATACCCAACGCTTTCAGCCTTTCCTCATAAGACTTGGATTCCAACCCTCTCACCATCCTGGTTGCCCTCTTCTGGACACGCTCGAGCTTGTCAACATCCTTCCTAAAATGTGGTGCCCAAAACTGGACACAGTACTCCAGGTGAGGCCTGACCATAGCAGACTGAGTCTTGGGGGGGGGGGCGCAGGATATAAATCGAGTTATAAATAAAAATAAATAAATAGAATAATGTGGAACTACCACCTCCTGTGATCTGGACACAATGCTTCTGTTAATGCATCCTAAGATTGCATTAGCTTTCTTCACAGTCACATCACACTGCAGGCTCATGTTTAGCTTGTGATAAACCAGAACACCTAGATCCCTTTCACGTGAACTGGTTTCAAGCCACGTCCCTCCCATTCTATATCTGTGCCTCTGATTTTTTGTACCTAAGTGTAAGACTTTGCACTTATCTCTATTGAAATGCATTTTATTTCCCTCAGCCCACTTCTCCAGCCTATCTAGATAATTTTGAATCCTGACTCTGTCTTCTTCAGAATAAACAATCCCACTCAGCTTCGTGTCATCTGCAAATTTGATAAGCATCCCCTCTATGTCTTCCTCCAGGTCATATATAAAAACACTGAACAACACAGGGCCCAGGACCGAGCCCTGTGGCACTCCACTTGAGACTTCCCTCCACGTAGACACAGAATCATTTACGAGCACTCGTTGGGTACGATTTTTCAATCAACCATAAATCCATCCAGTGGTTGCACCATCCAGCCCACCTTTACCCAGCTTATCCTCAAGGATATCATGAGAAACTCCATATGATGTTCACACAGTGGCTCCCTGCTTTGTGTACAATGATTGTATCAACTTGACCAGATGTGCTGGCACCCCCAGGTCTTGAAAAGATTTCCACAGTTGTCCTGATTGACACAGTCAAAAGCTTTCCTGTAATCGATGAAGCATAAGTAGATAATCTTTTGCTACTCATGAGATTTCTCCATGATCCAATGCAGATTTGCTATATGGTCGTGAGTGCCACGCCATAAGGCTCCTTTCATCTCTTACCCAACACACACAAAATTAATAATAAAAAATGGCACACTCTGGGAGGGAAATCTAGAAATACATGTTAAATGGGGCCAAACAAGACAATACATGTGACATGAGTAAGGATAAGAATCCCTTGACCTGATGTAGTCTCACATAACATTGAGGAACTGATATTTACAAGTGTTCTGGTGCCCGATTTGACAAATGCTAGAAGTATCTGAGGTAAAATTGGGGAGTTGGAATGCTTGGTGTTGGGGGGGGGGAATAGACATTTTGAGTATTTCAGAAACTTGGTGGGATGAGGAAAATCAGTGGGATACAGTGATTCCTGGTTATAAATTATAT
>NW_015169349.1:2342-12025 GCF_001447785.1 Gekko japonicus
TGTACATTTCCCTTTTTAGTCTCAGCAACAATAGATGTGAGAACTAAGTTTGTCTCCAGTGGCACCATTTAGACCAACCAAGTTTCATATCTGGGTATAATGAAATTGAAAAATTTTTTTTGTATTTAGCCATAGGCCATTAAAAACCAGGATAACAACAGAGGGGAATACTATAAATATGAATAATGGTATAAAATAGAGTAAAGTTTAAGATATAGTAAATCCATAAAACTGAAGTTATGAGGAATTAATTAAATCAAACATGTCCACTAAGATCAATATTAATTAGTTTCCATAAGAACAGCATTGGACCGTGTTTTCTTTGCAGCCAAGGCATATAAAGCCATTCTAGAAGATATATTGGCATTGGAATCAGCAAACAAGAATCCAATCTTCTCAGAATCTGAATAGAAACTTAAGTCTGATAAAATACTGGAGGGAAATTTTAACCTGGGTTGGGTATACATTGAGCATTCAAGAATACAATGGGGAAGATCCTCAATAACAGAAGAGCCACAAATACAAAAGCACAGTTCCTTAGGTGTTCTATCGTGGCCAGCTAATACGGCCATTGGCATTGATTCAAAATGCAAAGATGTGGAAGCTGCTCTGAAGTTATGATTATCTATACTAGCTAGGTAAGAGGATCTAAAATGGTCATTCTTAAATGATTTAAACTAGGGAGCAGACTGTGCTTTTAAAATTTACTGTCTGTCTAACAGAGCATCACACTTAAATACCCAATCTCTATGCATTTCTGGGTATAAATGAGAACTGAGTGACTTAGCATGTGCAGTGAGTTAAGAAGCCAATCTCTCTGTTAAGACCTTGGGCAACTAAGGTGCCACTGGACTCAAACTTTATTCTGCTGCTTCAGACCAACACAGCAACCCCCTTAAATCAGGCTCCATCTGCCTCTTCCTTCATCCTGGCTAATATCTGAATGCCGGCATCTTCTCTTGTGTTCCAGCTTCACTCTTTCATGAGGCATATGCAAATAAGTTATCCTAATGAGCTCCTGCACCTCTTTTTCTACAAAATGCCCCCTGAGAGGATCTAAAATGGTAATTCTTATATGATTTAAACTAGGGAGCAGACTGTGATTTTAAAATTAACTGTCTGTTAATTTTAAGCATCACACTTAAATACCCAGTCTCTAAGCATTTCTGGGTATAAGTGAGTACTGAGTGACTTAGCATGTGCAGTGAGTTAAGAAGCCGATCTCTCTGTTAAGGCCTGGGGAAACTAAGATGCCACTCAGACTTCTTCTGCTGCTTCAGACCAACACGACAACCCCCCTGAATCTGCCTCTTCCTTCATCCAGCAGCTTCTCTTGTATTCCAGCTTCACTCTTTCATGAGGAACTTCCAGTTTCACAATACTTCAATGCATGGAGGTTATTTGGATGAAAACGGGGACCCGGCAGCTGACCTTGACCTGATGAACTGGGTGCTGCTTTCCAATACATCCTTTGGTGGAGTTAAATGTGGGAGGGTAGAGAGACGGGGGTCCTCAGGCATCAAGTTCACCATCGACACGGATGCCATTGCATGGCCCGAGGTGAGGGGGGGGAACCAATTGTTTCTCTTTATTCCTTCTGATTTCTCTTATGCTTCAATGACGGGTCGTGTGCTCTCTATGGTCCCTAGGGAGAGGAAAGATACAATGCCATAGAGTCCACCCTTCGAAGTAGCTCTTTTCTCCAGGCAAACTTATCTTAGCTGTATGTTTGAGAGATTTCCAGGCCCCACCTGGAAGTTGGCAACCCTAGGTCTGGAGGTCACTCACTAGCTGGGGAGCAAAGGGCCCCTTCAGGACCTTCTCTGCTATGCACTGACCCAAAAAATAACAACAATCCCTTCCCACTGTTTGTTCAGTGCTCTTTTGCTTTCTATCTAGACCGTGTCTCGCTCCAGGTGCACCGAAAGCTGTCTCCCCGGCTATGCCAAAGTGACGCAAGAAGGAAAGCCCCCCTGCTGCTATATGTGTGTTCAGTGTGCAGAGGGGACCATTTCCACTCAAGAAGGTGGGTGACTCTGACATTGATGTGGTATATGATTACAACTGCTAGAATGACATATGCTCAATGTTGTAAACAAGATAAAGTACCATAAACTGGTGGCCGAAATGGACAAAATGACGAGGAAACTTAAAAATTTGGAAGCAGAAGAATTCTTCGAAGACTGGAAAGATTTTAAAAACTATTTAGAAAAATATTGGGATGTAAAGGACAATTTGCTTTGTTTTGAAAACTATTGAAACATTAAGAATAATAGAAAATGGATAAATGTATAAGAATAACAATTGAAAAATGTGTTACCTGTACAGTTTGAATAACTAAAAAGGATGATTTGTAAAAATTTTAAGAGATGGGCAGGAGGTTGGAGAACTGTGGGAAGCCAAGAAAGGGTGGGGGTTAGAGGAAAAAGGATGTATAACATAAATTTTAATGTATGTTTGAACGTATATTATATCCTAATAAATTGTTTTGCGGGGGGGGGGAGAAGGTGGGTGACTCTGGAAGAGAGGGCAGCCTGAGGAAAAGAGGACAACGTCTCACTCGGATGTTTCCTGCAGATCTTAGGAGGGCTTTTGGAAAGTGTATCACTTCATGGCTTATATGTCCTTCTGATCTCTACTGTGCTATGAGGGTGAGGCCCAGCCAGTGCCCTGCATGAATTCAGTGGGAGGATAAAAGGGGCTACGTTTTCTGTGCACCTTGGGGGAAAGGGTGGGATCCAGATCAAGAACGTTCCTACTAGTGTACCTCCTCCTGACAAGCCTCTCCAGTATTCCTGCCACGAGCGCAGGAAGGGTCCTGTAGAGCCAGGAGTCCAGCACGCCCACTCCCGTCTGCTCTTGGGGCAGGTCCTTTACAGGCACTTCCTGGCTCACAGTTCTTGCTGCTCCGAGGTCCTTTAGAGGTGGTCATGCCAAGGACTGAACCAGGCACTTTCTGCATGTGTTTCATTCTCTGATGTACAGCTGAGACCGATCCATGTGGCACACATTCAGTTTCACATGGTCTCTCCCGAGTCCTGGCAGAATGACTGGTTGGCCCCTGCCACACGGGGGGAAAAAAGAAGGGCCAAAGTGCGGCTTCTTAGAGCCGCACCAAAAGAGACACGCGGCAGCAGGGTCAGATAGATCCCCTGAGCTGCCGTGCAGTTCCTCCCCGGCACGATCTGATGTCGGTGGGAAGCCACCGAAGAAAGAGTGAGGCAGCCGAACTGTGCATGTGTGCGCATGCGCAGTTTGGCCAAGAGCCTCGATTGCTCCGGAAGACAAGTGTGCCGGCAATTTCACGGCCACACTTGCTGCGCTGTTTTCGGTAAGTCCTGGTCTTTTGCAGGTTCTTTTTTGCATCGGGTTTTCCGGCTGAGGGGATGGATCGGGGATGGGTGCGTGCTGCTTCCCAGATGTTGCGGTTTGATCGCGTCCATTTGCTGCGCCCCCGATCCATCCCTCTTCCAGGCCAAAACCTCCCGTGTGACTGGGGCCCAAATAAGGCAAGATAGGAGGTGATTTTGGTAACACGGAAGTTGTTTCCCATCTTCCCAGATGCAGACCATTGTGACAGATGTCCAGAAAATGAGCACCCCAACAAGGAACAAGATCGGTGTGTCCCCAAAATGGTCACCTTCCTCTCCTACGGAGAACCGCTGGGGGCTGTGCTGGCTTCCTTTGCCCTGCTCCTGTCCCTAAGCACCGCCCTGGTGCTGGGCGTCTTTATCAGACACCTGGAGACTCCGCTGGTCAAAGCCAACAACCGGGACCTCTCCTACCTTCTCCTGGTCTCCCTCCTGCTTTCCTTTTGCTCCTCCTTCCTGTTCATCGGCCGGCCAGGAAAGGTCACCTGCCTTCTCCGGCAAACCGCCTTCAGCACCATCTTCTCGGTTGCGGTCTCCTCTCTCCTGGCCAAAACCATCACCGTGGTGGTGGCCTTCATGGCCACGAAGCCCGGGAGCGGGATGAGGAAATGGCTGGGGAAGAGTCTGGCCAACGCCATCGTCCTCTCCTGCTCCGCCCTTCAAGGAGGCCTCTGCGCCATCTGGCTGGGACTCTCCCCCCCCTTCCCAGAGGCCGACATGCGCTCCTTGCCTGGACACATCACCCTGCAGTGCAACGAGGGGTTTGCCGCCCTCTTCTATGGGGTCCTGGGCTACATGGGCTTCCTGGCGGCCGTCTGTTTCACGGTGGCCTTCCTGGCCAGGAAGCTGCCGGGGGCCTTCAACGAAGCCAAGCTGATCACCTTCAGCATGCTGGTCTTCTGCAGCGTGTGGGTGTCCTTCGTGCCCACCTACCTGAGCACCAAGGGGAAATACACGGTCGCCGTGCAGGTCTTCTCCATCCTGGCCTCCGGGGCCGGCCTGCTGGGCTGCACCTTCCTTCCCAAGTGCTACATCCTCTTGCTGAGGCCTGACCTGAATACGAAGGAGCATCTCATGACGAAAGCGAAAGGTGGCACCTGAGCCGGGGGACACCGTTTCTCCTTTTTGCACACTGCCATCTCCAGCACCGTAGTGATGAGGCCCATGTTTTTGCCTTGGGCGTGGATGCCCTGAACTGGTATGATATCATGTAAAGTTTAACTCTGGATATGAGCTTTCATCTGCATGCGCACTTCTTCAGATATCACACTTTAACATGGCTACCCCACCTGAATCTATTATGTCAGGTCATCTCTCTTTCCTTTTGTTTTTAAAGATTGTACTGCATATTCTCAGGAGCTCAGGGTGCTACACAACAAACATATTCATTTGTTTAGTTAGTTATCTAATTTTTTCTTAAAAGCGTGAAATATGGCAATAGCAGTTACAAAGACAGGAATAAAAGAGATCATTGCTTGCAGCTCTGTGGACGTTCAAACGTTATACCCATTCAGTGCCACAGAAGCAATTCCAGCTGCTTTTTCAGAAAGGAAGGTCTCATTGGTCCTCTTGAGGAGGAGGCGTGGCCTGTATCCATGGCAGCCTTTCCCACAAACACACTCACAGTAGAAGAAGAAGAGGAGGAGAAGGAGGAGGAGGAGGAGATTGTATTTAAACCCTGCCCTTCACTACCCAAAGGAGTCACAGAGTAGCTTTCAATCTCCTTTCCCTTCCCCTCCCCACAACAGACGCCCTGTGAGGTAGGTGGGGCTGAGAGAGCTCTTTTGAAAACTGCTGTTGAGACAACAGCTCTGAATAAATTTGTGACTGACACAAGGTCACAGCAGCAGCTGCACGTGGAGGAGTGGGGAATCAAACCCTGTTCTCCAAGACTGGAGTCTGCACTCCTAACCACTACTCCAAATTGGCTCTGGGGGTGGAAACTGAGGAGGGTGGAGTTTAGGGAGCAGAGGGACCTATGCTCCACTTGGAATGAATCAGAGCCTGGATTATTCTGCCATTATCTGAATTGCTCATTTTTGTATGTATGTTACTATAAGAATGATACACCTGTAATCCATTAGCTGGTGTGGTTGTAGGTGGGATGGTGCTGCTACTGTCTGTGAGAACCCTGGGATTCTACACAGCTAAAAGAACTGGTAATCTATGTAATTCTCTTAGAAATCGGTGTAAGCATATACAGTTTTGATTTTCTGTTAATTAATTCTCTTGAACATTGGAGGTATTGCATAGATTGCTTGTTATATTATTATTTACAGTTCCATTATCCAGTTGTTAATCCAGAAGAAGAGACACTGAAACGTCTATATACCTAGGAAAGACGTTGGTTCAGCTATAGAAGATTATTCACTGGTCATTCTCCGCTTGAATTTTGACTGCAGGAGGCCTTTGGACACTTGTATTGCATTTAAGCAAGGAGAATCAACCGGTTGAACTTATGTGCATACCTTGTTATCAGTGCCTGTGAGCGCAAACTGTTATGTTATAGAATCATAGAATGTTAAGAGTTGGAAGGGACCTTGCAGGTCATCTAGTCTAACCCCCTGCACTCTGCAGGAGCATAGCCGAAAGATAGCCCTACAACATACCCGAAAGATGGTTGTCCAGTCTCCGCTTGAAAACGTCCAGCGAAGGAGCATCCACCACCTCCCGAGGCAGTCTGTTCTACTGCTCAACCATTCTTACACATAGGAAGTTCCTCCTGATATTTAGCTGGTAACGACTCCCTTGTAATTTTCACCCATTAGATCTAGTCTTGCAATCTGGAGCAAGAGAGAATAGATCTGCTCCATCTTCTAATGACAGCCCTTCAAATATTTGAAGAATGATGTCCCCTCTAAGCCTTCTTTTTCCCAGGCTAAACATACCCAACTCTTTCAGCCTTTCCTCGTAATACTTGTTCATCTATGTTTATTTGTATCTCATTGTTGATGTATGATATGCCATGAGCACATAGTGTATTTGTATTTGCTGTGGGTTGTGGACCACCAGGTCATTATAGACCTTTATTTGCAATTTATTTGCAATTTAAACATTATTTATTTGCAATTTAAACATTTAAACAAGAACTTGTGGGCACTCAATGAAATTGCTGAGCAGTCGGATTAGAACAGAGAAAAGGAAGTACTTCTTCACCCCAAGAGTGATGAACACATGGAATTCACTGCCACAGGAGGTAGCAGCGGCTACAAGCATGGACAACTTCAAGAGTGGATTAGATAAGCATATGGAGCAGAGGTCCATCAGTGTCTCTTATCCACAAGGTATAGATAGGAACTCTCGGTCTGGGGCAAGGGATGCTCTGTCTTCTTGGTGCCTGGGGGGGCAACAGTGGGAGGGCTTCTAGTGTCCTGGCCCCACTGCTGGACCTCCTGATGGCACCTGGTATTTTTGGCAACTGTGTGACAGTATTGGACTGGACAGGCCAATGGCCTGATCCAACATTGGCATCTCATATGTTTTGATGCTCTTATTTACTTAATATATCTTATACTTAGATATTTCAAGTGCATTTAATCTTTGAGGGTTGTCAGAATCCACAGCCAACAACTAAGTACACGCATTCAGGAACAGTAATACTTTTATTGCAGAGCTATAGATGCAGTAACATAAGCACTGTTAAGAATGGTGGCGGCCCTATGGACATAATAGGATATAAGGTATTCGTATGCACCCCCCCCCATAGCACTGCCCAATTAGGCATCCTCCCGCGCGCGGGATAAAGCTTGGAGACCATTAGGTAGCTAAAGCTGAGAACCAACACTCTCCCACGGCACCGAGGAGAAACCCAGACAATACAACTCTCTCTTGCACATCTGTATAGATAAGCATTTTGGCGCAAAGCAGAACAAGCACAGAAAGGAATGCAGTAGCAATTAACCAGACACAGACTTGGTGTTTTTCTGCTGTTTTCTACTGTCTCACACTAGGGATCCCTGTTTTGTCTGCTACTTTGTGGCAACGTAGTTTTAGCTTAACCTCTGAGCATTCCATGTGTGCAAACTCAACATTTACCTTGCAAAGTAGTAATTTTTTAACACAGATACCTGTGGGTGGCAAGATTTCACTAAAGGGTGCAGTTGAATCAAGGCCAAATCAATGTCGGGTAAGCCCACCATGGTGTAAGATGTTTGTCTCCCTGGCCTGCTTTCCTCCCTGCAGCTGCTGGACGGCCTTATCTGCCTGACCTTGAGCTCCTAGACGCCTTGCGCATGAGAATGCAGCTTCTTCCTGCTTGTAGCTCAGACCACTAGATTTTCCCCGCGTATTGGCTTTCAGGTGTCAGGGGGCCGTGAATGAAACCTGTATATCTGTGGCATCCATGGTGGATACTTTATTCCTGACTTAAGAGTGCAAGGCATTCCATCTCTCTGATCAATAAAACTTTTCTTGAAGAAGGATTGGTTGTTGATACGGAGTTATTGGGACCCTGACAATCAACATGTTGTTTGAATTGGGTCCAATTGCTGTCAAAATGGAGGAGGGGGGCTCTTTTGTCATGAGGCAGCAACCATGGGGGCGCAAAAGAGGTGGCATCCCTGAGGTTTCTGTCTGCCGTCCAATAATAGCTGGCTATATCCATCCACACCAACGGGCCAGGGACCTCTCACAACCAGCCAATTTCTGAACTTGGGCTGTGACCACCAATCTTAATGTTATACTATTGTGTTTTAATATTTTAATTATATTTATTGTACTGCTATTATGTTGTTACCTGCCCTGAGCCTGCTTGTAGGAAGGCCAGGGTATCTCTCCCTTATAATAATTGAATAGTGGGTGCCAAAGTTCTAAAGTTGGCCCCTTTAGTGTATGGAAGATTAAATTGTCAGTCAAAAGACGCTGGCAGGGTTGACTGGCTGCTTTGTGCAGTCCCGCCCAGTGTTTCAAGGTCTTTTGCATATGGAAGCTGATTGGACTTCACTCCATTCCACACCTCAAACTCCCCCCCCCGCAAGGCAGTTGGAATGTCAGTTGCATATGGAACCTTCAAGGTCTTTTGCATATGGAAGCTGATTGGACTTCACTCCATTCCACACCTCAAACTCCCCCCCCCGCAAGGCAGTTGGAATGTCAGTTGCATATGGAACCTTCAAGGTCTTTTGCATATGGAAGCTGATTGGACTTCACTACATTCCACACCTCAAACTCCCCTCCCCTTAGGAATTGTTTGGTGCATTTACAATGGGGCACCCACCCAGAGCCTCTGGCATTTTCTCACTCTGCTGGCATCAAAACCAATTTAAGGCAAAATAAGAGGCTGCTGAGAGGGGAGGAGATAAAGTTGCCAGCTTTAGGTATGGAAATTCCTGGAGATTTGAGGAGTGGAGCCCGTAGAGAGGGACCTCAGACAGGTTACAGTGCCATAGACTCCACCCTCCAACCCAGCTATTTGCTCCTGGGGAACTATTGTTGCCAATCTTGGCCCAGCAGCCATCAAACTGTAGTGTATTCATAGCTGCCATGATTACACTAGTATGTATGGTGAAACATCCCATATGGAAGCTATGTAAAGCTTCGTCTTAGACTAAGGATTCAAGTCTAAGACTAATGGTCCAATCACGTTCAAGCTAACAGTAAGCGGGAACGCAGTTGATTGGTTGTTATGTACTCAACCTGATAGGTTGATAAGTGTACAGTGGGAGTGGCTATGTTAGCCGGGAAATGTTTAAATACCGGGCAGCTTCTATGGACAAGCTGTTCGGGCTATCAATGTTGTACCATGTTGGTGAAGTGATCGAAGAGCTGAATAAACCTGAGTTTTCACTGAAATCACTCTCTGACTCATTGTTAAGCGCCGGACTTAACACAAACCATTCTCTTCAACCCCCTGCTGTGCAGCTGACTTCCCCCTAGGGTTGCCAATCTCCAGGTGGGACCTGGAGATCTCCCACTGTTACAATTGATCTCCAGATGACAGAGATCAGTTCCCCTGGAGAAAATGGATGCTTTGGAGGGTAGACCCTATGACATTATACCTGCTGAGTCCTTCCGCCCCCCCGCCCAATGCTTCCCTCTACTGAATCCACCCCCCAAACCTCCAGGTATTTCCCTCCTTAGAGCTGGCAACCCTACATTCCCCTCAGTGCCTGTTGGGAGTGGGTGGTGGGGGAGGGGAAGGGAGCGGGCGACCGGAGGCTTCTGCCTCCTGTCTCCGGTCCTGGAGTGGGGGGGGTGGAAACGGACCCGGCGGCCGGAGGCTTGCACCTCCAGTCGCCGGCCCTGGAGTGGGTGGGGTTTGGTGGGGGGAAACGGACCTGGCGGCCGGATGTCGGCCCTGGAGTGGGTGGGGGT
>NW_015169349.1:12545-50762 GCF_001447785.1 Gekko japonicus
ACGGAAGGCCGATGCCTCCGTCGCCCGGCCGAGATTGGGGGGGTGGGGGCGAGGCAGGCGATGGAAGGCCGATGCCTCCGTTGCCTGGCTGGAGTGGCCGCGGGGGGGTCTGGAGTCGGGCGGCCGCTGGCGGGGGACGCAGTCGCCCGGGCCGAGATTGGGGGGGCAAGGCGGGCGACAGAAGGCCGATGCCTCCGTCGCCCGGCCCTCTACAGAATCCACCCCCCAAACCTCCAGGTATTTCCCTCCTTAGAGCTGGCAACCCTACATTCCCCTCAGTGCCTGTTGGTAGGCAACTAAGCTTGGTCCTGTCACCTACTTTGGCCTTTGGGAGAAAACACATTGGGGCCAGTCCTGATAGGGTTGCCAACTCCAGATGGGAAGTTCCTGGAGACTTGAGGGATGGAGCCTGAAGAGAGTGAGGTTTGAGGAAGGGTGGGACCTCAGACAGGTACACTGCCATAGACTCCACCCTCCAAACCAGTCAGTCCCACATAGGGAACCATTGTTGCCAATCTCCAGGTGAGGGCTGGAGAGCACTCAGAATTACAACTGCTCTGCAGAAGGGAGGGCAGAAGTCAGCTGAAGTCAAAGGGGCAGATAATGGTAGGTTGATGGCTAGCTGGGAAGGAGATGGGGTTGCCAACTACATGCTGACAAATTCCTGGGGATTTGAGGGGTGGAGCCTGGAGAGGGTGGGGTTTGCAGAGGGGTGGGACCTCAGACAGGTAGAATGCCATAGACTACACCCTCCAAACCAGCCATTTTGTCCTGGGTAACAATTGCTGCCAATATCCAGGTGAGGGCTACAGATTACTCACAATTACAACTGCTCTTCAGGTAGCAGAGATCAGTTCCTCTGGAGAAAACAGTGGACTCTGTCATTATACCCTGCTGAGGTCACCACAGCAAATTGACACTGTTTGCCCAAAGCCAGAGCACTGCCCCAGAGCCTCTTTCTAGATCCCGTCGTATTGCTTTCACAACGGACTTTACTGCTAGTAAATACAATAAAACAAAGAAACAATCAAGATATTCCGTGGAGCAGTGGTTAATGGCCGGGCACATTGACTGTGCTCTGTGGCAGCAAGACTGGCCAAGGGAAAATGTGGGCTGGGGAAAGGGGTGTGACAGACACCCTATAGAGAACGTCGTTCCGTGCACCTTGGTGTTTAGTCATGCCGGCCACATGACCACGGAAATGTCTTCGGCCAGCGCTGATTCTTTGGCTTTGAAACGGAGATGAGCACCGCAACCCTAGAGTCGGATTCAACTGGCTTTCGAGCAAGGGAACCTTTACCTTTACCTACGATTTCATCATGTTTTACTGCACTGGGCAGTTCTCGGAAGAGGTGGCATATACATTTTCTAAGTGAGGAAATCCATGCATCGTGTTCCTCAGGAGGGAGGGATGCATTAGCCTCCAGGCTGGACCGTCACAAGGAAAGTGAAAAGGCAGGCATCACAACCCTCTTGCACTTCCCCTTCCCTTCCACTCCCGCCCCCATTTCCCCTCCACAAGCCTCAGGATTCTCTGAAACTCTGCAGGTGCCAGTTTTTGTTCCGTCCTCAATGCCCGGCTCAGACACCCTCTAGCCACACCGTCCCAGGCCACATCCTGTGCAGCTGCGAAGCCTGCAACTGACCAGGGCCCCCAACAGCACCGCCCCCTCCCGGTCTCTCATCTGAAATCACCACTGAACCCTACGCAGCCCACTTCCCTTGGCAAAAGAGCGAAAAAGAACTTCGGCCTTTCTTTCTGGGGCTGAAACTAAGGCCAGGCACCGTCGGGCTCCTTTTCCCCAACAGCACCATGATCGTGGGAACCTTTCTGTGGGCTCTCGTGGGTGAGTAAAAGCCAGGGAAACTGCCCTTTTCTCTCCTTCAGGGACCCCATTGAGGAGAAGCAGGGAAGCAGCTCCTCCTGGATGTCAGGAGGTGCCAAGGAAGGCACCCCCATCTGAATCTCTGTTTGGACTTGCGCAGAGATGGGACCCGAGTCCCAGGGTGTGGCCTGGCGGAAGGGAGGCCTTTGCGGCCATGGAGCGGATCCGGCTCTGGTCAGTGCCAGGAGCGGAGAGACCTCCTGGGAGTCTCACTGCAGGGTCTCAGGTGGATCTCTCCTAGGGACTCGATCCTTTTTAAAATGGGAGATGCTGCCAGGCATGGCCGCTGGGGGGGGGGAAGGAGGGAGGACTCTGAGGCAAACTGCCCACTAGCCTGAAGAAGCAATTTGCATAAATATTTTAAATAACATATTTTAAGAGCGGCACTGTTGAAGATATGGGAAGAAGTTAAAAATTTGTTCTACATAAAGATACCTAAATGGGTCTCACCACTTGAAGCCTTTATAAACTCCACCTTATTTACCAAAGACCAAATGTGGAGATACTCCCCAAAACCAGAACATCTGTTTGAACTGGTGGGAAAGAGCGCACCTTGACTCTAGGGAGGTGGTAGTTCCACTCTATTCTGCTATGGTCAGGCCTCACCTCGAGTCCTGTGTCCAGTTTTGGGCACCACATTTTGGGAAGGATGTTGACAAGCTCGAGCGTGTCCAGAAGAGGGCAACCAGGATGGAAAGTAGTAAAATCTTCCATGATTAGATGGGCACAAAATATAGGCCATAACATAGAACTGGATCAATGGCCCAAGGTATGGAAAACTAATATAAAATATACCATAGCTACACCATATAAAGAAAACATATATAAAAAGTTTTATAGATGGCATATAACACCAGATAACTTAGCAAAATTCTATCCAAGTATGTCAAATGTATGCTGGAAGCATAAGCAAAATACTGGTTCCTTTTTTCATAAGTGGTGGTCTTGTAATATAACTAAAAATATTGGGTTTGGATACATGAGATATTGCAAAAAATGCTAGAAACAACTGCACCATTTGTACCAGAATTGTTTTTATTAAATATTATACCAGAAAGGTTTAAAAAACCAGATGCTTATATGATTATACATGTTATAACCACAACTAGGATCTTGTATACAAAATACTGGAGGAAAGAAGTCCCATCAATAGAAAAAATAATTTATAAATTATTAGAAACAGCAGAGATGGACAAATTAACTTGGTAATTACAAGATAAAAAAGAGGAAATTTTTGAGAAAACATGGTCAAGACTCTATAAATGGATTGAGGTGTATTTGCGAAGAGTACCTCAGGGGGTGGTGCTGTCCCCAATGTTATTTAACATCTATATGCACCCCCTTGCCCAAATGGCACAGAGACACGGGTTGGGCTGTCATCAGTATGCTGATGACACCCAGCTCTATCTATTGTTGGGCAGCTGGTCCAACTCCAAACCGGAAGATCTTGACCGGGCGTTACAAGACGTGGCTGGTTGGCTTCGGCTGAGCCGACTGAAATTGAATCCGATGAATACGGAGGTCCTATACCTGAGTCAGGGCGGACCAGGGGTAGGGATCCCACTCCCGACCTTTGATGGGGCTCCGCTGGTGCCAGCGCCGGAGGTTAGGAGTTTGGGAGTGCTCCTGGATGCCTCCTTAACAATGGAGGTACAGGCAGCAGCCACTGCCAAGTCGGCCTTTTATCATCTTTGACTGATTAGGCAGTTGGTTCCCTTCCTTGAACACAATGACTTGACAACGGTGATCCATGTGATGGTCACCTCGAGGTTGGACTACTGTAATGCTCTCTACATGGGGCTGCTCTTATCGCAAATTTGGAAGCTACAGCTGGTGCAAGATGCTGCACCCAGGCTGTTGATGGGCCTCCCAATACGGAACCACATTCAGTCTGTGCTGAAGGCATTGCACTAGTTACCGATAGCATACCAAATCCACTTTAAGTTGCTGGTTCTTACCTTTAAAGCCCTCTATGGTCAGGGACCTACATACCTGAGGGACCGGTTTTCCCCATATGTCCCCCAGAGAGCACTGCGATCAAGGTCTCAACACCAACTCACCCTTCCTGGACCAAAGGATGCCAGGCTAGCTTCAACCAGGGCCAGGGCTTTCTCGGTGGTGGCTCCTCTCTGGTAGACCGAGCTCCTGGAGGAGATCAGGGCCCTGTGGGACCTTATGCAGTTCTGCAGGGCCTGCAAGACAGAGCTCTTCCACCAGGCGTTCAATTAGGAGCCGCCCCGGGAGAATGCCCTGTCCCCTGAAATATTTGAGGCAGCCTGAGCCACCCGCACAATATTAGATTGAGATCGACCACCAGGATGGCACGGAAGTCTGAGCGCCATCCCAAATGCAATGCTGAATTTATCTATTTAATGGTATTATTTATGGTTAGCACCTTTTAATGTTGTAATTGTTACATGGTTTTATGAGTATTATACTATTTATTGTTGTTTTTATCCTGTTGTAAACTGCCCTAAGCTGGCCATGGCTGGGGGGGGGAGGGTATAAATGTAATAAATAAATAAACAAATTAGGAAAATACAATTTATTATATTCTTCAAAATACTATTCTAGTGTATATAATATTAAACCTGTTTAGGTGCATAAGAGAATGACATTGTGTATGTAAAACATAGTTACAAGTCTGTCTTGTACTTTGTTATGTCTGTCTTTTATTTTTTCTGTAAAAAATTAATAAAATCTATTTTAAAAAAAGAATGTCCAGTCCCCCACTCCGGCCTCTCCTGAGGATTCTTTAAACCCCAACTGCCCACAGAGTGGTAAAAAAAGGGGGGTGTGCGCTTTGATTACAGGATGGTTCGTGGGTCAGCTACGTGCTCCCTAAAGGTCTCCGGGAGGCCAAGGCTGTAATTCTTTCTGAGGTAAACAGAAGTTGCTTTTTCATAGGTATTGGACTGGACAGACCAGGCCCAGAAGGAGATGCCCAGCAACAGGTTTATTTAACAGGAAGTGACGTGTTTAATAGGGTAAACATTTTGTGTGGATGGCTTCAGGATGGAAGGTGAAACGGGCTCTCAGCTTCATCCCACACGGGTTATGGTCTCTCCCCAAAGAGAGTCACCATTTTTTTAGCTGAATCACAGTTAACGTAAATGACCCGGGGGGGAGATCGGATCCCCTCCAGCCAGGTTACCTCAGCTGACCGGATTTCACTGGAACCTCACATTTCCCCCCCCTTTAAGGCAGAGACTGGCTCGCCCCCGCCAACCCGGTAGAGTTCCAAGGGCTCTGATTGGCTGACCATCGCTGGGATTTGCATGAGGCCAAAGTCACTAGGATTGTTTCAGAGCCCCAAGTGACGCTTCGGGGCCAGTCTCTCCACCCGTGGGGATTCCGTGGAAGAAAGTTCTTCCTCCGGTGTTTTCTGTATGGTGCCTTTGATATCTGGAGCTTTACTGCCCCAAACATGTCTGTTAAGTATGGAACTCAACGCCATCTCATAAGTAACAGTGAATCAGCTTTATTGAATAACAGGAACAACAGGAGAACACACACAACGAACAGTGGAGCATAGCTCCCTTTTAAACTATCCCGGGCTGGTGTAGCCACGCCCTAGAACAGTTAAGGACCAATTCCATTCCAGAGATAACGACCAATCAGATTCGTTCCCTCCAGAACATTTCTCTGCATTCTGATTGGGTACATTCATACATCAGCCAATAGGATTGTTCCAGCTTACAATCCTGTCTTGGTTTTAAGCTTAACATGTGAATTAATACAGTGAAGACATAACAATGTCCTTTCATGTCCAGTCTACAGAGTTCATTACCTGGTGATAACTGTATCTCACCGATTTTCCCCATCCCACCAGGTGTCTGAAAGGCCCACCCTATCTACGCTGTCACTGAGCCGGCAAGGACTCCAGCTCCTCTGTCTTGGCTCGCAGACTCTGAGCACAGGCGTTTAGGCACCTGTAGCTCATTTCCCCCTCTAAGGATGCCCACCTCTCCCCCCCCCGGCCCTCCGGTTTCCTCACATGCCCCTGCTCTGCTGCCCTTCTCTCATTCTCAGCTTCCGGCCCCCTCCCACCAATATCTTCCCAAGAATTTACCAGAGGCTCATCTCTTTTGTACAGGTCTGGCACATCCAGAAAGTTTCCCAGTGCCTAATAAATCTAAACCCTTCCTATGGAACCACTTTCTCATCCACTCACTGAGACCCCTGATCTGTGCCTGTTGAGCTAACAACACATATGGAACCAGCAGCATTTCTGAGTACGTTGCCTTATTTCTTCTGTTGCTAATTTTTCCCCCTCCAGGATGACATGACCTCATTTCCCTGTGTCACTGGTGCCAGGGTCTACCACGAGCACCACTTACTACTCCTATCTAGACCATGTGTGATGTCTGCAACTTTTGCATAAGACAGGAAAGTCACCATGCAGTCAAAGAGGCCAACACGGATCCCTCGAGGCTTGCCTGGCACCTGCCTGACAAGGGCTAAGGAAACCACTTCATTTTGCTCAGGTTTTCCACTGGGGGCTTCCATCTTTTTAAGCTGTTGTTATGATGTCCTTCTGGTGTGAGGACAGTTTTTTAAATATTCTTTCACGCTACTGGATTTTTTATGATGTTCGCAAGCCCTTGGCTTAATATTGATGGTTCTTATGCTGTGGATTTTATGATTTTTGATTCCTGTTTTACTTTGTGAGCCTTGTCAACCTTTATGATGTCCTTCCGGTGTGAGGACAGTTTTTTAAATATTTTTTCACGCTGCTAGATTTTTTATGATGTTCGCAAGCCCTTAGCTTAATATTGATGGTTTTTATGGTGTGGATTTTATGATTTTTTATTCCTATTTTACTCTGTGAGCCTTGTCAACCTGGTTTCCTGAAGAGGCGGCAGAGACATTTCAAAACTACATAGAGACAAGCTATGCCATTGGTTCGTATTGAGTGTCTGGCTTCTCGCCTTCTCAGGAAGGTGCTTCTCCACTAAAGTTCAGTCCAACTTTTCTGAACTGCACCCCCCCCTCAGAGTCCAGGGACACACTGAACACTGCATGCAAACATGTTTTCTCCAGCCGTCCACCTGCGCAAGGAACCACAACAAGAGTCCAAGGTGTTGCCACAGTGGTTCTTCCCTTTGTAATTATCAAAATCATGGTGATTTGTTCTCCTTTGGGCCAGAGCCCAGGGGAATTCCTCGCAAGATCGCCTTCGAGGCCAACAACAGAAACAGGAGAACCAAGAGCAACAGGCTTTGATGGAGCCAGTCCAAAAGGGCATAAATAATCCCTCTGGCACCACAGAAAGCTTGGGCTGGGGGCGCCAGCGGTCCGAAGTCTACCCGCCCGTCTCCCCCTTCAGCTCCGTAGCAGCAGTCTGGCATCCTTCGTTCTGCACAGCACCTTGGGCTGCTTCTCCTTTGTACCTGGGGGGGGTCACGGGGGGGTCTAGGATGGCATGGCTGCTGGTCTGGCTGCTGGTCTTGCTACTGCCACCCATCACAGCCTGTGGGGTGCTGAGGCCCAAATGCTTCTTGAATCTGATCAGGGATGAAAACAAGCCTTCGAACTATTACAGGCCAGGAGACCATCTCATTGGTGGGCTCATCTCAGAAACTCCTGCCCGGTTTCAACTGGCCATCTTTTCGGAGCCTCCCTACACCAGACTACATGGGTAAGTCTCACACACACACCCAATCTCTGCTTTCAGGGGCCCTCCTTCTTCTTGTCTACTAAGGACAATTCCCCTCTTCTAGTGCTGGTTCCCGGTCAAACACTCTCCCATAGTTTTGTCCCTGTTTTGCATTTTTAGGGAAAATTCACTTTGACCCCCTGCGTATAACAACTTTGTCAGTAATAGTTTAAGCCCAAAGAACACCCCCCTCTTGCTTTGAAACCACAACAGCAAACACATGCTGGGGCTAAGGAGCTCGATCCTGGCTGCATACAACCTGCTGGATCAGACCAGAGAGGGTGCATTTAGTCAAGCATGCTGTCTGACGCAGTGGCCAAACCTTTCTCTGGAGATCCAACAGCAAGGCATAGACCTTCCCCTGATGTTGCCTCCTGGCTCTGGGATTCAGAGGTTTAATGTCTGTGAGCATGGAGGTCCCCTTTAGTCAGCATGGCTAGGAGCCACTGATAGACCTCTCCCCCATGACTCTGCCTAAAGAGGTCTGTGCCAGTGGCCCTCACTACCTCCTCTGACAGCAAATTCTACATTTTGATCATTTTAATGTGGGACGGGAGAATGCGCATCCTCCCCAGGTAGGGTTCCCAAGTTGGATCGGCGCTGGAGCGGGGGACTCCAGCGCCGATTTAGGAGTGCACGCATGCGTGCGAAGCGAGCGCGTGCCGCGACCATGGGCGGGGCCCATCCAGGTGACGTGCACGTCGGGTGCTTTGGGGGTGGGGTTCCCCCCAGGGCCCGATCCACCGGTGGCGGGGAACGGGCCTCTGGGGCGGGGGTTTCCCCGCCCGCCCGGGGGGACTTGGCAAGCCTATCCCCAGGCAGTCCTTTGCGGTGCAAGATTGTAGGGTGCTTAAACTATGGGACGTAGGAGGAGATGATTGGCTTTAGCTTCCCCAGCCAACATTAGAACCTCTGAAGAGCCCTGCTGGATCAGACCCGTGAGGGTCCATCTAGTCCAGCATCCCATCTCACACGGTGGCCAGCCAGTTCCCCTGGCTCTGAGGTTCAGAGAATTAGTAACTCTGAACATAGAGGTTCTCGTAAGTAGCCACTGATGGACCTATCTTCCATGAATCTATCTAATCCCCTGTTGATTCTGAAATAGCATCCCCCAAAGTATTGAAATTAGATCCCCAGCCATTTTCTCTGCAACGGGACAGGGGATTGTGCACCTTAGAAAAGACCCAGCGGCTCTTTCTGGTAAAGGAAGGCGAGTCCCTGCTTTGCAGCTCGGAGAAATGATAGTCTGAGGGAATGATTTTGAAATGATCCAAGGAAACACTGTCCACAGCAAAGTGGACAGATGAATGAGGATGGGGCTCCTCAGAGCACAGATGCTCTGTTCCTCCCCCCCCGGGAATCTGCTTCTGGCCCATAGTGGAGTCCCGGGTGCTAAAGACTCCTCCTTTATAGCCAAATAAAAAGACACCCTTAAAGCCTAACGAATGGGTGCTGGTCCACAGAAGTGTAAGAGAATTAAAAAACGGGTCAGTCGTGGAGGTGCCACAAGACCCCTGTCGATTCTGGCTGTGGCTGGCTAACACGGGTGCCCTTTGGGAATGATTGCCCCTTGACCAGTGAGAGCCAGCCAGGCAGAGGGTCCTTTGGGGGTCCAGCTTGTTGTCTCTGCTAGTGCCGTGGAGGAGAGGGCTGTCCATAGTTATCAGCAGCATCTTTGTTTATTACTTTGCTGTATGGATTTACTCCTTCAAGGACTCTGAGACCGTGAAGCACATGGATCCACCATGACTGTTTGCAAAGCAGCCAGGACCATAGCCCCCTCTGTCCCCCGAATAGCAGCCTGTGGCCATTTTAAAGAAGAAACAGCTGTTTTCGACATTGTCCCCTTCACGGCAGGAGCATCTTGCCTGGTTTATTTCTCAAGCGGTTGTGTGAATGTTTGCTTTGTGACACGGCTCCACCCTTGGCCACCCCAGTATGGGGGCCTTTGCTCTCTCATCCCCCTGGCTCTGGATGTGAGGAAGGACGAGGAGAGGTCTGAGGATAAAAGGTGGAAGTGTGTATGGCCTGGAAAAGCCAAGAGCGTTAAAGAGGCAGGAATTCGGCATGGCTGCATTGTTGGACAGGACAGCGTAACAGACACACACACAGTATCTGAGGAAAGGAGCTCTTTGAATCTTGAAAATTCATACCCCACAAATCTCGTTAGTCTCTCAGCTGCTGCCAGACTCGAATCTAACTATTCTTCTGCAGACCAATGTGGCTGTCCTCTGAAACGCACACCCTGTTTTGCAGGAAAGGTGCGACAATGTACTGGCGTGTCCTGTCCTTCCTGGTTGCCATTCAGGAGATCAATGGGCATTCCCAGCTCCTGCCCAACCTCACGCTGGGCTACAGCATCTACGAGGACTACTACGATACCAGGATGGCTTCGGAGGCCCTGGTCGACCTGGCATCGACGGGGCCATCGAATGTCCCAAACTACCTCTGTGGGAGGCGGCAGAACAACTTGCTAGCGGTTCTCGAAGGGGCCGAGTCTGACATCTCCGGCCAGATTGCCAACGTGCTGAACCTCTACAAAACCCCACAGGTATGGAGGAGGGGAGGGGAGGAGGGACCCTCAGGTGCCCTTGCCTGGTGCCATCGCCCCAGGGCAGTGGGAGAAGCAGCCCTGGGTATCCAAAAGGATGGGCAAAGAGAAAGGCTGGTTTTGAGACAGCTGGAAATGGCGGGGGAGATTTTCCTCTGGCTGTTGTTACACACACACATCCCTTCCTTTTGTCCTGCTGTCTCTTTGGATCAGTCAGAGGTTTGAGACATGAGACCAAAAACATCCTGTTTAGAGTGGTCCCTGCCTCATTTCAAGGGCTGGCAACTCCTCGAAAACACAGGTGTCTCTTTCCATCCTTGGAACGCCTTCGAGCTCTCCCCTGCCCCTCCCCACACAATGTGGAGCTACATGTCAGGACGCTTTTAGCCTTCCCACACAAACCATTACCAGCCTAGTCAGCAGATTTGTAGAATTGGAAAGCCAGTACAACTGAGCAAATGCTAAATGCAGATTGAGCCTATAGCTGGATGCTGCATGATCTGCTTGTGGTTATGTACAAATTGCTAATTTTTGCACCTCAATCAATCAATCAATCAATCAGTCAGTCAATCAATCTTTATTAAAATGGACCTTGACCAGCGCAGAATAAAACAGGTTCATATACTCCACATTTAAAATACTATTAATTAATATTATATTTAAAACATAACAATCTTGCACCTCTTATTTGAGTCAGAGCCCAAACACTGTGATGCTTTTAAAAATGGAGCAAGGTATGTTACTTGCCTTTGAAGTCTCACCTGGCCTCTCACTGTCCACAAACTTTGGAGGGAGGGAGGGTCGTACCCTTCAAGGAGTCTCTGTGGATGAATGTAGGCCATGAAGAATCCAAGACGGTACAGGGGTACCACACTGCAACTTCATTTCCAGGTGTCGCTCCTTTCCCCCCTTATCACAAGGAACAGCAGCTCTACACTTAGATAAGCACAAGAAAAATTACGGAGAAATTAAAACATTCCTCTTGTGTTTAAAGTGACAGTTAAGTAGCTTACAGATTTGTTTAAGTTCCAAAGAGCATGCAAACAGTATGTGAAGATGCTCCACTCAACATCTGCCTCTTCTCAACCGGCAAACGTGGACATTATGCTTGCCACCCTGCAATTCTGCATGCCTCTCTAAGGCTTCCATCTACAAATATCACCTTCTCAAAAGGACTTCCACACTCGAACCAGAACCAGCTGTGCTTTGTTTCCCCTTGCAGTAGAGGGATGATTTGGTAGATGGATTATTACAGGAAACTCAATTCCACTCCATGGTCAGAATTCTGCCTCAGATTTTTTTGAGAAACCATCCATCTCTGCTTTTCCTCCCAGGTCAGCTACGGTTTTGTCTCCCACGTTCTGAATGATCAGACTGAATCCCCCTTTTCCTACCGGATGGTGCCAAAGGCAGATGGCCAGTCCCAGGGCATTGTCCAGTTGCTTCTGCACTTCAAGTGGACGTGGGTTGGCCTCCTTGCTCCGGAGACTGACGGTGGACGACACTTCCTTCAGATGTTTCCATCCCTGCTCATCAGGAACCACATTTGTGTCGGCTTCTCACAAACTATCCCAGTTCTGACTATGGAAAATGTGCTCTTATTCTACAAAAATGTTTATATGCCCAGAGAAGTCAATGTGTTTGTTTATTACGGGGAGATGCGCTTCTTTTTTGGTATAATAAGGCTTGTCCAAGGATATATGAAACGCTTTGCAGCAAAACCCATTGTGGGGAAAGTCTGGATCACCACAGCTTTGTGGGACCTCTCTTCGACCTTGTCGGACGGAGTTTTGTCTCCACGGTTGGTTCACGGCTTCTTTTCCTTCTTATTCCATTCTAACAAAAGGACAAACATGGAGGATTCTTATGCATTTTACACTGGTATAGCACAATTGTTGGCAAAAGCGTTTGACTGTTCTTATTCGAAGCCTGTGATGTCCGTGAAAGGCCAGAGGAGATGCAGAGAGAAGGAGGGACTGGAGACTCTGCCCCGGGATGCAGTTCAAGGGGCCCTTTCTCTAGACAGCTACCACATTTACAGAAGTGTCTGGGCCGTGGCCCACGCCCTGAAGTCTGCCTACTCCTCCAGATCCATGGCATTGGCACTGCAGGCTGGAGGCAGGTCTGTGCTTCAGAGGGTGCAGCCGTGGCAGGTATGCCCCTTTCCTTTGGCCATTGATGAGCTCATGAATGGGCATTCATTCCAGGTTGGATTTGCAGCCGGGAGACACCTGAAGCAGTTTGCAAAATATTCATTCAGATCAATCACAATTAGCATCGCTCGGCCTAATGAGCAAGAGTCAGACTAATTCCCAGAGGTCATTTGGGGGGGGGATCGCGGGGGAACACAGTTCCCCCGGGTGAGGTGTGGGGGGCCAGGGCACACAATGAAGCCCCGCCTCGCTTCCGGCCCTCATTCAGCCAGGAGGAGGCAGGAGAAGAGGGAGGGTAAGTTGCTTCCTCCCCGCCTCTCCCCACCCCTGCCTGCCTGGGGCCAGGGAGGGCCTTGGCGGGGCTTCCTCGCACTCCCACCAGCCTTGCAGGTCCACCGCCATGCCCCTGATGTTAGGGGGTGTGGCATATGCTAATGAGTTATGCTAATGAGTCCCCCTAGCTCTTTTTCTACGAAACGACCCCTGCTAATTCCCTTCCAGAAGTCTGTTGAGTCAATTTTCTGATTTTCTTATTATACATTTGTGAGTTCGGTTTGAAAGATTCTGAAGGGTGCACGACTCTCTTCAAATCCTACATTACATGTGTATTGGAGAGTGGGTGTACATTGGGGGGGGGTGATAACCTACATTTAAAACGCTGTTTTCCTAATGCAGTAAAATCAGACAAGGGAGGTGAATAGTTAACTCTGCTCTCGGATGTTGAGCTTGAGTGAAAGGCTGCTCCTTTTCTCTGATCAGCTAGTGTCAGCTGCAGAAAAGTATATAGTCAGGCTAGGGTTGCCAGTTCTTACCTTGGCTGGACTGGGGACTTCAGGGGGTGTCCTGTGGGTGAACAGGGATGTCATGTGGCGGATGCTCTGGTATTTGGGCAAACTGTGTTTTGTTGGCCTCAAACCCATAGAGTTTGCCCAAATACCAGATCATCCCCACGCGATGCCCCCATTTGGGGGTGGGGATTTCCCCACTGGCCAGCCAGCCGGTGGCAGGCTGAAGCCCTGAAAATCAGGATTTTCCCCAGCACTGCCGGGGGAATGGCAACCCTAAGTCAGTCAGTCAGTCAGTCAGTCAGTCAGTCAGTCAGGCTGTTCAGTGGCAGTTACTGTTCAATAAGGACAAAGTTCAGCTAAAGGAATGGATATCTGAAGAGTCTGACTAGAACTCTGTCAGGCCGGTTCACCTTTGAATAAAGGGAGAGACTCCTGGTCTTAACTATCTCAAACATAGCCTGAGGAAGAATTCCATCTAAAAATTCTGAGAAGAGTCTCGTGTCTGCTTACGCCGAAGTACGTTTTCACACAGATGCCAAGAACTGGGGTTTGAGGTTTTGGCACAGAGTCGCTGGGCAGCAGGCTGAAGCTCCCAACCAGGCCGAAAGGAATAGGGTTATATTTTCAGGGAATAAATATAAGCCCTGTCCAGTTATACCGGGAATTGGCACTGAGGCAGTCCCTGGTCTGTGGTGAAAGGGAAACGGTAAGATACTACTCAGGGGAAAGGAGACACATTGTGATTTCAGAAATGGCGAAAGAATTTGATGCACTGACAGTTTTTAGGAAACTATATGCAGAAACATTGTAATGGAAACCAAAATATTTAGTCAACCATCCTCACGGATAAGAACCAAGAATTTGTGAAAATAAGCTGCCACAACACCATCTTGTCTGTCCACTGAAATATATACTATTTTTCCAACAACATTTAACTCAGCCTTTCCAATTCCTGAGCAATGCTCCCTCTAAGCTGTGGAGTCTCGTGAGCAAAGATTCTACATTGTGAGCTCCTGGCATTAAAGTTGTGAGTGAGCAATTTGGCTGCTGCACAAATTCATTTGCTCTGGAGCCCTCCTTCCTGCGTGGAGACAACAATGTTTGAGCTGGAGGCTGAAAAACTGTGAGCTAGCTCACACTAACTCAGCTTAGCGGGAACACTGTTCCTGAGTGCCCCATACCATCCCTGCCTGCTAAATAAAATCTCCATTATTGTTCCCTGCTACACAACCGCCACAGAGCTATTTTAAGGGGTCTAAAAAAAGGGCTCCCGTTTTCTCCTGTTAAGTTCCTGGGCTGGGTAAAAATAGCCAAATCAGACTCTGTCACCGGGTGGGACATTCAGATTTATAAAGCCACAAATATTAACACGCTACTGGGGTGCCAGCTCAGCACCTGAAGGGAACTAAGAATTTTGGCGGGGGGGGGGTCCATTGTAGAGTCCATTGCAGAGGGTCCGGCCACATCCTATAAGAGGTGAGACTAGTTGAGATTGTTTGGTGTCCTTGAACAGCAGTTATGTCAAAGCAGTGAAATGTGGGAGGGTAGAGAGACTTGGCTTCTGAGGTCAAACCCCAGAGGGAGGGGGATGCAAAGAGAGGGGGGATCAGAGAAGGGGGAGGGGATGGGTTGTCAACGAGGGGTTTCAACTACACTTGGTGAAACTGTTTTTCTCTCGAGACGACGTGTTTGCATTTTGTCATTCAATAATCTCAAAAGTTCCACTAGGATCCCACAGGTCACAAATGCCAGAAGAGGCCTTCCTGAGGGGAAGGTTCTCCTTCTCTCATTGGGGTTTGGTAGGTAGGGACTAAGGCCCCTGTCTGGTTGTCTGTGCCGGAAGAGCTGTATCTCTGTCATTAAGAACATAAGAGAACATAAGAGACGCCAATGTTGGATCAGGCCAAAGGCCCATCCAGTCCAACACTCTGTGTCACACAGTGGCCAGAAATACCAGTGCCATCAGGAGGTCCAGCAGTGGGGCCAGGACATTAGAAGCCCTCCCACTGTTGACCCCCCCAAGCACCAAGAAGACAGAACATCACTTGCCCCAGAGCCCCTATCTATACCTTGTGGCTAATATCCACTGACGGACCTCTGCTCCATATGCTTATCTAATTCCCTTTTGAAGCCGTCCATGCTTGTAGCCGCCACCACTTCCTGTGGCGGTTGTTGTTGTTGTGGTCATTGTTGTTGTGCGCCCAGGAGCAGTCACGAACATTTTCACTTTCTGGCTGCAAATTCAGCCTTGGAAACCTCTGGCTCAGCAGTTTCTGCAAATGCCCTGAGACCTGTTCTCCTTCCTTAGACAAGGAGGCACCCGGCTGGAATTGCTAAGCTCTCTACTGTGGCCTGTTCCATAGGAGGGGGGGGAGGGAGGGAAAGCCCTCTCTGTGGGGGGGTGTTCATTTGGTGGCTGTTGTGTCCACTGACCGCCACCGGAGGTCAGCGCATATACCCGAGCTTCAGTCTGGGAAGACAATGGGGACTAGGATCCTAGTCCCTCCACTGGGGAACCAATGGGAGCCATGGCGGGAGATTCAAACCCACCAATGGTGACCAAGGGGTGGTCCCAAGTGTGTATATAGTTGGCCTGCCGGCCGTTTGTCTGCATGTCTTGTTGTGTGCCTAATAAAGCGTGCTATGCACCACGTCGTTGTCTTTCGTCGATCCATGCAGCTTCCCACTACACAATAGTGGCGAGGGAGGAGGGCTCTCTTACTGGCTCCATCTACCTCGTCCTTCATACTGGCCAATATCTAAATGCCGACATCTTTTCTCATATTCCAGCTTCACTCTTTCATGAGGAACTTCCAGTTTCACAATACTTCCATGGATGGAGTTTATTTGGACGAAAACGGGGACCTGGCAGCTGACCTTGATCTGATGAACTGGGTGTTGCTTTCCAATACGTCCTTTGGTGGAGTGAAATGTGGGAGGGTGGAGAGACGGGCCTCCTCAGACATCAAGTTCACCATCGACACAGATGCCATTGCATGGCCCAAGGTGAGGGGTATGCCAATTGTTTCTCTTTATTCCTTTGGATGTCTCTTATGCTTTAATGATGGGGGGGGGAGAGAGAGAGAGAGAGAGGTAATGGGGGTGTGGAATGCTGCCATTTTAAAAACATTTTTAATTGTGGGAAATAGAAAGTAGATCTGATTTTTTTAAAAGAAAGGAAGAAAGGAAAGAAAAAGGGGAAGAACCGAGAGATTCCGGGCTCTGTAATTATTGTGTCAATTTCAAGAAGAAATTAACAAAAATCGACTGGGAGACGGTCTCCAGCAGGAAAATTTAATTTTACCTTATTTACTTTGGGGGGGGGGGAAGAAAGGTCAGAGGCAATAATTGATCCAAAAAATCTATTTATAGTGAACATAAGAACATAAGAGACGCCAATGTTGGATCAGGCCAAAGGCCCATCCAGTCCAACACTCTGTGTCACACAGTGGCCAGAAATACCAGTGCCATCAGGAGGTCCACCAGTGGGGCCAGGACATTAGAAGCCCTCCCACTGTTGACCCCCCCAAGCACCAAGAAGACAGAGCATCACTTGCCCCAGAGCCCCTAGCTATACCTTGTGGCTAATAGCCACTGATGGACCTCTGCTCCAAGTACCAAGAAGACAGAGCATCACTTGCTCCAGAGCCCCTATCTATACCTTGTGGCTAATATCCACTGACGGACCTCTGCTCCATATGCTTATCTAATTCCCTTTTGAAGCCGTCCATGCTTGTAGCCGCCACCCTGTCCTGTGGCAGTGAATTCCATGTGTTAATCACTCTTTGGGTGAAGAAGTACTTCCTTTTATCCGTTCTAACCCGACCGCTCTGCAGTTTCATGGAGTGCCCACGAGTTCTTGTATTGTGAGAAAGGGAGAAAAGTACCTCTTTCTTTACCTGCTCTTCCCCATGCATAATCTTATAAACCTCGATCATGTCACCCCTCAGTCGTCTTTTCTCCAAGCTAAAGAGCCCTAAGCGCTTTAACCTTTCCTCATAGGGAAAGTGTTCCAACCCTTTTATCATTCGAGTTGCCCTTTTCTGCACTTTTTCCAAAGCTATAATATCCTTTTTAAGGTGTGGTGCCCAGAACTGCACACAGTATTCCAAATGAGGTCTCACCATTGATTTATATAGGGGCATTATTATATTGGCTGATCTGTTTTCAATACCCTTCCTAATAATCCCCAGCATAGCATTGGCCTTCTTTATTGCAGTCACACACTGTCTCGACATTTTCAGTGAGTTATCCACTACAACTCCAAGATCTCTCTCTTGCTCAGTCTCTGCCAGTTCAGACCCCATCAATGTGTATTTATATTTAGGATTTTTGGCTCCAATGTGCATCACCTTGCACTTGGCCACATTGAACCCCATTTGCCATGTTGACGCCCACTCGCCCATCCTTGACAGATCCCCTTGGAGTGCCTCACAATCCTCACTGGTTTTCACCACCCTGAACAACTTTGTATCATCCGCAAATTTAGCCACTTCACTGCTTACTCCCATCTCCAAATCATTAATGAACAAGTTAAAAAGCAGTGGACCAAGTACTGATCCCTGCGGTACCCCACTGCTTACCACCCTCCACTGAGAAAATTGCCCACCTACACTCACTCTCTGTTTTCTATGAACTAGCCAGTTTTTGATCCATAAAAGGACTTGTCCTTCTATCCCATGATTTTTGAGCTTACTTAGGAGCCTTTGATGAGGAACTTTATCAAAAGCTTTCTGGAAGTCAAGGTAAATAATATCTATTGGATCCCCCTTGTCCACATGTTTGTTCACCCCCTCAAAGAACACTAACAGGTTAGTGAGACAAGATCTTCCCTTACAGAAACCGTGCTGAGTCTGCCTCAATAGGTTTTGTTCATCTATGTGCCTACTAATTCTTTCCTTAATAATGGTTTCCACCAATTTACCCGGTATCGACGTCAGACTGACTGGCCTGTAATTTCCCGGATCTCCTCTGGAACCCTTTTTAAAGATGGGAGTGACATTAGCTACCTTCCAATCCTCAGGAATGGAGGCAGATTTTAAGGAAAGATTACATATCTTTGTCAGGAGATCTACAAGTTCACATTTGAGTTCTTTCAGAACTCTCGGATGTATGCCATCTGGGCCTGGTGATTTTTCAGTTTTTAAGTTGTCTATCAGTTTTAGGACCTCCTCTCTCATCACCTCAATCTGACTCAGGTCTTCCAACACCCCTCCTGAAATCAGTGGTTCTGGAGTGGGCAAGCACTTCTCATCTTCCACAGTGAAGACGGAGGCAAAAAATGCATTTAGCTTCTCAGCCATTTCCCTATCATCCTTCAATACTCCTTTTACCCCTTGGTCGTCCAAGGGCCCCACTGCCTCCCTGGCTGGTTTCCTGTTTCTAATGTATTTGAAGAAAGTTTTATTGTTGGTTTTTACGTTTTTTGCTATATGCTCCTCATATTCCCTTTTTGCCTGCCTGACCTCAGACTTGCATTTTATTTGCCATAGCCTGTGTTCCGTTTTATCAGCCTCACTGTGACTAGCTTTCCACTGCTTAAAGGAATTCTTTTTACTTTTTACAGCCTCCATTACTCTGTTTGTTAACCATGCAGGCTTTTTCCTATACCTGTTTGTGCCTTTCCTAACCTGCGGAATATATATTTTTTGAGCTTCTAGGATCGTAGTTTTAAATAGATCCCAAGCTTCCCCAATTGTTTTGACCCTTTCTACTTTTCCTTTCAGTTTCCTCCCCACGTGTCCCCTCATATCAGAGAAATTACCCCTTTTAAAGTTAAAAATGGTTGTGTGAGTCTTTTTGGCCAATTCTCTATTTGTACAAATGATGAACTCAACAACATTATGATCACTGTTTCCAAGCGGTGCAATCACTTTTACATCTCTCACCAGGTCTTGAGTGTTACTTAGGACCAAATCAAGGATCGCCTCTCCCCTGGTAGGTTCCGTGACCATCTGCTCCATAGCACAGTCATTTAGAGTGTCTAGAAACTCAATCTCTTTTTCCCGACTAGAACACATATTGACCCAATCAATGTGTGGGTAGTTAAAATCACCTATTATTACACAGTGTTTTTGTCTAGTTGCTATCTTTAAGGCATTCATCATTTTATAATCCTCCTCTATCTTTTGATCTGGTGGGCGATAACAAACTCCCAGTGTTAAGTTTCCTTTTGGCCCCCCTATTTCAACCCATAGAACTTCCAGAAGCGAATCCAATTCACTTAGCCTCTCAATCTTTCTAGACTTTATACCCTCTCTGACATACAGAGCTACCCCACCTCCAACCCTTCCCCCCCTATCCTTCCGATATAATATATAACCGGGAATCACTGTGTCCCACTGATTTTCCTCATCCCACCAAGTTTCAGAAATACCCACAATGTCTATTTTTCCCTCCGACACCAAGCACTCCAACTCCCCGATTTTACCTCGGACACTTCTAGCATTTGTATAGAAACAGCTGTAATTTCCCTTACAAGTTAAGCCTGCATCCTTCCTCTTGCTATCTCGAGTCGTTGTCCGGCAGTCCATGTCACCAGCCATGGCCTCTGTGGACAATTTCAATCCACCTCCCTGTAGAAAAGCAACCGGTACCCCCTCACCTCTCTCAGATGAGCCAACCCGAACCAGAGACTTTTCATCTCCTGTCGGCTTTCCCCCAATATTCAGTTTAAAAGCTGCTCTGCCACCTTTTTGATTTTAAGTGCCAGCAGCCTGGTTCCTTCTCGGGACAAGTGGAGACCGTCTCGCCTGTACAGCTCCCTCTTGTTCCAAAAAGTATCCCAGTGCCTAACAAACCTGAACCCTTCCCCCCTACACCATCGTCTCATCCACGCATTGAGACTCCTGATCTCTGCCTGTCTCTCCGGCCCTGCGCGTGGAACAGGTAACACTTCTGAGAAGGCTACCTTGGAGGTCCTGGACCTAAGTTTCCTGCCCAGCAGCCTAAATTTCTCCTCCAGGACCTCACGACTGCATTTCCCCACATCGTTGGTGCCGACATGCACCACGACCACTGGCTCCTCCCCAGCACTATCTACCAGCCTATCTAAAACACGCGTAATGTCCGCTACCTTCGCACCAGGCAGGCAAGTCACCATACGGTCAGTACGCGGGTTCGCCACCCAGCTGTCTACCTGCCTAAGGATCGAATCACCCACTACCAAGAGCCCCCCTCCCACCCTGCTCAGGGATGGTTCCTTGGTGCAAAAGGAGAGCCGCTCACCAGCTGGGGAAGAGGTCCCTTCTGAGGGCACATTCCCCTTATCCTCAGCATGGTGCCCTGTTTCCCCTAGACCCTCATGCTCCCTGACAGCAGCGGGGCTGCCAGATCCAGAGTGGGACGAAGCTAACAAGTCCCCGAGAGTCTTTTCTGTGTGCCTAGCTGACTGTCTCTGCTTCTCCAGGTCAGCCACCTTGGCCTCAAGGGAGCACACACGTTCCCTGAGAACCAGGAGCTCCTTGCACCGAGGACACACCCAAGACTTCTGCCCAGTGGGCAGATAGTCATACATGTGACACTCCGTGCAAAACACTGGATAGCCCCCAACCCCCTGCTGGCATTCTGGCTTCATAATTCTTTTAAAATAAATAAATATAATCCCCCTTTTAAACCCTTGGTATTTATGTGGGTTTTGTTATCAAGTCAAATTATTTTACGGGAAAGACAAAGAGCCTAGGGCCTTGTCTTTCTGGCTCTTTTTGGGCTTCTTACAGCGCCCCTAGTCTAAGAGTCCCTAGGCTAAGAGCCACAGGCAAAGAGCCCTTTAGCTCACCCTTCGGCTCGTGCCAGAGGCTCGTGCCTCTGCCAAGGTGCTTCCTTAAATAGAGGCCTCCCCCAGCAGAGGTCAGGCAGCAGCTATTCAAATTCAAATTCACCCAGGCACTCAATCACAGGCAAAACAATGCCCCTTCCACTTCCTCTCAATTACAGGCAATCCCAGTCAAACAATGCCCGTTCCTCTCCCACACTCAATCAGCCAGGACTCTGCAAGAACTCTAAGTGCTTCCACACACTGCTAAACACAGTTTTCCCACAAAATATCCTTAGCTGAATTCTCTCAGCTGAAAGCAAGTAAAAGAAACCCACTCACCTCTCTCACAGCTCTCTCTCCTGCTCCTGCTCAGAGCTCAGCTGGTCTCCTCTGCCTCTGGCAAGGTGCTTCCTTAAATAGAGGCCTCCCCCAGCAGAGGTCAGGCAGCAGCTATTCAAATTCAAATTCACCCAGGCACTCAATCACAGGCAAAACAATGCCCCTTCCACTTCCTCTCAATTACAGGCAATCCCAGTCAAACAATGCCCGTTCCTCTCCCACACTCAATCAGCCAGGACTCTGCAAGAACTCTAAGTGCTTCCACACACTGCTAAACACAGTTTTCCCACAAAATATCCTTAGCTGAATTCTCTCAGCTGAAAGCAAGTAAAAGAAACCCACTCACCTCTCTCACAGCTCTCTCTCCTGCTCCTGCTCAGAGCTCAGCTGGTCTCCTCTGCCTCTGGCAAGGTGCTTCCTTAAATAGAGGCCTCCCCCAGCAGAGGTCAGGCAGCAGCTATTCAAATTCAAATTCACCCAGGCACTCAATCACAGGCAAAACAATGCCCCTTCCACTTCCTCTCAATTACAGGCAATCCCAGTCAAACAATGCCCGTTCCTCTCCCACACTCAATCAGCCAGGACTCTGCAAGAACTCTAAGTGCTTCCACACACTGCTAAACACAGTTTTCCCACAAAATATCCTTAGCTGAATTCTCTCAGCTGAAAGCAAGTAAAAGAAACCCACTCACCTCTCTCACAGCTCTCTCTCCTGCTCCTGCTCAGAGCTCAGCTGGTCTCCTCTGCCTCTGGCAAGGTGCTTCCTTAAATAGAGGCCTCCCCCAGCAGAGGTCAGGCAGCAGCTATTCAAATTCAAATTCACCCAGGCACTCAATCACAGGCAAAACAATGCCCCTTCCACTTCCTCTCAATTACAGGCAATCCCAGTCAAACAATGCCCGTTCCTCTCCCACACTCAATCAGCCAGGACTCTGCAAGAACTCTAAGTGCTTCCACACACTGCTAAACACAGTTTTCCCACAAAATATCCTTAGCTGAATTCTCTCAGCTGAAAGCAAGTAAAAGAAACCCACTCACCTCTCTCACAGCTCTCTCTCCTGCTCCTGCTCAGAGCTCAGCTGGTCTCCTCTGCCTCTGGCAAGGTGCTTCCTTAAATAGAGGCCTCCCCCAGCAGAGGTCAGGCAGCAGCTATTCAAATTCAAATTCACCCAGGCACTCAATCACAGGCAAAACAATGCCCCTTCCACTTCCTCTCAATTACAGGCAATCCCAGTCAAACAATGCCCGTTCCTCTCCCACACTCAATCAGCCAGGACTCTGCAAGAACTCTAAGTGCTTCCACACACTGCTAAACACAGTTTTCCCACAAAATATCCTTAGCTGAATTCTCTCAGCTGAAAGCAAGTAAAAGAAACCCACTCACCTCTCTCACAGCTCTCTCTCCTGCTCCTGCTCAGAGCTCAGCTGGTCTCCTCTGCCTCTGGCAAGGTGCTTCCTTAAATAGAGGCCTCCCCCAGCAGAGGTCAGGCAGCAGCTATTCAAATTCAAATTCACCCAGGCACTCAATCACAGGCAAAACAATGCCCCTTCCACTTCCTCTCAATTACAGGCAATCCCAGTCAAACAATGCCCGTTCCTCTCCCACACTCAATCAGCCAGGACTCTGCAAGAACTCTAAGTGCTTCCACACACTGCTAAACACAGTTTTCCCACAAAATATCCTTAGCTGAATTCTCTCAGCTGAAAGCAAGTAAAAGAAACCCACTCACCTCTCTCACAGCTCTCTCTCCTGCTCCTGCTCAGAGCTCAGCTGGTCTCCTCTGCCTCTGGCAAGGTGCTTCCTTAAATAGAGGCCTCCCCCAGCAGAGGTCAGGCAGCAGCTATTCAAATTCAAATTCACCCAGGCACTCAATCAGGTGGCCTTCATGGCCACGAAGCCTGGGAGCGGGATGAGGAAATGGCTGGGGAAGAGTCTGGCCAACGCCATCGTCCTCTCCTGCTCCGCCCTTCAAGCTGTCCTCTGCGCCGTCTGGCTGGGACTCTCCCCCCCCTTCCCAGAGGCCGACATGCGCTCCTTGCCTGGACACATCACCCTGCAGTGCAACGAGGGGTCTGCCGCCCTCTTCTATGGGGTCCTGGGCTACATGGGCTTCCTGGCGGCCGTCTGTTTCACGGTGGCCTTCCTGGCCAGGAAGCTGCCGGGGGCCTTCAACGAAGCCAAGCTGATCACCTTCAGCATGCTGGTCTTCTGCAGCGTGTGGGTGTCCTTCGTGCCCACCTACCTGAGCACCAAGGGGAAATACACGGTCGCCGTGCAGGTCTTCTCCATCCTGGCCTCCGGGGCCGGCCTGCTGGGCTGCACCTTCCTTCCCAAGTGCTACATCCTCTTGCTGAGGCCTGACCTGAATACGAAGGAGCATCTCATGACAAAAGCGAAAGGTGGCACCTGAGCCATAGGACACCGTTTCTCCTTTTTGCACACTGCCATCTCCAGCACCGTAGTGATGAGGCCCATGTTTTTGCCTTGGGCATGGATGCCCTGAACTGGTATTATATCATGTAAAGTTGGGTTTTGTGACATGCAATTTAGTTTGTTGGAGACTGCAACCATATAAGATTAATGAAATGACTAGTTCCACAAAATCTCATACTTATTTACTTGTTTCTTATCCACTAGCTCTAATAATTCACAGCAAATCTTCCAAATGGTCGAATGGTATGTAGTAATTGTTATTGTAAGTTGATAACAGAAGTTTCCTTTTCTTTCTTCTCTTCCTTACCGCTCCAATAGTTCAGATTGCTTCCTAATGTTTCTATTAAGCTTACACCAAGTCTTCGGAAGTGTGATGAGTAATGTAATGTAATTCTTTGAACATGTTATAACGTTGTACATACTCAGGAACTATTTACAGGATGTGAATGTAATTGGAAGATTAATTGTTCAATGTTTGAAATGTTTGAATTGTTAAAAATTGAAAATAAAAAAATAGTATTAAAAAAAAGTTTAACTCTGGGTATAAGTTTTTGGGTGCATGCACACTTCTTCAGATATCACACTTTAACATGGCTACCCCAGCTGAATCTATTATGTCGGGTCATCTCTCTTTCCTTTTGTTTTTAAAGATTGTACTGCATATTCTCAGGAGCTCAGGGTGCTACACAACAAACATATTCATTTTTTTAGTTAGTTATCTATTTTTTTAAAAAAGAGTGAAATACGGCAATAGCAGTTACGAAGACAGGAATAAAAGAGATCATTGCTTGCAGCTCCATGGACATTCAAACGTTATACTCATTCAGTGCCACAGAAGCAATTTCAGCTGCTTTTTCAGAAAGGAAGGTCTCATTGGCCCTCTTGAGGAGGCGGCATGGCCAGTATCCATGGCAGACTTTCCCACACACACACTCACAATAGAAGAAGAGGAGGAGGAGGAGGAGGAGGAGGAGGAGGAGGTGGAGGTTAGGGAGCAGAGGGACCTATGCTCCACTTGGAATGAATCAGAGCCTGGATTATTCTGCCATTATCTGAATTGCTCATTTTTGTATTACTGTTACTTTAGGAATGATACACCTGTAATCCATTAGCTGGTGTGCTTGTAGGTGGGATGGTGCTGCTACTGTCTGTGAGAACCCTGGGATTCTACACAGCTAAAAAACCTGGGTTTTGTTGTTCAGTCGCACAGTCGAGTCCGACTCTCCGCGACCCCATGGACCAGATCACACCAGGCCTTCCTGTCTTCCACCATCCTCTGAAATATTTATTTATTTATTTATTTATTTTATTCAATTTATACCCCGCCCTCCCCGCTACGCGGGCTCAGGGCGGCTTACAAAGAGGCATGCGCCAATATAAAAACATATTTAAAATGATTTAAGATCACTACAATACAAATAAAATCACATTAACCAATTACTAAATAAAGTGCTCTAGATGTTATTTCCCAAGATGGCGTATTTCACTGCTCTATTTCCACTGCTCTGTTACTCAGCATCATCTGCTCCGGGAACCACTGATGTTCCCTCTTCCAGGGCCAGGTTAAGATGGTTAAGTTTGCTCAATTTCATGTTGGTTGCATCTATGACCCTGTCTAACCATCTCATCCTTTGCCGTCCCCGTCTTCTTTGACCTTCAGTCTTTCCCAGCATCAGGGACTTCTCCAGTGAGGCCTCCCTTCTCATTGGGTGGCCAAAGTATTTGAGCTTCAGTTTCATTATCTGGCCTTCCAGGGAACACTCAGGGTAGTCTATGTAATTCTCTTTGAAATTGGGGTAAGCATATACAGCGTCCTTTTCTGTTAATTAATTCCCTTGAACATTGGAGGTATTGCATAGATTGCATGTTATATTATTATTTACAGTTCCATTATCCAGTCGTTTATCCAGAACAAGAGACACTGAAACATCTATATACCTAGGAAAGATGTTGCTTCGGCTATAGAAAATGTTTCACTGGTCGTCCTTTGCTTGATTCATGACTGTAGGAGGTCTTTAGACACTTGTATTGCATTTAAGTAAGGAGAATTGACTGGTTGAATTTATGTACATACCTTATGTGCATACATTGCCCGTGAGCGCAAACTGTTATGTTCATTTATGTCTATTTGTATCGCAGTGTTGATGTATGATATGCCTTGAGCACATAGTGTATTTGTATTTGTTGTGGGTTGTGGACCACCAACTTATTATAGACATTTATTTGCAATTTAAACATTTACTTATTATATCTTATACATTTCAAGTGCATTTAATCTTTGATGGTCTTCCCTTGGCGTTTTTCTGCTGTTTTCTATTATCTCACGCTAGGGATCCCTGTTTTGTCTGCTACTTTGTGGAAAGGTAGTTTTAGCTTAACGTCTGAGCATTCCATGTGTGCAAACTCAACATTTACCTTGCAAAATTGTAATTTTTAACACAGATACCTGTGGTCAAGAATGTATAGCTGGATATAAAAATTCTTGGAATAATAAGACTCTCATATATTATTTCAATGTAAGCATTCTATATCTGTATGCCATCTAAATTAATAGATAAAATGAAGGGGGGGAAATCTACCAAGGTCCCCGTCACATGGGCCGGATAACGCGTGGGGTGGTGGTGAGGTGTGGCTGTTTGCCCTGGAGCAAAGTAAAGTGCGGCAGCCCGATCACACGTCCCATGGAGTTCCCGTGGTTATGCCATTAGGTGCCGATCACAGGCTATCCTGAAGTGCAGGAAAGAAGAAATGTGGCGCAATCACATCGGCAATCGCTAGGCACCGCTTTCGTGGCAAATGGGTTTTTTTTCTTACCCATGTTTGCACATGCGCATGATCGAGCAAGTGGATTCGCTGAGCTCCGGATTCACTTTCCTCTCTGTGCGCATGCACCATTGGGCGTTTGTGCGCATCCTGTGGAGACTTAAAACCAAACAAACATCCGGTTTGTGATGGGACATGGACGGGCAGCGGGTGCCATGGGATTCAAGCGGAAACGTGATCTGACGCCCACCCAGGCCTTGCGTTTTTCAGAAACTAGTACACTGTCTGCGGTAGTTTTTTACTCCGCATCTTCGGCGAGAAGCCACGGGTTAGCCACATGTGCACTACGCCTCCCAGATGTTCCGGTGTGATCACGCCTGGAAAATCCGTGGGACTATCATGCCTTCAGTGCAGCAAATTCTCCGTGTGAACGGGGCCCACGTTTATGTACACAGAGAGACCGATTTCCCACAAGCGCTGCTCCACGCTCTCTCTTCCCTTTTGCCCCGATGGTACGTGTCAATTTCATACAAGCTGCTGCGTGGCAGCTTTGCGTGATTTCCCCTGTGTCTACCCAATCCTGTTTTTTGAGGGTTGAGTAGACGCAGGGGAAATTGCGCTAAGCTGCGGAGCAAGATGCAGCTGCGCAGCAGCTTGTGTGAAATCGACACGTACCCTCGGGGCAAAAGGGAAGAGCGAGCGTGGAGCAGCACTTGTGGGAAATCGGTTTAAAGGAGAAACAGTCTCCCCAGTAAGTGAGGACGTCACGAGCCCCCCTCCAGTGTTCCTTCTAAGCTGAGTTAGTGTGAGCTAGCTCACAGGTTCTTACCCTCCAGCTCACACTTTTTTTCTCTTAGCTCAGGAAGGATGGCTCCAGAGCAAACTAAGTTATGCGGTAGCCAAATCACTCACTCACAACTTGAATGACACAGAGGGCGATTTCTCACGAGGCTTTGGCCCGCGGTCAATCCTTAGTTCTCACCGGTGTATCTTGTCAGTTTCACACGATTTGAATCGGAGCCTGGTTTTGCCGCGGAGTTTGCACCTATTCGCCCCGCATCAGAGAGATCCTCAAATTACCGGATTTTCCTTTTGCCTCGAAGAAAATGTTGCCCTCCCACCTTCCCTCCTCCACCCCTTTTTCTCCGCCCTTTCTCCCCTTTCTCCACGCCCAGTATCCTACCCCCTTTTTTCTCTCTCTCTTTTTTTAAATGGCGTCGTTATCTCGACCTTTCGGGACTATGAAAGGGACGCGGACCGCACAGCATTAGAATGGTGTGTGTGTGTGGGGCTTTCCCGGCATGTTTTTTTTTTAAGTCTGGTTATGGAAGCCAGGCTTGGGGGGGGTTGCGGATAGGGACAAGCGTGTGGGGGGGTTATGGGGATTTTTTGTGAGCTACTGCCGTTTAGAGTTCTGAACACGGCATTTCATTGCAGTCCTCCTCTGTCCCCCATCACATTCTCTCCAGCCATGGCGGCGATTGGCCACAGCCTCGGGGATTTTGGGGAGAAACTGGGGAAGGAGGAAGGGGTGGGAGGACTACACTACACTAAAAATTATGCTTAGGTGCTAAGATGGGGATGGCTACATTAGCCGCTGAGCACGGGAGCGATGTTCCTTACTATAAATTTTTATCGTTATATCGTTATGTCGACCGGCGAACCGGCGAAGGTGGTGGAGGAAGGGAATCCCACCAGCATAATTCATTCAAGGGACGTGCACAAGGCATTAATTCTGGAATCCATTTTGTTTTCTGGGTACCATGGGAAACAAAGGACATCACTTCACTGCGGAGGGAGGGGCGTCATCAAGGTAAGAGTAGTGCATCTCGGCCAATCAATGCATGCCGGCAAACCCTTCTGACCAATCGTTTTAAAGAGTCAGTGGCGGGAAACATTGCATTGTGGGGTGAAGAAGGACCTCCGGCACCATTTTCCTCAGGTACTTCAACTGGACAGTAGCGTGCTAGCGTCCTTGCGTTGTCCAGCAACGATAGGCAGCCGCAAGACCGGTGTGAGAGGTGTTTCTTGGTGCGAAAAGGAGACTGTCAATCTTATTGCAATCTGGGGTGAAGGTAGAGTTCAAAATGCCCTAGCTTCTAGCCACAAAAACATTGATGTTTTTGAGGACATTTCAAGGCAGATGCATGCCCTTGGGCATAGTAGATCTCCTGAGGAATGTAGGACGAAATCGAAATCCTTACGTCAGGAATATCGACGCGTCGTGAACCATAATGCAAAATCTGGGAGTGATCCCATTTCATGCGCTTACTTTGAGCTCCTTGATCGCATTTTGGCAACTGACCACAGCGTGCTTCCACCTAACCTTAAAAAGAGCTCAAAAGTGCGGTTCTACAATCCACGCAGAAGCAACAAGGAGAACATACCCGCAACAGTAACAGAGGATCATTTTAATGAAGAACTTGTGACTATAAACCACAATGATCTTAGAACATCGACACCACTGCCTACGTTTGGTGAGTGCTGAGCCATTACTAAGGGTAGACAGGGGAAGTGGTGGTTTCCCTTCAAATTAACATTGCTTTTTATTCCTTAAACAGCGATACCTTCAAATTCCAGAGACAGCTGTGCAGAGACCTCTAATTCGCAAGACACAAGAACAGAAGATATCTCACAGCGTGTTTCCACAGGAAGGGGTGAGTGAATCATCAACTGCGGGGTGGGGGAGGACATGGGCAGCCACCACAACCGAGCGAGTCCGGGACGATCGGGGGGCGGGAACACGAAGTCCGGGAGGAAAGGACTGTAGCCCCAGCCGAGATCCTCCTCCCCTCCACGGGACCCCGGTCTTTCACGCGCCCTGCCAAAATGTTAATATAGTGCACAGGAAGAAAAAAGTAGAACCTTGTGGGGGGGCAAAGGGCCCGCCACGTCACTCCCCACATCAAGCCCCCTCCTGCAAGTGGTAGGGGACAGGGGTGGATTCCTCCACCCTTTCTACATGACCAGTAGCCCAAAGCCTTTTCAATTTTTTAAAAATGGTGTCGTTATATCGACCTTTCGGGGTTCTGAAAGGGAAGCGGACCGCACAGCATTTGAATGGTGTGTGTGTGTGGGGGGGGTGTTTCCCGGCATTTTTTTTTAAAGGGTGGTTATGGAAGCCGGGAGGAGGGAGGCTGACAGGAACAGGGGTGGGGTGGGTGGTTAATGGAAGAAGGGGGGCAGAGGATTTGTTTGGCAGCTAAACCATCCTCTGTCCGTTCACGGCAAACACCCAAGGGGAAGGGGGGCCGTTAAGTATCCGCCTAGTTCTGTGTTATCTCTATACATGCACACGGCAATTACATGGACTCAGAACACGCAGCGTGGCATCCCATGGCATGGAGCGGTGCGTCCGGGGGGGGGGTTTTCCCTGCATGATTCTTAAATGGTGAATCAGGAAGGGGGGGAGGAAATTCCACCGGCGTAGGTGATTTGCTGACCGGGAGATGGTGGGTTGGGAGGAGAATGGTGTTGGTTCTTTTTTTTTTTTTTGGACCACTGGTGAAAAGTATGCAGACGGAGAGTGCTTTCAGCTAAGCATACCTTTATTTAGTTCAGGACAAAGACAACTGACCGGCTCGCAGGCCGGTTTATATGCGTTGAGAAAACCCGCCACCAACTCACCTAAACACCCCCCCTACTCCCGATTGGCTATTTACAGTAACCGAGAGACCTATTGGCCTCCCGGCTGGGGACCTAGCCCTTTCATTGGGCCGGCTAGGATCCTACGGACCCATTGTCTTTAGACCTTAAGCTACAGAGGAATTGTGCCTGGCCAGCCCGGGCAAGTCCGGGCATGTCAGGCTGAATACATTACAACTGACGTTAAGGTAGTCGGCATGGCATTTCAAGGTAGTCCTTCTCCCCCGTTCCCCATCAGCTTCGGTCCAGCCCCCGCAGTGATTGGCCACAGCCTAGGGAAGAGGCTTCTTTTTTCTCTGTTCTTTTAAGTTGGAATTTGGGTTTCCATGGTGGGAAACCCTCCAAAAATTACCCCCCCAATTGGAGGGTTGTGAGGAAGAGAGGGAGCGAGAGCTTACTAGCGGCGTCTGAAAGGAAAAAAGAACGCCGGTTAGGTTCGGAAGCCTCTACCCATGCCCTCCCTAAGGAAAAAATTCAGCAGTTTTGTTTTTAGCAAGGCACCTTTAGGTTACAGCGACCCCACGCTTAGCCCTCTATGTTCTTTGTATGGTTGAGATAGGAAAATCACACGCCCCCTAGCAAGTATTTTCCATTCCCCCCCCCTTTGCGATGAGAGAACAAAACTTTTAGTATAATAATAAAGCAGCTTGCCTCGTCTGCATCCCATCCCATCATGCAAACGTGGCTTAAGGGGAACGGTGAATACTAACATAACCAGTACCGAATTGCATGCTATAGACCCAGGAGATGCTTGGATGTGTGCTCTTTAAATGTGTGTTATGTGAATGTAACCAAACCCATTTCCGCGAACGTGGCCACAGCCGGCTCAACGTTTGAGCCTTGCAAGACAGACCGTGGCCACAGTTGGAGATAGCAGGGAAAAGGATACAGGAGACACGAGCTTCCAAGAGGCAAGCTTGTCGCCTTTCCCTCCCTCCCTCCCTCCCTCCCTCCCTTCATCCCTCCCTGTGTTATCTATCAGACATGCCCTCCTCCATATGGTCAGGAGGGGTCATGATATCTGCTCCCCCATGACTTGTGTAAACCCCCAACCCCTGATTTCTCAATAGCTATGTTATGGGTGAAAGTTGCAGAATCTACTAATCAGAGCGAAGGAATGCTGGAGCAGTCTCAACGCGTCCTGTCAGTTAGTACTTCCATGCCACAGTTCCCACCTTTCCTTTGAAATTATTAGATACTACCACATCAAGAAACTGCTAAAAGTTTTCAATTTGATGTTATCCATGTTGTCTCCCAACCAACATAGGGAACTCGGGATTGAGTGTGGCAAGTGATGGTGATATTGATGAGCATATTGATGGATGTGAGCCGGAAGAGATGTCTTCGCATAACACAGGTGTGTGTGTAGCAGTTAAGTATTTTCTAATTTCAGCACAACAGGGCTGGCTGGTTGATTGGATTGTTGTCCACTTTGTGGATGCGTTAAATTAGGTGGTGTACTCCTTCACTTTATAACACTGCCTTTGTAAAGTTTTGCCACATTATGTCCTCATATTTCTTAAACTTCAAATATATATTACAGTCCTTTAAAATGAAGTCATTGGCCCAAATTATCACACATTATTAACCCCCCTGATGTTGGGTGTGTTATGTTTTCAACTACATATTACAAATTCTATTCTGACATAATGCTGCTAATAATTGGATAACATGTGTTCTCTGTCTTTTTTGCATCATAACTCTTACAGATGGAGTCACTGAACATGACAGGTCATCAGGCAGTGAACAGGCACGCAAGGAAGAAAAGCGTGCGAATGAGGCACAACGTGTACGGCGCGTGGCACTGCTTAATGACGTGGCGATGAAGATGCTTGAGCAGGGCACCACCGAACACAAGGAAACCATGCAGTTTCTTGGTGACTGGGAGGAACGCAAATTCCAGTCAATGAAACATGAGAGCCAACTTGATAGGCATTTGCTCCAGGAAACTATGCAGCGTAATGCTGATGTCTTAACTATGGCGGTCGACAGTATAAGACATTTTGCAGAGGTGATATCAGGTACGCAGTCAGTCGCAGGGGCAAAAGCTAATCCCTGTACTTGTTCCCCATCTACTGGCCCCAGGACAACTGCATCCCAGGGCTGGTGTGCCGCGAAGCGAATGACGGACAACACTGAGTCCGAGGCTGTTCCTGAGGTCCTTGTGCAGGACACACCTGAGGAGAGTCAGAGCATACTCTCCAACGAACCCAAGAGTGCTGAGAGCAGTGGCCCAGGTGGGCGGGGGAAAAAAAAGGGCATGTGTAGGCAGGGAGCGTGTATTTTATGAGCCGTGAAATATTGCCGTGATGGCCCGTGTCTTACTGCACTCACACGCTTTGGTATAGGGCGGATTTGCATTCCCAAATGTTTATTTTTCAGTAATGTTATTTTGCAGTTAATCACTCCTGTACTTTGTTTGGAAATGTTTGTCTTTTATGTGTCTGCGTTATCACTATCTACCTCAGTGTTTGACATAGCTAAGTGTTGTTAGCTCGCTGTGTCAAATGGGTCTCAGGGTGCAATCTTCTTGCTTTGTTTATTGACAACTGACAGTTGTAAGCGTAAGTATGAAGTCACTGTCTTTCTGTCTTGACTGCTGTGTTGTTGAAATAAACGGGCAAGCCTAGCAGTAAACAAATAATGTATATATTCATGTTGAGAACTTCGAAGTAAATAGTCTGTGCATCTTTTAGCGAAAAATAAATTTATTTTAACAAATTAAGTAAGTTAATACCTTAAGAACTTCCCTCACCCACCCTCCGCTGCTCTTTAGTCTCCTTAAGTTCCCTCAACTCCCTGTCCATGCTTTTCATCCTCCTCTCGAACGCATCCATCCGCCTGGAAAAAGCGGCAACTGCATGCAACCAATGAAGATTGGATGGTTAGTGCATAGGGCAAAGGTGGCATGCATTAGTTCTACACAGTAGTACACATCACTTCCATGCTTATTTACTCACATGTTGTCTTGCACAGTGTTTCCAACCTGCTGAATGCCTGGTGAATGTTTTCAACATCAGCATCCGCTGGTAGACCTTGTGCTTGGCTGCCTGAGGGTCCTAAAGAGTTGATTTAATGGAGGAAGGGATAATATTTCGGAGCAGTGTCCACACTGCGACACCGCTACACCCTGAGCATGCTCACGGTACTTGGCCAACGCATAAAGCATCTTCCACGTAGCCAAGCTGAGAGGGCTACCTATGGAACCCATGTATGCAGTGGCCAACAAACACGTTCACAACTGTAATGCAAGTGGCTCCCAAAAGAACACCAGAGTTCAAACGGTCTCACATTCATCACATTCCCATAACACTCTACAGCATCACACATTTACCTGGCTGGACATCTTCTTGAACTGGTGGCGTCACCGGTCTATCCACCTCATGTTCCACAGGGCGGTCCAGTGGCACTGTTGGCAGTAGTGCCCCTTGCCCTTCCCTCTCTGCAGCATTGTCATTTGAGGAACAGCATGAGCAGTTATGTTTACATGCAGTGTGGGTGGCATAACAGCAGGTTATAACGGGCATTTAATTGTAGCAATGTTCAGGAGACATTGTGGCCTGTAATAACTGTTGGATTCATTCTGCAGTACCTGAAGGTCCCGGTGGGCTGATGACATGCACCACCACCTCCCCCGCTTCCACTCCAACCGGTGGGTCTTGTGGCACTTCACGTGGTTGCCTGTGCCTGGGACGTGCGTCTTCTGCAGTAAAGGAAGTAGTGACACATCTGGAAGGATTCTCCTCATTCCCTTGTTGTCATGCACATGGAGAGCATTGGTATTGCTGCCCATTCAGAAAGTTTACCGTCTATAAACGGTAACTTCATTGATCGTGAATACATGCCAAGCATAAGCTGAGAAAGTATTTCATTTCATGAAAATGCACATATGGTGCTGGGCGCGCTGTTTACAGTCCACACGCACCCTGATAATGGTGACTTAAGTCTTGCATCCTAAATGCAACTCAAAGCTATGCTTACTGTACAATAAACCATCCTCACATGTGAGTTGTCTGGTTACTTGTAAATCACAGCGAGTGGGCGGTAATGCATGAATGAGTACAGTATGAGTTTGATCATATGAAACATAACTGAAATCCAGGGTGGGCCAATGTTGGTGGGCGCTACCACGATGGGTTGAGGGAGGGGTCATCTTCCTTATTTCATGCCATTGTGCATGTGGATGTGTTTGATGACATGTGAGTTCAGTTGACCCAAACCTCTGAGGTCACAAGTAAAGGTTGCCATGTGGTGAGTGTCATCAAAACAAATTGAGCAGCCTGATTGTCTTAATCAACAATCTGTTATGTGGGCGGTGGGTGGTGTGGGTGTAGCTAAAGATTCACTAGTTTGCAATGTTGTCTGTAAAAAGGGATATTCGATAACCACCGCAATCCTTACCCAAAGGCACCAGTGTAAGCTCTGTCCAGTCTCCTATAAACCGCTATATCTACCTTTATGACAAATTGCTGCCTGTAATGAAGACCTGAGTCCAGGTTGTAATGTCTCCCCCACCCCACCCCCCCGCACACCACTCACTCTCACCAGCATGATGACAATCCTCCCATCTTGGTCGTCCTGCCGCCTCCCAAAGCTGTACCATCTTGTCATGGTAGGCAGTCCTCCCACTTAGCCTTGGAATGCCCTCCCATGCCTCCAGACTAGCCATGAAGTCGCACCGGAGTCGTTTAAATTTGGATCTACACTGATCCGATGTGCGACTGAACCCTCGCCTTGTCATTCGCCTGGAGATGGCCTCATAATATGGCCTATTCTCCAGATGTGTGCTTGCCATAAAATCGGCAACGTGTCCCGAACGGGCAACGAGATCCAGGAGGAGGTCAACTTCCTCGCGCTGCCAAAATGTTTCTCTTCTCCTGGCAGCCATTTTGGGTTTTGAACGTTATAACGTTCTTGTGAGATAGCGAAAGTTAAGTTTAAATGTAATGGGCCAATAGGGGCAACACTGTTAACCAAGTGATAGTTAAGTCTCCACCTAGAGTTATTAACCCCTTAACACCCAACCTTCAGAAACCAACGCAACCCCAACTTCATTTAACAATCGTACTGCAAATGCAGCATTTTAATTAAAGCGTACAGTACTTTAACAAACCAGAAATTACTTCAGGGAGCCGGAATGTAAACAGTGCTCCACCTCCCATTAAACATCAATATTTCTTTGTTACATCAACATATTGTACATTTAAAGAACCAACATAGTTTGCTCAAAGCAAAGTATACAACAGAAGCCGGTCTACTACCGCTTGCGGTTTTCATACATAAATTCTGCAACAGCACGTCGCACTCTTGTCCCTTCAGCCTTTTTCCGTTTGTTAACCTGTCTGTAGTCCGTTTCCTCCTCCATTGGACATAGGATTGTGTCCTGCTCTGGCAAATCAAAGTTAATCTCATGCCCCTTGTCTTCACAAATGTTGTGAAGGATCACGCAGGCAGTAACAACAGAGTTTACATTCTGGACGTGAAGGGTAAGCCTGGTGGACAGTATACGCCAACGAGCCTTCTATCTCCCAAATGCCCTCTTGACTACATTCCTTGCCTTGCTTTGGTTTTGTTAAAAAACTTCTCCACAGCATCCCTGGGTGTTCTGAATGGCGTCATCAACCATGGCCTCAGCGGATAGGCTCCATCACCAAGGATTAAGGCTGGAACGGAAACTCCATCCAGATGCACAGTAGGGTTCCCTGGCACCAAGAGACCAGCATCCATCAAAGAGCAGATATTACTATTTGTGAACACAAAGGCATCATGAGTCCGACCTGTAAATCCCACCTCCGCGTCAATAAAGCGTCCCAAATGATCAACAGTCCCCTGCAAGAGAACAGAGCAGTACTGTTTCTGGTTCCCGTACTCATTGATCTTCCCTCCTGGTGCGCGAATTGGGATATGACTGCCATCTATTGCGCCAACGCAATGTGGAATACCCAGCTGGCCAAATCCGTCCATAATCTGCAAAGCAATAGCAGCACCATTAAGTCAATGACATGTGTTGCCCTATGAATTTTGCGTAATAACGAAACATCACCGCAGTGATGGTCTAAAAAAAACCTTACCTTCCCGGTTTCGGATCCTATGCAAACAACACTTGAGAACAAGGTGGACTCTATAGCACGGCACACCTCTGATAGAATTCCAGCAATCATTGAAACACCCAATCCAAATTGCTCACCAACTTCCCTGTAGGTGTTTGTGTTTGCCAAATACCATATTGCAGCCGCAACACGCTTCATGGGAGAGACAGGCGAACGCATGTTTGTGGTTTTGCGCTCCAGCGCGGGAGTCAAAACCGACACGATCTCTACAAATGTTCCACGGGTCATTCGGAAGTGCATCAGCCACTGCTCATCACTCCACACGCCAAGCACGAATGTTTCCCACCAATCCTTGCTTTTGGGGAAAATCCAGTAGCGTTTTTTGAAACGCAGTCCGGCAAGCATATGCCAGCGATGTCTCCTTCGGCGGGAGGGACGAACGTGCGCACAAAGCGCACCCTTTGTCGTCAAGGCTGTTGAAGAGCAGGGACCGCTGAAAAGGCAATTTCGTCTCCTAGATCGCCTGATAAAAACTGCCAAGCAATTCAGGCTAGAATCCACACACATCAATATCACCTCAAGCAATGAGCAGACAGCAGCGAGGGCTTTCTCCCGATGGTCATCCATCTTGGGGAAAAGTCTCAGGGCTGAGATGCTCAAAATGGAGAATCCCCAGAACTTCTTTTAAAACTCCCGGCTCAAAGGACACAGACCACCAATCAGAATGCTGAAGATGTGCCACATGATGCCTCCTCACTACCATTGTTCCGTAATAACGATGTAACGTCACTGAGCATGCACACAAAAAAAAGAGGGGTGGAGGGAGGGCACAGACCACCAATGAGAATGCTGATGTGCGACATGGTGCCTCCTCAGCACCGTTGCTGTGTAATAACGAGGTAACGTAACTGAGCATGCGCCAAAAAAAGAGGAAGGGGCGGCGGATAGGAGGGGTTTGGAACCGAGGGGCGAGGGTGGGAGGAGGTGAATTGCAGGAAGCCACTCCCCAAGGCTTCAATGTGAAATGAAAGACCTGCGGCACAAGCGGGGCAGACAGGCTTGAATTCCTTTCATTGTGGAATTGACAAAAATGCTACGGGGCAGGAAACTCCAGCGGAAACCAGGCGCAAGTGCCTCGTGAGAAATCGCCCAGAATGTCTCTTTGTTAGGTTTTTCATAGCTTGCTTGTTCATTTTATTGATTGTTTGTATGATTTTATCATGTTTTACTGCACTGGGCAGGTCTGGGAAGAGGTGGCATATACATCTGCTAAATGAGGAAATCTATGCATCGTGTTCCTCAGGAGGGAGGGATGCATCAGTCTCCAGGCTGGACCGTCACAAGGAAAGTGAAAATGCAGGAATCACAACCCTCCGGCACTTCCCCTTCCCTTCCACTCCCACACCCCCATTTCCCCTCCACCAGCATCAGGATTCTCTGAAACTCTGTCGGTGCCAGTTTTTGTTCCGTCCTCGACTGCCCGGCTCAGACACCCTCTAGCCACACCGTCCCAGGCCACATCATGTGCTGCTGCTAAGCGTGCAACTGACTGGGCCCCCCCCAAAAGCACCGCCCCCTCCCAGTCTCTCATCTGAAATTGCCACTGATCAGAAGGAAACAGACCCTACGCAGCCCACGTCCCTTGGCAAAAGAGCGGAAAGGAATTACGGCCTTTCTTTCCGGGGCTGAAACTAAGGCCAGACACCGTCGGGCTCCTTCTCCCCAGCAGCACCATGATCGTGGCGGGGGCCTTCCTGTGGGCTCTCGTGGGTGAGTAAAAGCCAGGGGAGGGGCAATTTTCTCTCCTTCACATTGCGGAGAAGCAGAGAAGCAGCTCCTCCTGGATGTCAGGAGGCGCCTAGGAAGGCACCCCCATCTGGATCTCTGTTTGGACTTGCACAGAAACGGGACCCGAGTCCCAGGGTGTGGCCTGGCGGAAGGGAGGCCTTTGCGGCCATGGAGCGGATCCGGCTCTGGTCAGTGCCAGGAGCGGAGAGACCTCCTGGGAGTCTCACTGTCCTGGTGGATGGAAAATGGGAGCTAAATAGCTGAAGTAAATATGAAATGCTTTCCCCTGCTCATTTGGCCTCTTGAGGTGGAACTCTGGCTCTCAGGTTGCAAATATCTGGAGTTTCAGAGGAAGATTCCAGAAGCTGGACTTGGGAATGTTGTAAATAGTCAAAAATTGTTTAA
>NW_015169350.1:0-1399 GCF_001447785.1 Gekko japonicus
CAACACCTTGAACCTGATCCGGTGCTCCACTCTTGCCTCTCTTCTGTTTTATCCTCACAACGACCCTGTGAGGGAGGCGAGGCAGAAAGAAAGCGACTGGGACAAGATCACCCAGTAAGTTTCCATGGCAGAGTCAGGATTTGAACCCGAGTCTCCTAGATCCTAGTCCAACAGTCTAATGACTACCCCACATTGATCACTCCAGTGTGAGCATTCAAATACGCAGGTACTCTGCATGGGCATGATGTGTTCCAAGCAAGCATGAGCCTCACACATGTACTGCACGCCCTCCCTTTCATCTCGCCCTTTCATCTCTGTCATGTGTATACGGTAATCATTTGTGACTCTTCCAAGGCCTACGTCTCCCAATTAAATCAATTTGCAGAACTTCTGGAAGGGCTTCTAACTATATTCGAATCAGAGCTGTCAAATGTTGCCCAAAGGTACTTTTCAAGGTGAATTGTGATCAGCCTGGCAGTCCTTAGGATCAGATGGTAGGCGATACGAAAGGCCTCTGTGCGAGACCCCAGAGAGGCGCTGTCAGTCAGAGACAGTATTTGGGCATCATCATTTAAGAAGGATATAGACAAGTCGGAACTTGTCCAGAGGAGGGCAACAAAGATGGTGAGGGGTCTGGAGACCAAGTCCTAGGAGGGAAGGTTGAATGCACTGGAAATCTTCAGCCTGGAGAGGAGACAACTGAGAGGTGATATGATCACCATCTTCAAGTACTTGAAGGGCTGTCCTATAGAGGATGGTACGGAGTTGTTTTCTGTTTCCCCATAAGGTCAGACCAAAAGTTCCAGAACCAACAGACTGAAATTAAATCAGAAGAGTTTTCGGCTAAATATTAGGAAGAAGAAGAAGAAGAGGAGGAGGAGGAGGAGGAGGAAGAGGAGGAGGAGATTGGATTTATATCCTGCCTTTCACTACCTAAAGGTGTCTCAGAGCGGCTTACAAACTCCTTCCCCTTTCCCTCCCCACCACAGACACCCTGTGAGGTAGAAGAAGAAGAAGAGATTGGATTTATACCCTGCCCTTCACTACCCAAAGGTGTCTCAGAGTGGCTTACAAACTCCTTCCCCTTCCCCTCCCCACAACAGACACCCTGTGAGGTAGAAGAAGAAGAAGAAGAGATTGGATTTATACCCCGCCCTTCACTACCCAAAGGTGTCTCAGAGTGGCTTACAAACTCCTTCCCCTTCCCCTCCCCACAACAGACACCCTGTGAGGTAGAAGAAGAAGAAGAGGAGGAGGAGGAGGAGGAGGAGGAGGAGGAGGAGACTGGATTTATACCCCGCCCTTCACTACCCAAAGGAGTCTCAGAGCGGCTTACAAACACCTTTCCCTTCCCCTCCCCACAACAGACACCCTGTGAGGGAGGTGGGGCTGAGAGAGC
>NW_015169350.1:1611-7288 GCF_001447785.1 Gekko japonicus
ATGAGAGGGAGGGCAGGAAGGGTTGCCTCAGTGCTCCGTTCTTGTGGCCCTTTCTTACACGCCCAGGGGAATGCTGATCACCACTTTGGGGTCAGGAAGCAATTTTTCTCCAGGCCAGTTTGGCTGGAGATCCTGGAGGTTTTTTGTCATCTTCTGGGCATGGAACAGTGGTCACTGTGTGTGTGTGTGTGTCTGAGGTATTTAACCTCTGTTTGAAAACCTTGAAAGGAGGAGAGCCCACCACTTCCAGAGGAAGCCTTTGCCACTGAGGAACTGCTCTAAATGTCAGGAAGTTCTTCCTAATGTTTAGCCGAAAACTCTTCTATCATTTCAACCCATTGGTTCTGGTCCAACCTTCTGGGGCAATAGAAAACAACTCTGCATCAACCTCTAGATGACAGCCCTTTAGGTACTTGAAGATGGTTATCATATCCAGGGGTCATTTCATAGAAAAAGAGGTGCAGGAGCTCATTAGCATCACTCATTAGCATAACTAATTTGCATATGCCACATCCCCTGACATCACCGGAAGTGTGTCAGAAGGCAACACCCACCGCTCAGGCTCCACTGGACTGTTTTGGATTGCTAGCTATTGGGGGGGGGAACATGCAGATCTTTCCTCACAGAGGAGGGAGAGCTTGTACCTGAATAAAACTTGGTCTTAAAGGTGCCATTGGACTGTTTTGGACCGGGGGGCCAGGGGGCTCTGCAACTTACCTGGAACGCGCAGATCTGCCCTCACAGAGGAGGGAGAACTTGTACTTGAAGGTGGGCCGGGCGGGGGTCTCTGCAGTTTACCTGGCTGCCTTTTGCTCCTTGTGGCCCGACTGAGGGCTGCTGGGAGCAGGGGGTGGGGCTTGTTGCATGTGCCCGCCCCCTGGGCTTCTTACTGCCGGAGCTTCGCTCCTGTGCGCTCCAGCAGGAAATGACCCCTGATCATATCACCTCTCAGTTGTCTCCTCTCCAGGCTAAACATACCCAGCTCCTTTAGCCTTTCCTCATAAGACTTGGTCTTAAGGTAACAAATACCACAGGGCATGTATGTCTCAGGCAGAGAGTTCCACCAGGTGCAGGCCAGGGCCTGAAAAAGCCCTGGTTGGGGACAGCCAGATACCTCTCAGGCCAGGGATCATCAGGAAGTTCTTACTTCCCGAGCATATGGAGCATATGGAGCATATGGAGGAAGTTCTTACTTCCCGAGCATATAGAGCATATAGAGCATATGGAGAGAGGCGGTCTTTCCAAGCTCTACGATATCTTTTTTTTCAGGTGCAGTGACCAGAACTATACACAAGATTCCGAATTCCAAATCCAGATTTCAATACCGGGGCACATCCGTAACTATTTCCTTCCATCCTATATTTCCCTGGGGACTTTTCAGTCCAGAACGAGTCAATCTGATTATAAAGAATATTTTTTTACCCCCGCTCCCCCACCCCAACTGACGCTTGTAAATACAGATAACCGTTGTGTGGCCAAAGGAGCGCTTTTGTATTTAAATCTATAAAGCGCCTCTATTTCACACTGTGCTGGATATAACAAAATATTGCCACCAATTTGTTCAATTTACAACACCCAGATAGCGTCCCTGCTTTCCTTGCTTGCTCCATAAAAAGGGTAATCTGCGGTGTAATAGTACCTATGAAAACACCAGAGTTTAGTACCCGTACCCCATAGACAGAGGCGGTCGAGTTTAATAACACAGAACATACTGAAATTACGTGATGCTTAAATGGCATCTCTCTCTCTCTCTCTCCTAGTATTAAATCTACTCTCTCGTGTGTGGAACCAGCTATCGAGAGGACTGACACAACAGTGGAGAAAAGTGAGGGACATTGGCCACCAGGAAATATTGCCACCGAACTCGAACTCAGATAGGGCTGCCAGGTCCCCCGGGGGGGGGGTTCCTGCTCAAAGGGCCCCCAAACTGCCAGCCCAGATCCGTCCGGGAGGGAGAACCCCACCCCCAAAGTGCCCAGATTGGGCCGATGTTCCTGGCGTGATTACATCGCCCAGAGGATGTTGCCGGGGGGATGCTCTAGCACTTGGCCTGAAAACTCTATGGGATCATAACAAAGACTCCTCGACATCGAGATGCAGGATCTTAGGAGCCTTGCTAAAAGTAGATGTTCACCCTTGGGCTTGGGGATTTTACCCTATGGGTATATGGCAGAGTATTTAACCTGTTTAACAGCCCCACACTATCGCAGAGCCTATTCATTAGCCCGTTTCAATGTGTTACCCTCTGCGGTTCTCTACGGGAGATTTCATGAAATACCATATGCTAACAGGCTATGCACATGTCATCAGCAGGACATAGAGAGCCTTGAACGTGTTTTTTTGCACTGTACTTATTATCTTGCTATATGTTCCACACTTATTGATCCCTTGTTGACAGAGCAAGCCGGGGAAATCTGATGAATGCAAAATTACGTTTTTATTATCTTCTTGTTGTTGTTCAGTCGCACAGTCGAGTCTGACTCTTCGCGACCCCATGGACAAGATCACGCCAGGCCCTCCTGTCTTCCGCCGTCCTCTGAAGTTTGCTCAATTTCATGTTTGTTGCATCTATGACACTGTCTAACCATCTCATCCTTTGCCATCCCCGTCTTTTTATTATCTACTCGGAACCAAATTGTGATTGAAACTGTGGCCAGATTTGTGTACCTTGCAGCTGGGAGGCGAGCAATGTCACAGCAGACAGGGCCTTGACTGTTCAGACCGTTTCCTCCCTGTTATAATTCGGTTGGTATGCCAGTGAAGGTTGTTAGTTTGTTTGTTGTTCTTTGGGATCATAATGTTTTCAAGCCAAATGCTAGAGCGTCCACTGGTGACCTGCCTAGTGTGAAGAGATCACTTCCGTGTGACATCATCGCACTGGGCACGTCGGCCCGGACAGGGACCTTCTCCCCTCCGCCGAAACAGGCAAGAGACCTGGCAACCCTAAACTCAGGGCAGGATTAGAAGTTACGTAAGAGGAGAATTTTTAGGAGCTGCGGTGGCTCAAGTGGTCAAGACGCTGAACTGCAGGCTGTGGAAGGTCAGTAGTTCAGCAGTTCAAGACCCGAGTGTGCCGCATGACGGAGTGAGCTCCCGTCTCTGGTTCCAGCTCCTGCCAACATAGCTGTTCGAAAGCAAGAAATTGCAAGTAGATAAATAGGGACCACTTTGGTGGGAAGGGAACAGCGTTCCGTGCGCTGGCCACATGACCACGGAAATGTCTTCGGACAGCGCTGGCTCTTTGGCTTTGAAACAGAGATGAGCACCACAACCCTAGAGTCGTACTCGACTGGCTTTCGAGCAAGGGAACCTTTACCTTTACTAAGAGGAGAATTTAGGGATACTTTGTGATGTTGAAGGACATGCCATTCAGGACCTAGGAAAGAACACAGTTCTTCACATGGTGGGTAAATGACCCTGCCGATGGAGAGGGAATAACCTTGTCAGACCCCTGCCGGGGGTGCGAGATCCCCCCAGTCTAGGGCTCCTCTTCCCGGTGCCAACCAGCTGGCCATTGGGGGACTCACTAGCATCGAAAAGAGGCCTACATTGCCAACAATGTGGCGACATCACTTCCAGCGCACACCGGAAATGACATCATCGTGCCACCAGTGACGGAGGGATGCTCTGCAAAAATACTATGGTTAAAAAAAAAATGTCTTGCCTAGATACCAGAGCATACGTCACTTCTGGTGCACTCCAGAATGCTGGCCTAGGTCTCTCTTCGGTCCCTTGCGACACTTGCTGCAAGGAGCACTTGGCAAGTCGAAGAGGGAGAGAGTTGGAACATAAGAGCAGCCCGGGTCCAGCATCCTGTCTCACACAGTGGCCCAATCTGCATTTGCTAGGTAAAGCTGTTCTGTGCTGCTGTGGAACTGGCTTCCCGTTTGGCTCAGTATAAAGCTCTCCTCTGTCTGCAACAGGATGCCGGCAGGGCACTGCACTGCACTGCACTCCGGTGGAGGAAATGGCACCTGCGAGCCCCCCCCCCGAAAGTAAAAGGGGGTGACCTGGCAGAGAGGGAGGTGGAGGGGGGCAGCAAAAACAGAACAAGCTGGGTAAAAAACACAAAGCACCCAGCAGTTGTCAGGCAGGGCGTTCTGGAGAGTGCCCCAGGAAATAACAAACGGTTCAGGGGTGGGCGTGCTTCCAACCCCCTCTCCCCAAATACGATTGCAGAAAAATGTTCCCTGGCTGATTTTAAATGCAGACGACCGGATTTTCAGCTAACTTGTTTCCTTTGTGACAGTTTGCGTATCTCCTTAGAAAAGATGGTTTAGGATTACTGGACCTCACTCAATATTTTTATGCTGCACAATTGATGATAGTATTGCAAATTTTAACTCAGCCTACTCACAGGAACGGGACGATAGTTTATAAACACTTCGACTCCTCCCTGGATTTACATGATATTTTATGGCAGAAACCTCAGCGTCGGAATCCAGAAGTGTCGCAAAATCCCTTTCTGTTAACATTGTTCAGTATCTAGGACAGTGGTGGTGAACCTATGGCATGGGTGCCAGAGGTGGCACTCAGAGCCCTCTCTGTGGGCATGCGTGCCATTGCCCCAGCCAGGCCCAGACAATCATTAAAGTATTCTCTGCCAAATAATTTTAAGGCACCAGAGAAGAGAACGCTGGAACAACATCTATACCCGAAGCCTGCCGGAATACAACAACAACAACAAATGAGCCGCTCTGCTACTTGGGTGCTAGTAGGTAGTCACCTCCCCTGTTATTGTGGCCCTAGACAGGAAATATAATCATATGTAAACTGCTCAAAGACCCTTACAAAAAAGGGTTTGAGCAGTATATAAGCCGAAAGTTAAAATAAAATAAAAATAAAGTAAATGAAAGCATTTGGGATTGCTTTCCTTACTTTGTTTGGATCATCTTAAATTAATGTATAGGTTGTTAACCTCAGTATTCAGGTTAAATTGCCGTGTTGGCACTTTGCGATAAATAAGTGGGTTTTGGGTCGCAGTTTGGGCACTCGGTCTCTAAAAGGTTTGCCATCACTGATCTAGGATAAGCTCTCTCCAAAGTTTCTCCCACAGACATCCAGATTTACGCCCTTTGTAATTCAGGACTGGTTCCTCCATGGTCTGCCAGTAGCAGATATAGCATCCGGGAAGAAACAGCAAATGACTAGGTTACTTGATCTTACAGATGGTAAGCAGTTTTTTATCTAAAGTGGACACCGAATGTAAATTACATAAGCAAATGCAATGGTTCACTTACCTGCAAGTCCAAGATTTCTGTTTCAGTGTGGACACAGTTCAAATATCATGGCAGCCTCTCACAGATCTGGAACGCCTCATCCACCAACATCCGGTAAAGCGAAAAGGAACGATCCCATCACTTTACAAAATTCGAGGAAACTTGGACTCCTCTGTTCCATTACCATATCAAAGAAAATGGCAGAAGGACTGTCCCGCTTTGACTTCTGAAGATTGGAATGCAGTCTGGCCTTCAACAGCATTTAAAGGTAAAGGTTCCCTTGCTCGAAAGCCAGTCGAATCCGACTCTAGGGTTGCGGTGCTCATCTCCGTTTCCAAGCCAAAGAGCCAGCGCTGTCCGAAGACGTTTCTGTGGTCATGTGGCCGGCATGACTAACACCAAGGCGCACGGAACGCTGTTACCTTCCCACCGAAGTGGTCCCAATTTATCTACTTGCC
>NW_015169350.1:7363-17888 GCF_001447785.1 Gekko japonicus
CTCGGGTCTCAAACTGCTGAACTACCGATCTTCCACAGCCTGCAGTTCAGCGTCTTAACCACTTGAGCCACCGCAGCTCCTCAACAGCATTTAGCTCTTCCATTTTGGTGGTATGGTATCAGAGTTTTAAGATCATAGCTCACTGGTATCTTACACCAACATTCTTATCTTATACAACTCCACAAATTGGCACCAACTGTTGGAAACATTGCAGAATGGAAGGGACGTATACCCATTGCTGGTTGACCTGTCCAGTGTTACAACCCTTTTGGAGCGAAGTAATCACGAAGTTCACACAACTCACCCTAGATGCTACTCCAGATTGTCTTCTACTGGCACCAAAAATAGATGAAAATCAACCTCGTTGGAAAGCAGAAATTGTTGCAATATTATTGTCAGCAGCTGAGCTGTCTATAGCAACGTGGTGAGAATCCCCAACTGCTTTGATAAAATCACTATGGCATGCAAGACTTTGGAATCAGTACGTGCTAGCCAGACTCACTCTTAATTTAAACCAACAGACCTCTCCCAAAACTTTGGTCAAGTTTAAAATGGTCTGGTTACCGATTGCGAACTATCTTTCTGAAAAGAAGGAGTTTCCAAAAGATCTCTACCAATATTAATTTTTTTAGTTATATGTTGTATATGTCACGGTATCTGACTACTTAGAAACTTGTTTGTTAACATTCATTACCAAATAAGTTATGCTAATGAGTTATGCTAATGAGCACCTGCACCGCTTTTTCTACGAAATGACCCCTGGACACGGGAAGCTCCGTCCATGGCCTGTTGCAACCAATTTACTACCTGATTTCCCCCGGTGTCTTTTTACTCTGCTTCTGCGGTGGAGCAAAAGGGTTGCCGATGGGTGCGGGGCACTTCCCAGATGTGCCCCTCCCATAGCATTGCCAGGTCCCTCCTAGCAGGTCTCTCCTAGCAGCCAGCGGGAGATGGAAGGGACTTACCTGGAGCAGCAAGGAGGCCCATCTGATGTTTAGTGACGTGTCGACATCACTGACCATGTGACCTGGAAGCGACATCATCAGTTCCAGGACGCCGAAGTTATGATCTGGTATTTGGGCAAAAACTCTATGGTAGATTTGTCTTCTGCCATAGAGTTTTCACCCAATTTCCCAACTAGGAGATGGTAACCATATTCCCAAGCTTCTCACACCGGAAGCAAGAAGAGCTCCAGTGGCATGTGAAAACCTCCTCATTGTCAGGGTTATCAACTGCCTAGAGAGAGAACCCCCCCAGAAGAAGAGAACAGAAGAGGAGATTGGATTTATACCCCGCCCTTCACTTGGAGTCTCAGAGCGGCTTACAAACTCCTTTCCCTTCCCCTCCCCACAACAGACACCCTGTGAGGTGGGTGGGGCTGAGAGAGCTCTGACACAAACGGCTCTTTTTCAAGGACAGCTGTCCTAGAGCTTGTGACTGACCCAAGGTCACATCAGCAGGTGCAAGTGGAGGAGTGGGGGAATCAAACCCGGTTCTCCCAGATTAGAGTCCGCGCACTTAACCACTACACCAAACTGGTAACCCACACCATGTCCCTTTAATAGAGGCTTATCTATTAGATCATTTTCTTTACCTCCATACAATGGGAAACTTCAGCTGCCCTTTCCCACTTACTCAGCCTCTATTAATGGGACAGGTGTAGTGCAGTGTGGTGCAGCACAAGAGTGTCAGACTAGTATCTGGTCGGATCCAGGTTCGAATCCCCACTCGTACCATGGAAGCTCGCTGGGTGACCTCAGGCCAGTCATATTCTCTCAGTTTAACCTACCTCACGGGATAAAATAGAGGAGAGGGAGAGGAGGAGGAGGAGAGGAGGAGGAGGAAGAGGAGGAGATTGGATTCAAACCCCACCCTTTACTACCCGAAGGAGTCTCAGAGCAGCTTACAGTATCATTTCCCTTCCCCTCCCCACAACAGACACCCTGTGAGGTAGGTGGGGCTGAGAGAACTCTCTTGAGAACTGTCCTTGAGAGAACAGCTCTGAAAGAACTTATGACTGACCCAAGGTCACGCCTGCAGCTGCATGTGAAGGAGTGGGGAATCAAACTTGGTTCTCCCAGGTCAGAGCCCATGCTCCTAACCACTACACCAAACTGGAGAACCATGAAAGCCATTTGGGGGCCCCATTGGAGAGAAAGGTGGGGTATAAATAAATAAATACATTTCCCTCGAGCCTGTTGGCAGGTCTACTCATTGTGCTACCCAGGGCTATTTTGGGGCAGGAACGCACAGGAACGAAGTTCCGTCTGGCTCCTAAGTTGGCCACGCCCAGCAGGAACTCATTAGCATAATAGGCCACACCCAAAAGCAGACACTCATTAGGATTGGCTACATTAGGGGTGTGTGGCCTAACATGCAAAGAAGTTCCTGCTTCAAAAAAAGCCCAGGGTTTTGCAAATAAAGTAAACAGAATAAGAAGCAAAAGGTGGGTGTGGCTGGATGACCACACTTCTGGTAACATGGGGGTGCGGCTTAATATGCCAATGAGCTGTGCTATCCGGGGTGTGGCCTAATATGCTAATGAGTTTCTGCTGTTGGGTGTGGCCTATTATGCTAATGAGTTCCTGCTGGGCTTTTTCTACAAAAAAAGCCCTGGTGCTACCCCAAGCAACCTCTTGGGTATCCCGGGTGAAAAATCCCTCTTGCTTGTAGCACTTGATCATATGAGGATACAACAAGGTCTTTTTCCATATCAAGTAGAGGGGCTGAAAAGTTATTAGTCAACATGTTCGCTGAGGGCATGTTGTTTCAGGTCCATCAGTTCCATGTAGCACAAGCTCCTGACTGGATCAGCAACGGTGCTTGAGCAGCTGTACACAGAGATAGCAGCCACTTAGTTATCGCAATTCGTGGCTCCATTGCCTAGTCCAAGGACTAAAACCATTCCATTTACTGGAGAAGAGGAAGTCTCTCCCACAGTCATGATCATTTGGGTGATTACGCTGACTGACTTATATAAAGCATGGGATCGCCAGATGTTTGCCCTCTCTTTGCACCTGTGCAGTCAGAGACATTTGTTCAAGGAGCAGCATTTGGTACCTCTGTGCAGACAGCAGTCACTATCTGAGAATCAATCACAAAAAACAGATTGCAAGATTGGCTGGGTTCATGGGTAGACCGAAAGTGCACAAGGGAACCTAAGTAGTAAGTCTCATCTCAAAAAAAAGATCTAAGTAGTAAGTCTCATCTCAAAAAAAAGAAAAAAGATATTGAGTATGTGCCTTTTAGAACTGGAGGCCGATGAGTAGTGGGGGCAACCGCTAGAGGAAAGTGGTCTAATCATGTGAGGAAGCAGTGTAGTGATGCAAAGAGACTCTTTCAGATTTGCTCAGCTGCATCTGAACAAACTGATGGCTCTCTGCTCCTGACTAGTGAGCAGGATGCGAGCTGAACCAGCAGGTATTCAAGCGTAATTAATACCTGCGGCCTCTTATCTTTCTTTTTCATATACAAGCCATTTCATCTTGAATGTTTCTGTTCCAAGGATTTTTATTCTTGCAAATTATTCTTTCGCCTCTTCTTAGACTCTGGTACGGTTTTATTGAAAGGCGAAAATGGCTACGCGTTGAGAATCTAAAGAGAGGCAGTATCTATGCAACAAACTAATTTCTGCTTTGTTCGAGGTTCCCCCCCCTCCCTCCTCTTTCATTATTAACATGGCCTCCTGCTGCATTGTGTCTGTTACCATCTCCATATCCCTAATGACGTGGAGTGTGGTCTGCCGGTTTTGTCAGAGTTCATAAGCAAAAAGACAGTGAAATCATTGAAATATGTCAAAAATGTATCTCTGCTAATGATCTGATTTTGCCCAGCAAGGAAAAGATCAGAATATGTGTGTGTGTGGTGGGGGGAATGACAGAACTGTGTCCTGACTAATGAAATGCTATCGGGGGTTTTGAATGTGTCAAGTTTAATCTTTGGATTTTAAAAATACAATTAATGAAAGTGCACTGGATGCGTCCAGAAATGCAAGGATGCAAGGATCCCTTGCTGGATCAGATCAAAGTCCAGATAGTCCAGGTTTTTTTTCCCACCGGCACCCAACCATCTGGTTCCTGCAGCTCACAGAGGTACACTGTCTCAGTACCTGGAGGTTCCATTTATCTTGCATGGTGAAAAAAATCTGATGGCATGACAACAACCAGCTCAACACTGGTAGCTTAGTACGCCATACACTATGCACATGTTGATCCCAGTGTGCTTGCCAGCTTCCAGGTGGGGTCTGGTCTCTCTCAGAATTACAACTGATTTCCGACAACCAAGATAAATTCTCATCGAGAAAAATGGCTGTTTTAGAAGGTAGACTCTTTGGCAGAGGTGTCAAACAGGCAGCCCGGGGGCCAGATGAGGACCCCGGAGGGTTTCTCTCAGGCCCGCAGTGGAACTGGCTGTCTTCTGCTTCGTCTTCCAGTTCTGCTGCTGCTGCTGCGTCATCGTAGGTTTGCAGCTTACAGATACACACCTGAACAGCACACTCAAGATTGCAACAGCACAGACATTTTGATGCAGTAATCCAGAGCAAGAGGTGTCAGTTATCAGACACTGTTAAATAAACAAAATATTGCAAGAGTGCTACTGTTTTAAGAGAGCCAGTTTGTGGTTAAGTGCACGGACTCTAATCTGGGAGAACCGGGTTTAATTCCCCACTCCTCCACTTGCACCTGCTGATGTGATCTTGGGTCAGTCACAAGCTCTGGCACCGCTGTCCTTGAAAAAGAGCAGTTTCTGTCAGAGTTCTCTCAGCCCCACTCACCTCACAAGGTGTCTGTTGTGGGGAGGGGAAGGGAAAGGAGTTTGTAAGCCGCTCTGAGACTCCAAGTGAAGGGCGGGGTATAAATCCAATCTCTTCTCTTCTTCTTCTTCTCTTCTTAAGCATGAATTTATTTTAAGTTAAAAAAAAACCCTTTGTGTTTGTATCCTTTATAAAGTTTCTATCTCCACTACCTGGCATTACATTTTACGACACACATGGCCCAGCTCAACAAGGTCTCATTTATGTCAAATCCGGCCCTTATAACAAATGAGTTTGACACCCCTGCTCTATGGCATTATACCATCTCTTCTCTAAACCCTACCCTTCACCCCAGATCTCCAGGAATTTCCCAAACTGGAGCTGGCAACCCTAGATCCCAGGAGGCTGTAGAAACCCTGAACTACCAGGAGGCAGTTTTGGAGAGGATGTGGGCTAATAACTGGAAGCTGAACCGTGTCAAGATGGAAGTGCTCCTGCTGAGTGTCCGCCTTTCTGGATGGGGTTGCAGTCCCCTTGGGGTTGTCAATTTCCAGCTGGGGCCTGGAGATCTCCAGAATGACACCTGCTCTCCAGACAAGAGACCCGTCCCCTGGAGAAAATGGCTGCTTTGAAAGGTGGACTCTATGGCATTATACACCACTGAAGTCCCTGTCCTCCAGAGAGCCAGTTTGGTGTAATGGTTAGAATCACGGACTCTAATCTGGGAGAACCGGGTTTGATTCCCCACTCCTCCACATGCAGCTGCTGGCATTAAAGTGGTGAGCGAGCGATTGGGCTGCTGCCTAAATTAGTTTGCTCTGGAGCCCTCCTTCCTGGGCTAATCTCCAAAGAGGTCTCTCAGCCCCACTTACCTCCCAGGCAATGCTCCCTCTAAGCTGTGGAGTCCTGTGAGCAAAAATTCTACTTTGTGATCTACTGGCACTAAAGCTCTGAGCAAGCAATTTGGCTACTGCATCAATTAGTTTGTTCTGGAGCCACCCTTCCTGAGCTAAGACAAAAATGTGTGAGCTGGAGGCTAAAAGATAGTGAGCTAGCTCACACTAACTCAGCTTAGAGGGAACACTGCTCCTAGGGTGTCTGTTGTGGGGAGGGGAAGGGAAAGGAGACTGTAAGTCGCTCTGAGATGCCGAGTGAAGGGCAAGGTATAAATCCAATCTCTTCCTCCTCCTCCTCACCCATGGTTGCGTCTGATTACACAGTGGTGGGCTGTGCCCGCGGCTTCCAAGGACTGTGTGATCGTGCAACACTTATGCCCAACAAGCACAGAGAACAGATCAACCGTGTGAAGGATTCTGATGATGTCCCTATGGTGCTTGTTGGGCATAAGTGTGATCTCCCCTCTCAGACCATGGATACTAAACAGCCTCAGGAACTGGCCAAAAGCTATGAAACCCCCCTTTGTAGAGACCTCTGCCAAAACCGGACAGGCAGGGGAGGCCGCTTTCTACACCCGGGTGAAAGAAGTCCGAAAATACGAAGAAAAGATCAGCAATGGGGGCAGGAAGATATCTTCCAAAAGGAAGTGTGTTATCCTCCAAAGGGGGCAAGGGACTTTATTCCACTGTTGGGAATGCAGAAAAACCCTCTGGAGCTTGGGTTAACCCCCACCCCCCGAGTTGCAAGATATATTCTGGTCATGCTCCCCACCCCCATTTGGCCAGAAGGAGAAGGCAGCCCTCCAAAACCTCATTTTTATTTTCCTCTGAAATTTAACAGCCCTAAGCAGTGTTCCCTCTATGATGAGTTAGTGTGAGCTAGCTCACTGTTCTTTAGCCTCCGGCTCACACCTTTTTGTCTTTGCTCAGGAAGGAGGGCTCCAGAGCAAACAAATTGATGCAGTAGCCAAATCGCCTCACTCACAACTTTCATGCCACTAGCTCACAAAGTAGAATTTTTGCTCACAAGACTCCACGGCTTAGAGGGAGCACTGGCCCTAGGGGGAGGATAGGGGTGCCAGCCCACAGCCAGTAACCCCCAGGAGAAATAGCAGAGCGGGGCCTGTTGTGCTGTCTGTGCCATCACATGGACATCTCTTCCACTAAGAAACAGGAAGTGATAGTTTCAGATGCTCTAGCATTTGCAAAAAACCTCTTCTTTGTTTTACGATAGAGTTTTTGTAAACCCTGAGCTGTGGTGGCTCAAGTGGTTAAGACGCTGAACTGCAGGCTGTGGAAGGTCGGTAGTTCAGCAGTTCAAGACCCGAGTGCCACGAGATGGAGTGAGCTCCCGTCTCGGGCCCCAGCTCCTGCCAACCTAGCAGTTTGAAAGCAAGAAATTGCAAGTAGGTAAATAGTTACCACTTCGGTGGGAAGGTAACAGCGTTCCATGCACCTTGGTGTTTAGTTATGCTGGCCACATGACCACGGAAACATATTTGGACAGCACTGGCTCTTTGGAGATGAGCACCGCAACCTTACAGTTGGGTCCGACTGGCTTTCAAGCAAGGGAAACCTTTACCTTATCATTGTAAACCCTAGCGCATTCTCCACTATCTTTTTCCAACCAAAAGTAGGGTTGCCAGGTCTGGGTTGGAAAATAGCTGGAGACAGTGGGGGTGGAGCCAGGAGAGGGCAGGGTTTGGGGAGGGGAGGGGCCTCAGCAGACTACGATGCCACAGAGTCCACCCTCCAAAGCAGCCATTTTCTCCAGGGGAGCTGATCTCTGTCGGCTGGAGATCAGTTGTAAAAGTGGGAGATCTCCAGGCCCCACCTGGAGGCTGGCAACCCTAATTTGGAGAACAATTATAATTCTGGGATCCCCAGGCCCCACCGGGTGGTTGACAACCCTAAGTCCCTCCTGCTCAGAGTTCACTGATGGCGGAGAGATGGAATGATTCTCTCTAGGCCATGTAGTGATCTTCTTAGCTGAGGAGGAATTTAAATGCGGCATTCCCACGTCCCCTTCTAACGTTCTCACCTTTGGACCTCACTGCCTCTCCTTGTGTCAACGCATCCCACAGTTGGGCTTTTTCAATATGCAGTTTCACCTTTTTTGTGTATTTTTTGCATTTGTGTGTGTCTCTCTGTGTGTGCCCATGTGTGGAAGTGATGGCAACCTCCAGCGACTCCTACTGGGGCATGGAGGACATTCAGAGAACTGGCTTGATAGCCTGCCTCTGGCCTCCTGGGTCCTGGTATTTTCTGGAGGTCTCCCATCCAAATACTTGCCAGGGTCGGCCCTGCTTAGAATCCAAGATCTGAGGAGATCAGGTTTGCCTGGGCTATCCAGGTCAGGGCAGCACTGTCGGGATGTGCACAAAAAATAAAATTCGGATTTTTTTGGGTTCGGATCTGCCAAACCCAAAACATTTCAGTATTTGCCGATATTCCCGAATCCCAGTATCGGTATGACACTGGGGTTTGGGAATTATTTGACTAGCTGAATAATTTGGCTCAATTATACCCTATGGGAACTGTCCCCGTAGGGTATAATGAACCCCCTCTTGAAGGGGGAGGGGGTTCCCCATCACTGAAGGGAAGACAAATTGCCTTCCCTTCAGTGAAGGGAGCGTGCTGCCTCTGCAGCATGACTCCAGAGAGGTTTAAAGATTAAATCCCACCGGAGTTGCGCCGCAGAGGCTGCACACTCACGTTATTGAAGGGAAGGTAATTTGCCTTCCCTTCGGTGATGGGAGCCGGCTTCCCCACGCCTTCCCTTCGGTGATGGGAGCCGGCTTTGCCCCATACTAGCCCCCCCTGCCTTCCCTGGCCCACCCAATGAAGCGGGTGAGCCGGGAAAGGCCTGGAGCCAGCCCCCCCACCTTTCCTAGCCTGCCCACAGAGGTGGGTAAGCCCAGGAAGGCCTGGAAGGAGCGGGGAGGCATTTAAAATACCTACCCATGCTTTCTCCAGCCCGCCGACCAAAGTGGGGGGAATGGAAAGTTATTAAATTTAAAACACTTTCCCTTGCTTCTGGGGCTCGTGCTGCCTTGGCCAGGGAATCACTCCTCTGAGGTGGCACCAGCCCCAAAAGCAATGGAAAGTGTTTTAAGTTTAAACCCTTCCCCTTCCTCGCCCAGCAAAAGGATTCCCCAGATGCCGAATGGATACATCCATTTGGGGAAACCCTATCTGGCCAACTGAATCGGATTAGAGAATCTGCTTCGGCTTTCGACAAGCCTGAATAATGCCGAATAGGCATTATTCGTTTTGTTTTTTCGGTTGGTCCGAACGGAATGCACTTCCCTAGGCAGCAGTTTCACATTTCATAACCAAACAAACACATAGAGAGCCAAATCTCGGCTTCTATGAAGTAAAAGTCTTAACTGCTTCATACCTCCCCCCACCCGATGAAGAGGTTTGGCCTTGAAAGACATTTGGATTCTGAGGTTTTATGAACAAATCACATCTAACATCTCATCTCCCCCTTTCTCTCTTTTGTGTCTGTTTATATCTACCTTACCTTGTTTATCCACGATGATCCTCAAAGCAGCTTATGTAAAACAGCACAAGGCCACCGAGTCCGTCTAAAGCCATTCGGAGCATCCAGTTTAGACCACCAATCGACAGCCAAGAAGCACGGAGATGTCAGGATAACAATATCAGAAATTGGATTTTCAGTGAGATTCTCCCGATCCTGTTGGGCGGGTGCCATCTGGCACCGCCTTTGTCCCATTTTGTTTCACACTCGGCTATTTCTTCCCTCAGCGTAATCTGACTGTCACGGACTCATCCGTTTTAAGAAAGCAAGTATTTCTATTAGGGCGACTGGCAGCGAACAGTGCGTTTTGGCTAAGTGTAGTGCATTATATTGTTACCGTTAAGGGAACATGCTGCGCTGACACTAATCCTTCGAAACACATGGTGTCCCTTAATCCATTTTCAGCAGATGTCCACTTCTCAAAGGGAACCACCTAGCAGAAATTATTATGCAAAGGCACTCGGTGTCTGGTATCTCTCTCTCTATATATAAACAAGAAGTTTGCTTTTCCCTGGGGGTTTCATAAAAAGAAGAATGGCAGGCCGCAGCCTGCCTCAATCAACATTCCCGCCAAGTCGGTCTCATTCTCCGACTGCCGTGCTGGGAAGCAGGCAGACAAAGCTAACACTTATCAGCAGTGTTCCCTCTAAGATGAGTTAATGTGGGCTAGCTCACAGTTGTTGAGCCTCCAGCTCACACATTTTTGCCTTAGCTCCCGAAGGATGGCTCCAGAGCAAACTAAATTATTCAGCAGCCAAATTGCTCACCCACAACTTTAATGCCAGTCGCTCACAACGCAGAATTTTTGCTCGCAAGACTCCACAGCTTAGAGGGAGCATTGCTTATCAGAGGAGCTATGTGGAATCAGAAAGACTTTGCAAACCACTGTCTGTGAAACCAAGGTAGAAAAAATAATAATGTGAATGTGCAGATGCAAATTTCCAAAGACATAGCTTTGCTGGGGGGGGGGGCACCTGTTTCATGCATTTGGAAATCTTCTTGGTGTGGGAGCAATGTTTGTTAAATCTTTTTATTATCTACATGCTAATTTGTGCTATTCACAGGTCTTACCAACTGCTTCAATCAAATCTTATCCTAGGAGGCAGGCACATGCAACAAGCCCCACCCAAAACAGTCCAGTGGCACCTGAGTGGTGGGTGTTGCCTTCTGACACACTTCCGGTGATGGCAGGGGGTGTAGCATATGCAAATAAGTTATGCTAATGAGTTATGCTAATAAGCTCCTGCACCTCTTTTACTGTGAAATGACCCCTGCTCAGAAGTGATGTCATTGTGCGACTGACGTCACACAACGACACTCTAATTTTTTGGG
>NW_015169350.1:18749-18937 GCF_001447785.1 Gekko japonicus
CCAGGGACACCTTTAACACCAGCAAAGTTAAATTCTGGGTAGAAGTGAGAACTGAGTGACTTGGCATGTGTAGTGACATACGAACCCAGTACAAACCTCTTCTATACCTTGGAAGAGATCGTTCAAATAGGGAGGTTGGCCTTTTTGTTGGGGGCAGAACACCAACTGAAAAGGGTGAACATTATCTG
>NW_015169350.1:19282-26782 GCF_001447785.1 Gekko japonicus
TGGGTGTTGCCTTCTGACACGCTTCTGGTGATGTCAGGGGGTGTGGCATATGCAAATGAGTTATGCCAATGAGGTATGCTAATGAGCTCCTGCACCTCTTTTACTACGAAATGACCCCTGCTCAGAAGTGATGTCATTGTGCCACTGACGTCAAGGAGCCTGAGCGGTGGGTGTTGCCTTCTGACACGCTTCTGGTGATGTCAGGGGGTGTGGCATATGCAAATGAGTTATGCCAATGAGGTATGCTAATGAGCTCCTGCACCTCTTTTACTACGAAATGACCCCTGCTCAGAAGTGATGTCATTGTGCCACTGACGTCACACAACGACACTCTATTTTTTGGGGGCAAAATTCTATGGTAAATTTGGGGCTCAAACCATAGAGTTTTCTCCAAAAACTAGAGTGTCGCCGTGAAACGTTGGCAGCATTATGACGTCACTCCCGGGTGGCCCCATTGTGCTCCACATGCTTTGCACAAGTGGCAAAAGATCCCAGGACGGGAGTCTAGGGTCCGTGTTTCTGCCAACCTGAGTTAAACCCATCTTGCCAAAAAGAAAAAAAAAATGTACATAAGCCATCCAAAAAGTATATGGGGTTAATGTATCCCAAAGAAACAGACCACATTGGTACATGTCCAGCCATCTGTGCATGTGCAGGGGGAAAAAAAGAGAGAAAACATATTTAAAAGCAAAAATTGTCCAACGGCAAGGGGGGGGGAATAAATGTGATTACACAGACATATGGGAGAGGAAGCAGGAAGGGGGTCGGTGGGATTTCCGTTCCCTACCACTAGTCCTCATTACAGTCCCCTTGTATAATAGTAGCAATTAAAGTATTCATACAGAATTTTCAGCATTCAAAGTGCTTTACACACATCGTCTTGATGTAAACTTGTAACCCCTACAACCACATTGTAAGGTAGGCTGGAATTCCCATGTTTTGAATGGGAGGTGTCTGAAGTAGCTACTTAAACAATGCGTAGCAAAGCTAGAATTTAAACCCAAGACCTCTCAAATCACAGCTCAGGCCATACACAAAACCAGCTTTCTCTGGTGTAGTGGTTAAGTGCGCAGACTCTAATCTGGGAGAACCAGGTTTGATCCCCCACTCCTCCACTTGCACCTGCTGGATGACCTTGGGCAAGCCATGGTTCTGGCACAGCTATTCTTGAAAAAGAGCAGTTTCTGTCAGAGCTCTCTCAGCCCCACCTACCTCACAGGGTGTCTGTTGTGGGGAGGGGAAGGGAAAGGAGTTTATAAGCCGCTCTGAGACTCCTTCGGGTAGTGAAGGGCGGGGGACAAATCCAATCTCTTCTTCTTCTTCTTTTACCTCACAGGGTGTCTGTTGTGGGGAGGGGAAGGGAAAGGAGTTTGTAAGCCCCTCTGAGACTCATTTGGGTAGTGAAGGGTGGGGTATAAATCCAGAAGCAATGAGATTTCCTGCTCCTGATTTTGCATGGCTTTCTGATCTTACACATACCATTGGATGTCATCAGGTTGAGGGAGGATTTAGTGAAGGACTACAGATAACGAAGAAAACAAAAGAGGAAAGCAAAAGGAAAGGAAGAGTGTGGGCAACAGGACAGAAATTTCCTGAGAAGCTGGGGTCTAGAGGTTTCTTGATATTTATTCCAAGCCCAGAGCATAACTTAAAATCTTCTAAAATAACTAATAATTCTCTTATTGCCTGTAATGGGTTACTTATTGTCAGCAGGATATCATCCGCAAAGAGATTCAGTTTAAGTTCTTCCTTGCCTATGTGGAATCCCTGAATTCTACCACAGAAGCTGGGGTCTAGAAATAGCATGTACTCTGGCTGTAACTGGTCCATGAGGCTTCAGAACCAATGTGCTGTGATGTTACAGAATGCTCACAAACTTTCCAGTTTCGGAGGGGAAATAATAAATCATCAAAACTACAGTTGATGCCTCAGTTATAATTCAGTGGCCCTAATTTAACTGCATCCCCACTCTTCAGCATCAGTTCTCAAAGACTGGCTAGACGCGGCTTCCTATTTTCAGTGCGCCAGCCAGCTTTTCTGGCTGTGTGAGCTGTTTATAGGAAAGAGGTACAGACCATCCCCGCTCCCTCCCTCCCTTCCTTCTCCAGGAACATCCTCTCTTCTGAGTAAGTTAAAGAAAGAGCAGATTGCAGTCCGGTTGACATCACTGGTGACTGGATTGGAGATGAAATAATTGAGCAGTTGGTGAGTGTTATTCTTCTCGTAAGAGAACAGTGTAATTCATGAAAATGTCCTCCTAACGTAAGACCACATACGTGTAAGAGCCAGTTTGGTGCAGTGGTTCAGAGCCTGGACTCTAATCTGAGAGAACCGGGTTTGAATCCCTACTCCTCCACATGCAGCTGCTGGCATGACCTTGGGTTAGTCACAGTTCTCTCAGAGCTGTTCTGGAAAGAGCAGTTCTCGAAAGAGCCCTCTCAACCTCACAGGGTTGTCTGTTGTAGGGAGAGGAAGGGAAAGGAGATTGTAAGTCACTCTGGACTCTGAGTGAAGGATGGGATATATAAATCCAACTCTTCTCCTCCTCTTCCTTCTCCTCCTTCTCCTCCTTCTCCTCCTTTCCCTTTCTCTTTTTCCTCCTCCTCCTGTTATCTTTGTCTTCTGATTTTTTTAAAGTTAGTTCAGCATTTTGAGGCCACTTTTCTGCCCAGAGAGACCCTGAGTGACGTACAAAACGTAAAGAGTTACAGACTGAAAAGAAAAGAAAAGAAAGAGAACAAGAACATGGTCTGCCAAGCTGACTCTCACAGCCCCCATGTTGTGAGTAGGAGTCTCAGGTCTCCCTCTATGGCAGAAAACACCACTGCCCTGGGCCATGGATGCTGGTCTCCCACTGTTGCTTGATAAAACAGCATGAGCAAAAGGAGTGTGGAAAACGGCATCGTGTGATGTCACAACATCCCTTTCAGCGATGCACCGTAGTTTTTACCACAAAGATTGGGAAAACTCCTAGAATGTCCCCACCAATGCTGTGGCGTCCATAAATGGAAGCGATAGTACAGCATTGGACAGCTTCAAGAGGGAACTGGATAAATGTATGGAGCAGAGGTCCATCAGTGGCTATTGGCCACAAGGCTCAAGTGGTTAAGACACTGAACCGCAGACCGGAAGGTCAGTAATTCAACAGTTCGAGACCCGAGTGCTGCAAGATGGAGTCAGCTCCTGTCTCTGGTCGCAGCTCCTGCCAACCTAGCAGTTCGAAAGCAAGAAATTGCAAGTAGATAAATAGGTACCACTTCGGTGGGAAGGTAACAGTGTTCCATGCACATTGGCATCTAGTAATGCCGGCCACATGACCACGGAAATGTCTCTGGACAGCACTGGCTCTTTGGCTTGGAAACAGAGATGGGTACCACATCCCTAGAGTTGGATCCAACTGGCTTTCGAGCAAGGGAAACCTTTACCTTTACCTATAGATAGGAACTCTCGATCTGGGGCAAATGATGCTCTGTATTCTTGGTGCTTGGGGGGGGCAACAGGGGGAGGGCTTCTAGTGTCCTGGCCCCACTGGTGGACCTCCTGAGGGCACTTGGTATTTTTGGCCACTGTGTGACACAGAGTGTTGGACTGGATGGGCCATTGGCATGATCCAACACTGGTTTCTCTTATGTTCTTATGTTCATCGCACGCTGTGACATCACCAGGCCCTACTCCTAAAACTCCCTGGGGTTTGTCAGAAGATGGCTGGTGACCCTGGATTATTATTATTTTATTATTTATTAAATTTATACCCTGCCCTGTGACTCACGGTCTAAATGTTAAAGCAAGAAGATCTACCCATAAAGTTGGCAGTTATTCCTAGAGTTTTACCACTGAGTTTCCAGCGACTCATACTGAGGCATGGTGTCGCTTCTGGGATTTCTCGGAAGTGATGTCACACCATTGCTGATGGCTGCTCCCCCATTTCCCCACCCCACGTCTTCTCTTGCTGGTCACCTGGCCACCCTAGTTAGGATGGACCATGACTGATGCTAGGCTGTAACCAGCTCGCCAGCAAGATCTTCCTCATCCCTTTGCCAGCTAGACGAGGAACTAGAGAGCCAAATAGGGTGGCAACAGACATAATATTCAAAAAACAGTGCAGAAAATCCTTCAATAGAAAAAGAAGGAGGGGGAGGAGACTGGATTTATACCAAGCCCTTCACTCAGAGTCTCAGAGCAGCTTACAAGCTCCTTTCCCTTCCCCTCTCCACAACAGACACCCTGGGAGGTAGGTGGGGCTGAGAGAACTCTGACACAAACTGCTCTTTTTCAAGAACAGCTGTGCCAGAACTATGGCTTGCCCAAGGTCATCCAGCCAGGTGCAAGTGGAGGAGTGGGGAATCAAACCCGGTTCTCCCAGATTAGAGTCCGTGCACTTAACCACTACACCAAACTGGCTCTTTTAAGCCCTTTCTTTTCCTGTTCCAAACTTTGCATGTACAGTTTGTCAGGGCAGGGCTTTTTTTATTTTTTAAGAGGTGCCGGGACTCTCAAGAGGGAAATGAGGCTTTCAGTCACCGTGCATTCTGTCAAGTGAAACATGGGGTCATCGTAGGCTTGCCAATCTCCACGTGGGGACTGGAGGTTCCCAGCTGTTACAACTGATCTCTGGGCAATAAATATCAGTTCCCCTGGAGAAAATGGATGCTTTGGACGGCGGACTCTCTAGCATTATACCCTGCTGAAGACCCTCCCCTCCCCAAACCCCGTCCTCCCCGGGCTCCGCCCCCCAAATTTCCAGGAGGAAGAAGGAGGAGGAGGAGGAGGAGGAGGAGGAGATTGGACTTATGCCCCACCCTTCTGTTATGTACGTGGACCGCCACCAGGGGTCTGCGGCACATGCAGGAGCTTGGCTCCTGGAACAAAGGAAGCTTTGGATCCTGGTTTCCCCCAGCCCCAACCAATAGCCACTTTGGTGGGACAGTCAAACCCTCCAATGGGAATAGGGGGTGCTGGGTGGATATATATATAGTTGGCCCTCTCGGGCCGTTAGAGTTAGTCTTGTGTTAAGTACAATAAACGCAGGGGTCATTTCGTAGAAAAAGAGCTAGGGGAACTCATTAGCATAACTCATTAGCATATGCCACACCCCCTGACATCACCGGAGGTGTGTCATAAGACCACACACCCTGCCCCCAACGGTCCCGGCCGCTGCCGGCCTTGCAGTTCCACTGCCGAGCCGCATGAGGGGCCTGGTGGTGGACCTGCAAGGCCGGCGGGAGTGCAACGAAGCCCCGCGAAGGCCCTCCCTGGCCCCAGACGGGCAGGGGTGGGGAGAGGCAGGGAGGAAGCAACTTACCCTCCCTCTTCTCCTGCCTCCTCCTGGCTGAATGAGGGCTGAAAGCGGGGCGGCCGGAAGCAGGGGGCGGGGCTTCGTCATGTGCCCCGCCCTCCGTATCTCACCTGGGGGAACTGCGATCCCCCGCGATCCCCCCCAAATGACCTCTGAATAAACGTGTGCAACCGCATGTCGTCGTCCGAGTCCTCCATACAGCGAACCCAGTACTTTTCATTTCTCTACCCAAAGGAGTCTCAGAGTGGCTTACAAACTCCTTTCCCTCCCCATCCCCACAACAGACACCCTGTGAAAAGTACTGAGACTTACTAGTGATTTCAGCTCTCATGTTTTATTTCAGCTCAGAACAAGACGAGAGTACCCGGCTCGCAGGCTGGTTTATATGTGCAAAACCCCGCACCCCAAACACACCCACACACAAGTGATTGACTATTTACAGTGGCCAAGAGTTCCATAGGCTCTCAGCCGGGAGCCTAGCCTGCCGACAGGTGCCGGCTAGGATCCGCTTGTCCCATTGTTACTGAGAGCGAAGCTCGGTCGCGTTGCCTGACCACGTGGCGAAATGGCCACGCATGTGGTCTGAGATGGGTACATTACACCCTGTGAGGTAGGTGGGGCTGAGAGAGCTCTTACAGGAACTTCTCTTTTTCAAGGACAGCTCTGACAGAACCATGGCTTGCCCAAGGTCATCCAGCCAGGTGCAAGTGGAGGAGTGGGGAATCAAACCCGGTTCTCCCAGATTAGAGTCCGCGCACTTAACCACTACACCAAACTGGCTCTATTTCCCCAACCAGAACTGGCAAACCTAGCTCACCTGTAGGATGTGTCCATCCTCTCTGCACGCTGCCCACCTTTGTTTTCATTGATATTCTGTAAAGGACATGTTAGTGTATCCATTCATCCATCCTCAGTGCAGATTTAGTCAAACTATCCTTTTAACTACCGGCTGATCCCTTTTCCTCAGTAAATTGTACGTTTGCTGCTCCCCCCCCCCTCCCCGGACAATTAAACATGTTTTAGAGTGGGCACATAATGTGTTCCATCCAAAATAGGAGAGTCCTTGTTTATTACAGTCATTTGCTGCAGTAGCTGTAAATTAGATAATTATTCTCTCTAAGCATTTCAAAGGAAAGGGGGGGGAAGTAGTTGAGGTTTTTGCTCGGTAATGTGTGCGCTTTTGAGCCATTTAGCTGCACGGCAAAATCATTCTTCGGAGGGTTGAAGCAATAGCGGCTAAAAGCGACTGGTTGAAGCGCGAAAATGGTTAGTTGGGGACATGGAAACGTTCCGCCTCGTACTTTGCAGTCATGTTTCTGTGATGGGATTTATTTATTTATATTTATTTTATAAATTCAATTTATACCCCGCCCTCCCCGCTACGCGGGCTCAGGGCGGCTTACAAGGAGGCATAAACCAATATAAAACATATTTAAAACCATTTAAAATCACTACAGTACAGTAACATTATTATTAACAAAAGTGCTCTGGATGTTCTAACATGATATTCCACCCGATTTGTGGTGCCTCACTTCCTAAACCGACGGGGATCCTATTAATACATCAATACTCCCTGCAGATTATACATTTTTAATCCCACATTCTCCCAAAGAGAAGAGGGTGGCTGACCTATTACACTCCTCCAACCCTGCGAGGTAGGTCTGTCTGAGGGAGAATGACGAGCCCGAGGTCACTCAGCGAGCTTCATGGATTTGAACCCAGGTGTCCGACTCCTGCAGCAATCAGTTCCCAACAGCTTTCATTCAAAGAAGTAAAGTTTATCGAGACAATTGATAGTATGCAGGTATCTTAACCATTTCGTGTTAGAACTACATAAGAGTGTGTGAAGCAAGCAGTTTTATATCATTCAAGGAGGCCCTCCTGATGGACCAGGGCCAATCAGGGGTCAGGTAGAAGCCCGGAATAATGGGCAGCAGTTCCCAGGAGAAGCACTACACCAGGCACTGAAGACCAAGCAGAGATAATAGAAACACAGAAGACACAGCAGAATAGAAACTTCACATCCCAGAGTCACCTCACTCCCAAAGCAGACAGGGCTAGATAGAGGCCTAGCTGACATCAGGTCTCTCCGGGCCTGCTGTGATATTCCAGCCACTGAAGTCCACTATCTCCACCCCTGACATCTGAACTGCAATAGAGGTTTCTTGTTTGAGAGCCAATTTGGTGTAGTGGTTAAGTGCATG
>NW_015169350.1:31767-44668 GCF_001447785.1 Gekko japonicus
CCACCTCTTGGCAGGCATCCAATAATTTCAAGCTGATCTCTGCAATCACAAGGGCTAGAAGCCTGTTCCCCCCCCCATGTTTTTAAAAATAAGTTGTAAACCATCTGAACATCAGACTGTGTGTTTTACCTACAGAACTGTGACATGGCGCCCAGCCTTCCCGACCAAGAATGGAGCTCAAATCCAGCTTTAATGAAACACAAGAGGCAAGGACTCCACTGGAGATCTTTCTTTGCTCCCCGAGCTTCAGATGTTTACTTCCTTGTTCTTCTTGTTAGCATGAAAGGGATCAGGAAAACTTCAAGGTCTGTTTCGGCATTTTGAAACATTGTTTGAAAAGGACCTCAAGACTCTGTTTTAAAAAAACACAAAAAATCCCAAAACAAAACGAATGCTTGCCTCCCCCAAAATCTCTGATCTAGATCTTTTGCCCTGGAAGCCTTCATCACTGGAGAGTTAAATCAGTCAAGATGAAACAGGGGATTGGAATGGAAGTCATCTGAGGAAAAGTTAGAAGAAAATGGCTTGGTTTAGCTTAGAGACAAGGCCTTTTAGGGAGGTGGGGGCAGGGGTCATTTCCTGCAGGAGCGCACAGGAGCGGAGCTCCGGCAGTAAAGAGCCGAGGGGGCGGGCACATGCAACAAGCCCCACCCCCTGCTCCCAGCAGCCCTCAGTCAGAGCAAGAAGCAGCCAGGTAAGCTGCAGAGCTCCCCCCCCCGGTCCAAAACAGTCCAGTGGCACCTTTAAGACCAAGTTTTATTCAGGTACAAGCTCTCCCTCCTCTGCGAGGGCAGATCTGCACACTCCCCCCCCCAATAGCTAGCAATCCAAAACAGTCCAGTGGAGCCTGAGTGGTTGGTGTTGCCTTCTGACACACTTCCAGTGATGTCAGGGGGTGTGGCATATGCAAATGAGTTGTGCTAATGAGTTGTGCTAATGAGCTCCTGCACCTCTTTTTCTAGGAAATGACCCCTGGGTAGGGTCCCGAGAAGGAACCAGGCTGCTGGTGCTTTCCTGACAGACTGAAGGTACCTCCAAAGGCTGGTGAAAAAGAAAACGGAGAACAGACATGGGGTTCTATTGTTGTATAATAACAAGGACAATCTGCAGGACACTGGGCACTGTACAGACGCTCTGCCATATTTTACACTGGAGAAATTAAAATTCAGCTTTGAAAATGTCCCAGGAGGATCACAGGAAGGGACGGGTAGTGCATTACTTCCCCCCAAGAACAGCAACCATTCACTTCTCTGGAGAAAATCAAGACACCCTCAGAGGAGGTACTGAACCTCCTCTCTGCCTTTGTCTACTCTGTACAGTAAAGCAAAACGCGAAAAAGAAACTGTGCAAAAATTGCTGCAGTTTATATCACAAAAGTCTATATTTCCATGTAATGCCGAAAGTCAATTTGTTTTTGTTTTTTCAGACATAGAATCATAGAATCATAGAATGTTAGAGTTGGAAGGGTCCTTGCAGGTCATCTAGTCCAACCCCCTGCACTCTGCAGGAGCAGAATCGAAAGACAGCCCTACATACCTACAACATACCCAAAAGGTGGTCATCCAGCCTCCGCTTGAAAACGTCCAGTGAAAGAGCCTCCACCACCTCTGTTCCACTGCTCAACCACTCTTACAATTAGGAAGTTTCTCCTGATATTTAGCCGGTAACGACTCCCTCGCAATTTCCACCCATTCGATTTAGTCTTGCAATCCGGAGCAAGAGAGAAAAGATCTGCTCCATCTTCTACATGACAGCCCTTCAGATACTTGAACACTGCAATCATGTCCCCTCTTTCTCTTTCCCAGGCTAAACATACCCAACCCATGGAATAACACCTGGTAAGGTTGTTACGATTAGCTTTCCTGCTTTGTGAAAACACGTATTAGAATTTCTTCCATGGCATGGATTAGAAACTGTATCTTTTGAGAATGAAAGGACTGCTCTTTGAAAAATAAGGAATGACATCTCTGTGTTGTTGATCTTGGATGAAGGCTCTACGAAACGGAAATTGTTAATCCGGAGAGTTTCGTCATCATTACCTTGGGAAGACTTCTTTGATTGCATGTCTTAAAAAAACAACAACACAAATTTATGGACTTTCGGCATTACGTGGAAATATAGACTTTTGTGACATAAACGGCAGCAATTTTTGCACAGTTTCCTTTTCGTGTTTTGCTTTACTGTATTGTGGACTGTGACCTTCTTGCTTTTCGTCCACTCTATACCCATCTCCCATTCATCCTAGCATCTGTCTCTTGGTCATGCTTAAGTGTGACAGATTGATGGGACATTTTACAAGGATCTTGATCCAACTGGACAACAATGCTGGACCAGAAAATAGAATGGCTTTGGAGGGGGGGGGGGAATGGACCCTTCATGGGGCTCTGACACCCCTTTCTGCCACAGGGATGCATTGGTTGTTGATGATGTTTAAAGAAAGAGCTATTTTTGTGGATAACTTTAAAAAAAACCTTGAAAGGAACACTATGCCCCTGCCACACGGGGGGGGGGGGGGATGACACCATGCTGGTTCTCCATGCATTTGAGACTCCAAATTTTACCACTGCTTTGTACTAAGGCAACGTTCCGCACCGAGAAGATGCTGGGTGACTCTTTATATGGATTAAGGGAAAAGTTATAAATAGTCATACTGGCCCATGCAAAATCCCAAAACAAGAACGAAATGTGCATAATACCATTAATTAGGAGCAACCAAATTGATACCAAGCTTTGTGTTGTATCAATTTTTGATTTTTTTTCTTTCTTTCTTGAGAGGGGTTCAAATCAGTTGATCCTTAAAAAATTGTATTACACTGATTCTATTTACATGGAGGAGAGGACTATACTGTGGGCAGGGCTGCCAATTCTGCTTGTGGAGTTCCTGGAGATATGGGGGTGGAGCCTGGGAACCGAACTGTGCATGTGCGCACATGCACAGTTCAACCGGGAGCCTCAATTGCTCCTGCAGACATGCGCACCAGCGATCTCACGGCCGTTCCAGGTTGGTGCTACCTTTTACTTGGGGTTTTTTTGCAGCGGGTTTTAGGCCAGAAGGGACGGATTGGGGATGGGTGCACGCCGATTCCCAGATGCTGCGGTGTGCTTGCGCCCGTTTGCCGCACCCCCGATCCGGCCCTCTTCCGGCCCAAAACCTCCCATGTGACCAGGGCCCTAGTTGGATTTAAGCAGGGGTGTGAGGTTATCAGGAAGAAGAAGAAGAGAAGAAGAGAAGAGATTGGATTTACACCCCGCCCTTCACTACCGAAAGGTGTCTCAGAGAGGCTTACAAACTCCTCTCCCTTCCCCTCCCCACAACAGACACCCTGTGAGGTTGGTGGGGCTGAGAGAGCTCTGACAGAAACTGCTCTTTTTCAAGGACAGCTCTTATCAGAACTATGGCTTGCCCAAGCTCATCCAGCCAGGTGCAAGTAGAGGAGTGGGGAATCAAACCTGGTTCTCCCAGATTAGAGTCCACGCACTTAACCACTACACCAAGCAGGAAGGGTTAAGATCCCTTCTGAATAAGTTGGTTTAAACATATATTCTCAAAACATTTGTTGTAATTACATTTTTATATTCCGTAATGATCAGTAGACATAAGAACATAAGAATTGCCCTGCTGGATCAGACCAGTGGTCCATCTAGTCCAGAGAGAAGGGAAGTGCAGAGTTTAGGGATGGGGGCACCTCAGTGGGATATAACACCTTAGAGTCCACCCACCAAAGCAGGTATTTTCTCCAGGGGAACGGATCCCTGTGTTAGCTAAGCAGCTGCCATAGCTGGCCAGGTGTGTGTGTGTGTATGTGGAGGATGTTATGTCTCTGTAATGGAATCTTACGTTTTGCTTTTCCTGACTTGTCTTATCTTATAGCCCACACCGGTGACCTTGGTACCTCGCTGCTGCTTTCCCTGGGAATGTAGACCCGTTAGGTTAGGCGGGGTTTTGCTTGCTCCCTGATTGGCCTAGGTCCATCAGGGGGACCCTTTGATTTATGTATAACTCCCCACTGTGCTGCGGTGGCTCAAGTGGTTAAGATGCTGAACTGCAGGCTGTGGACGGTCGGTAGTTCAGCGGTTCAAGACCCAAGTGTGCCGCATGACGGAGTGAGCTCCCGTCTCTAGTGTATAGAGGTTGACTAGCTGAGGCCTTCCCTTGCTGTTGCTGACTGGCTCTGGGATTCAGTGACAGATTTTCAGAACCAATAAGATCGTTCCCTTCGTGATTCAGCGTTGAGGTTTGTCGCTTTGGTTAGCATCGCTTGCGCACAAATCCTGTTTAACGGTTTATTATGCTCAGTGAGCAGGATCAAAAGTTGGCTGACAATGTAGGCTCCCTTGGACGATATGGTCTGAGTCCTCTGTAGGCTTGCCAGCTTTTAAATCTTTCCCTCTAGCTATCACATTCCTATCAGCTTGCTCTCCAGCAAATACCAGGTGATGCTGTTCAGCCCTATGCAATGAGAAGCTTCAGCTGCCCAGTTCTGCATATTAAAACTGTGTGCACTTGCAATCAGTTCTAACACAGAATGCATGCACAGAAGACCTGCCTTTACTGTACTCAATAAACTTTACTCTTTTGAATGAAAGTTGTTGGGGACTGATTGCTGTGGGACTCTGACGCCCTGGAAAAATCCCCCGGCTCTCTAGGCTCTACCCAGAAGTTCATGGCCTATTGTTCCTGTGGATTATTCTTCCTCAAAATGACCTGGGGTCAATGGAACATAATTTTTCTTAGCCTCCCGACTTGAATCAAGTGGATAGTTTCCATCTTTTCCCGGAAGCATCTGCTGGTTTCCATCCTGTTTGTGCTGAGCATCTACTTTCCATCATCGTGTTCTGAGCATTCCCCCAAAAGTGGCTCCCAGTTGGATCTCCGTATGATGATGGATGCTTTCTGGCGGCAGGTATGCTTGAAATATTGACAGTTTTAAATTAGAGACAAGTTCTGTAATTTAAGGTGATGGGCAGTGTTCCCTCTAAGCTGAGTGAGTGTGAGCTAGCTCACAGTTTTTTAGCCTCCAGCTCACACATTTTTGTTTTAGCTCAGGAAGGAGGGCTCCAGAGCAAGCTAATGTATGCAGTGGCCAAATTGTGCGCTCACAACTTTAATGCCAGAAGCTCACAAAGTAGAATTTTGGCTCACAAGACTCTGCTTAGAGAGATTGTTGGTGATGGGGTTCTTTACTCAAGAGAAAATGGGCTTTGTCAAGCAGGGGATGCGGTCACACGGAGCATTAGCCACACTACAGAGACGGATGGATGGATTTTCCGGGCGCGATCACACTCCTGTGGCTAACCCGAGGCTTCCTGCCGAAGATGAGCCATAAAAAACTAGTACCTCCAAGGTACTAGTTTCCAGAAACTGCGGGGCAAGGGCGGGCGTCTGATCACGTTTCCATTGGTAGCTCGTGGCATCCGGCGCCCGCCCATGTCCCGTCGCGAAAAGGTTTTTTCCCCCCAAGTCTCCACGAGTTGTGCACAAGCACCCAACGGCACATGCGCACACTTCAGTTAAAAAAAACACAACCCCCACCGCACAACCCCCACCGCACTGCTTCTTTGCCGTGCCGCAGGATTGACGTATGATCGGCACCTCCCCCCGAACCACGGGACGTCAGTGGGACGTTTGATCCAGCGGCCGTGCGGTAGTTCGCTCCGGGGCAAACAGCCACGCCTTCCCCCCGCAATATCCAGCCCGTGTGACCGGGGTCAGGGTATGTTTATTTGAAAACGTTACCTGTGACTGTAACAATGTTGAGAGTTATCCGGTAACATTTGCAGGTATCATTTCAACTTCTCCATTTATACATTCTTCTCAGTTCTAAGTTAGACCTTGTCCCCGATGACAACATTCTGCTTTTCTTCAGCACGTTCAGTCTTGTTAGATCTGTTTTTCTAAGAGAGAAAGAGAGAAAATCTCCAAATCTGGCAAGAGGACACTCAAAGTGGAACTGAGGATAGGGTTATGCTGAGACCATATGGGTAGGAAATGATCCTTTGAATCAAATGCTTGCACACAGCTGCAGAAATTAATTAACTAGCAGGGTAATACTCTTCTACAAATCTACTCAACGCTTTAAATCACAGGGCCAGTTCTAGAAACAGACATCTCCTTTGGATCCTCTTCCTGTAGGAATTTGTTTCCTGGCTCTGTTTTCCATTTGAAATCCCCCCCCCCATAATAATTCAAGAACTGACAGATTCTAGAAGCAGTAAAGGTTTTTCCCCCCCCATTATGGCAGTTGGATAGCCTGGATTTTATGACATTTGTCCACTTTGGATATGATATCTCTCTCAGGGCCAGATTATACTATCAGCAGAATTACGGGCAGTCCTTTTCCAGGACTAGACTACTTCCAACAGGAGAATGGGGATTTTTAAAATGTGCCATATAAAAGTCATCTATATACTAATAGCCAAGATGCCCACTCTGTATGAATATCTAAATCCGCACATTGGGGGCACAAGGGCAGTTTTTGAGAGAGCTCTCTCAGCCCCACGGTCCGCAAAAGGTGTCTGTTGTGTGGAGGGGAAGGGAAAGGAGATGGTAAGCCACTTGGAGACTCCTTTGGGTAGTGAAGGGTGGGGTACTAAATCCAATCTTCTTCTCTTGAATGTCTCCCATGCAGCTACTAACCGTGGCCGACCCTTCTTAACTTCTGAGATCTGACAGAGATCAGGCTAGCCACCAGTGTTCCCTCTAAGCTGAGTTAGTGTGAGCTGGCTCACAGTTTTTTAGCCTCTAGCTCACACGTTTTTGTCTTACCTCAGGAGGGATGGCTCCAGAGCAAACTAATTTATGCAGTAGCAAAACTGCTCGCTCACCACTTTAATGCCAGTCGCTCACAAAGTAGAATTTTTGCTCACAAGACTCCACAGCTTAGAGGGAACATTGCAGACTCCACAGCTTAGAGGGAGCATTGCTAGCCACCTGTTTCCTGGCCCTTCTAATTGGAGACGCCGAGGACTGAACCTGGCACTGCGATGCTCTCCCACCGAGGCACGGCCCCTCCCCAGTGAAAACCATCAAAGAAAGTTCACAGACACTTCTAGGGGAAGTGAGACATTTGATGCAGGAGAGACGGAATGAATAATGAATGGGATAAGTGACATTTGGCCAACTCTGCCTTCGCCCCCCTGCGGTCCCCTTCAATTTCTGGATCTTTTGCAGAGCGAGAATCAAGCGGGGGAGGGGGGGCCGTTTGTGCATATTTGGGTGGCGTGACCTGACATTCCGACCCAATCTTCTCTTTGTTCCTTGGCAGTCCCGGCGTTTGACACAAAATAGAAGGGGTTTTTTTAAATTAATCTCTGCACAGGCTCTCTAAGAGGAAGGGGGGGGGAACAAAACAATCACTCCTTCATCTTGTCCCCTGAAATTTGATCAGTGTGCCGTTTCTTCTGCCCTTAAGTCATAATCGAGACCAATGCCCTCTCTAAGCTGTGGAGTCCTGTGAGCAAAAATTCTGTGTTGTGAGTTACTGGTGTTAAAGTGGTGAGCCGGCGACTTGGCTGCTGCCGAAATCAGTTTGCTCTGGATCCCTCCTTCCTGAGCTAAGACAAAAATGTGTGAGCCGGAGGCTAAAAGACTGTGAGCTGGCTCACACTAACTCAGCTTAGAGGGAACACTGATCGAGACCCTCTGGTACAGCGCGCCCCAGGTATGACACAGGCATTTGGGGAGAAAAAAAACCCCAGGACATACTGGCTATATCCATGAGGAGGATCAATGCCACTTGCTCTCTCCTCTGCTGTACCTGAAGCAGGGGTCATTTCGTAGAAAAGGAGGTGCAGGAGCTCATTAGCATAACTCATTCGCATAACTCATTTGCATATGCCACACCCCTGACATCACTGGAAGTGTGTCAGAAGGCAACACCCACCGCTCAGGCTCCACTGGACTGTTTTGGATTGCTAGCTATTGGGGGGGGGATGTGCAGATCTGTCCTCGCAGAGGAGGGAGAGCTTGTACCTGAATAAAACTTGGTCTTCAAGGTGCCACTGGACTCTTTTGGGCGGGGGGAAGGCCTCTGCAGCTTACCTGGCTGCTTCTTGCTCTGACTGAGGGCTGCTGGGAGCAGGGGGTGGGGCTTGTTGCATGTGCCCACCCCCTGGGCTCTTTGCTGCCGGAGTTCCGCTCTTGTGCGCTCCTGCAGGAAATAAACCCTGACCTGAAGTGTTTGGCAAACATCTGTTCCTAAGGCAGTTTTTCTCGTTCAAAACAAAACAAAACACCACCTTTGAGACAGTGTGATGCAATGGTTAGAATCATAGAATCGTAGTGTTGGGAGGGACCTCCAGGGTCATCTAGGCCTACCCTCTGCACAAGGCAGGAAACTCACATGCCCAGAAGAGGACAAAAATCCCCCAACTAGCTTAGAGGGAGCATTGGTAGGATGCTGGACTAGATGGACCACCGGTCTGATCTAGCAGGGTTCTTTTAATGGTCTTTTCATATCAGCAATGATTTGAACTCACGTCTCCCTGACATTGGTTTAGTACTCTAACCGCTATACTGCACTGTCTCTCATGGACTTCACCCAGGCTCCTTATTCGACAGGAGGGAATCTCATGCCATCATCCCTTCTCATGAAAAGAAAATGCCTCCCTATTTTTTTAAAAAAAATACTGCATAGTGTATCTGTGTGTGTGGGGGGGAGTTGAAACCCCTAATCAGAAAGCCCACATGCAAGATCAATGTGCCATACAGAAAGTCCTAATTAAAACCTATTAAGTTGTGTCCTCAAAGCCATAAATTGGCTGATAAATACTTAGGGATTCTTAGAATGGGTAAACATCCCACCCAGGTTAAGTTGATTGCTGGCTAGAGGATAGAGCCTGCAAACTTTGCAAAAAGGAGGAAAAAAACCAGTAGAGAATTCCCCCAGGTATTGCTCTGGCAATCTTTCCTATGAGAAAAGAACATCCTTTGTCTTTCATAGTCAAACCTCTCCAGATAAGTGTTCCCTTTAAAAAAAATCTGCTTGTTCCGCCCCACGGGGGTTCACTCGCTATCAATTGTCCCTGCATCTTGTTCTCCGACTTTGCCTTGATCATGTCTATGCCGAGCAGTTATAGGTCGAATCTGCATTTTTATTATTTATTTATTTATTTGCATTTTTACCCCGCCCTCCCCGCGAACGGGCTCAGGGTGGCTTACACAGGGGCATAAGCCCATACAAAACACAATATAAAACAGTAAAACCATTAGATCACACAAACAGATAAAGTGCTCCATGCAGACAAGATGGTCTCCGAGGATGGTAGCAATCATTTCCTTAGATGAATTTGTCCTATCGATGGTCCAAGCCAGTCCAGCGGCATCAGTGCCATGCAAATTTATGGCCGTTCTTCATGCTGCTGTGACGCCGTCTTTCTCTATGCTTGTTTGAATGTTGTTTGGAGAAGATTCATTTAAAGCAGCGCAGAGGCGCAATTACAATAGAGCCACCACGAGAGGGCGATAAACATATGCAGACCTGCAAAAGTATACTCGTGCCGTTGAAGTGTGAAAACGAAAGCAAATGTAGACAGGGTTTTTTTTAAGACGGAGTCAGAAGGCTGGGACACCGGTGGGGAAGACAAATGCGGATTCAACCATAGTCTGTTCCTTCGTGCATCTTCTGTTCATGATTTATGCTCCAGTGAGTTTCCATGGCAGAGACCTTCCTCCTCCTCCTCCTCCATTCAGGCCCTCAGATCTTCTGTGTTACTGAGGATTTCTCTTCCTGTGAAGACTCTTTCATTTACATGCCACTAGTGTTTGCTCCAGGCGCAAACCCCACAGTTCACTGAGCTCATGATATTTAACGGTAGTTTGAAAACTGAATGATGAATCCTGCATTCTGCCCAAACAGCTGCCGCAGTATCTGAGGATTGTAATAATAATGATAACTTGTCCTAAATGTATACAAAATTCCAAAAATACAGTAATATTTATTTCCTAAACATTGTGTCTAACAGATGATGGACGAAAATCTCCGGAGTAGAAGTTTAGTTTGGTGGAGACTTCTTCCTACATCACAGATTCCTGATAAAACACGCTCTATAGTTATTCCAGAACAACATACCCGATGCCAATTCATAAAATCGTTAAGCGTAATACATACATAAAGAAGTGCTCTTCAGAAGTCACAAACATTCCGAGTTGACTCTCCATTCTGTAATAAGATTTCATATTTAAATCATTCTAGTCTCGCTTCATTATTACAATAGGTTACATAATTACTATCCAAGTTAATAAAGTTCTTACCACAAAGCATTTGTTGTATTCATTTCGGATGTCTAACCGACCATAGTGCAAAATCGGGCAAATCAGCCTTATCTGGTGGTAACTACCTAAATCCTTATGTGCTCATCCATTAAAGGTACCTCACGCTTCTGATTACATAAGTGTTTTAGTCAAAGCATTAAAGGAAACCTACATATCAAGGGATACACAGAAATCCTACATTGTTAGAACAGTACATATAGTAAAAACTTCTACACATTAACTCTAACAGTTGTAATAGCATAATATATATTCAGACACAATGTTTGAACTGTTAGACACAATGTTTAGGAAATAAATGTTACTGTATTTTTGGAATTTTGTATACATTTAGGACAAGTTATCATTATTATTACAATTGTTACTTGCACTATTGCAGTAGTTTTGTTCATTTTGGCTGAATCCTACTGCTACCCCTTATTCCATCTGCAGTATCTGATGAAGCAACAAAAAATAGCAATCACCTCTTTTTGTGTGAACTGTAAGCAGAATTAGATTAATAACAAGTTTATATCCTGCCTTTATCCCCAGTGGAGACCCACAGCATCTTACGCCATTCCCCTCCCCTCCACGTCTTCAACACAACAACCTTGTAAGCCAGTGTGGTGTAGTCTAGGTCAAGAGCAGTGGACTTTCATTTGGAGATCTGGGTTTGATTCCCCACTCCTCCACATGAAGCCAGCTGGGTGGCCTTGGGTCAGGCACAGTTCTCTCAGAGCTCGCTCAGCCCCACTTGCCTCACAGGGTGTCAGTTGTGTGGTGAGGAATGGAAGGAGATTCTAAGTTGCTCTGAGACTCTGAGTGAAGGGCAGGGCATAAATCCAACTCTCCTCCTCCTCCTCCTCCTCCTCCTCTTCCCTGGCTAGGCACATGCATCTGTCCGGAAACTGCCCAGCAAGCTTCCATGACTGGGGGTTCAAACCTGAATTTCCTTCATCCTAGTTTGACATTCTTCTAACCAATTTTAGAGTCCAGTGGCACCTTTAAGACCAACTCTGGCCCTGGTCACACGAGTGGGAAAATCCACACTGGAAGGGAGGCATTTTAGAGGCGGAGCTAAAAGAAGCACGGGAGCGTGATCTTACGCTCCCCCGCCGCTCTGTTCTCCCTCCATCGGCACCTGATCACACTGGAGAGGCAACGGCATAGTTCCAGCGAGGCAACACGGCGGTCCCGTGTTAGTGCGCATGCACGGGTCGCGGAGGGCTACAGGATGCTACGGGCTGCCGGAGCGTCCATGATCCCATGCCCGCCGTTGCTGCGGATCTTCCGGTAGGTACTCCATTTCCCCTAGTACCTTTTCGATCTGCATTTTCGGCTGGATGTGACGGGTTGGGGCGGGTGCGCAACGCTTGCCAGATGTTGGTGTCTGATCACGCCGGTTTGATCTGCCCTTAACCTGTCCCTAATTCTCCATGTGACCGGGGCCAAAGTTCTTCTAATCACCTCACCACATTGATTCTGATAGCTCAGGGAAGTTCTTCACCCCCCCCTTGCTTTGTAAAGAAGGGGATGTATTCCCTAACCCTGTGACGTAGGCTAGGCTGAGAGAGAGAGGCTGACTGGGTGGAGGTGCTACTGGAATCTTACTCTTTTCTACTCTTACAGACTAGAATCATAGAATCATAGAGTTGGAAGAGACCTCCAGGGTCATCTAGTCCAAACCCCTCCACAATGCAGGAAATTCACAGATACCTCCCTGTCCACACACGCAGTGACCCCTGTTCCACGCCCAGAAGATGACCAAAAAAACCCCCTCCAGGATTGCTTCCTGACCCCAAAGTGGCAATCAGCATTCCCCTTGGCATGTAAGAAAGGGCCACAAGAACTGAGCACTGAGGCAACCCTTCCTCCCTCTCAGGATCTGCCTCAGTTCACAGGATCAGGATTGCTGACAGAGGGCCATCTAGCCTCTGTTTGAAAACCTCCCAAGAAGGAGAGCCCACCACCTCCCAAGGAAGCCTGTTCCACCTAGAAACCACTCTAACTGTCAGGAAGTTCTTCCGAATGTTTTGCCAAAAACTCTTCTGATTTAATTTCAGTCTGCTGGCTCTGGCCTGACCGTCTGGGGCAACAGAAAACGACTTCACACCATCCTCTATGTGACAGCCCTTCAAGTACTTGAAGACGGTTATCATATCACCTCTCAGTCGTCTCCTCTCCAGGCTAAACATACCCAGCACCTTCAACATTTCCTCAACTAACATGGCTACCCATCTTGATCTGGCTGAAGGTTAGCCAGTGATTTTGATGACCGGGTTAGCATACAAATAAAAGAGTTAATAAAGAGGTGTGAGAGCAAAGTTCAAGTCCAGTGGCACCTTTAAGACTAACAAAGTTAATCTCTCCCTTATATATAATTGAGTAAGACGCAGCAGAGAGAAAATGCGCACCAACAGTGTTTGGAGGCTTGAACTGTCCGTCAGAAGCTTCCCCAGCTTCCATTGGCTGTGTCGCCTAAGTCCCACCTCAGAACAAAAAGACTGTAGCCCTGCCTCTGCCCCCAGTCCCCTCAGACGTCAGACTACTGCTGACAACCACCTGGTGGGTGAGTGGAACCGAGGAGCACTTGAAGAGTGGCGGCGCTGGAGATAAGCCCCTCGCCACCGCCCGACTCCACCCCCCCCCCAA
>NW_015169350.1:45780-50561 GCF_001447785.1 Gekko japonicus
GCCCAGGCAAGCCAAGGGAAGGCAGTTTAAACTGCCTTCCCTTGGCTTGCCTGGGCGCTCCGGGGAATGCACGGGGAGGCATTTAAATGCCTCCCTGATCTTTTCCAGGGCCCCCCCTGGCCCGCCCACCTCAGTTTGGGGGGGGGGTCACTCTCCAGGCCTTCCCTCTGTAGCCTCACACGCAGAGGTTTTGGCTGTAGTGGGCATTGGCCAACTCTGAAGCCAGCCGGAACTCCGTTCCTGTGCGTTCCTGCCCCCAAATAGCTTTGCACACAAAAGCTTCTGCCCAGAATTAAATCTTCTTGGTCTCAAAGCTGCCACTAGACTCGAACTTTGTTCATCCGCTTCAGACCAACACGGCGACCCACCTGACTCTGAGTGAATTTGTGTTTGATGCTGATAACTGAGTGAACTTGTGTTTGTAAGAGTGGCGGGGACTTGGGATATTCTCTCCCTGCCTTCTACTGGCCAGCGATTTGAAGCCGGAGTGAATGAACAGCCAGAAATCCTGACTTTTTAGACTCCAATCAATTATACACTAGAAGTGGGGATTTGGGAAAGATTTATTGATAGTGCTTCTGGTCTTTACCAGGTAATCTTATTTGATCCTGGGTTTTATTCACCATTTTGCATGGGCTAAAATGACATCTCCTGGCTTTAAAGGGCAGCCAGGTGCAAAAGAACCCACCTTTGATATACAGTTTCAATCAATTTATTCTGCTGTCCTTGCGAAAAAGGATACTGGTGGATTCTCTGTATGTGTCTCTATTTTAAGGCCTATCTATTACTTTAAAAGGTTTGTCTTGACAGGGCTGTTTTATGTTTTTACAATGATTCTGGTGATATTTTATTGGCTTTCTCCTGCTGAGTTGATGGTTTTGTCTCTTCCACCAGTTTTGGTCTTCTTCTTTTAGTGCTGTTGACCTTGGTTGTTTACCGTGTTTATTGCTGGTTAATCATTTTCATTTGTTAAGTTTTAAATTATGGTTTCCATGCTTTTTTTTTTTAGTGTGAGCCGCCGTCCTCACCCCCTACCCTGAGAGAAGAAGTGAAGAAATACATTAAACAAATGTAAGAACCTAAAAGAAGCCATGTCAGATCAGACCAATGGTCCATCCAGTCCAACACTCTGTGTCACACAATGGCCAAAACCCAGGTCCCATCAGGAGGTCCACCAGTGGGGAAAAAACTCAGAAGCGCTCCCACTGTGCCCCCCCAGCACCAAGAAGACAGAGCATCACTGCCCCAGACATACGAACATAAGAGAACCCAATGTTGGATCAGGCCAGTGGCCCATTCAGTCCAACACTCTGTGTCACACAATGGCCAAAACCCAGGTCCCATCAGGAGGTCCACCAGTGGGGCAAGAACTACAGACATCCTCCCACTATTGCTCCCCAAGCACTAAGAATACAGAGCATCACTCCCCCATACTCTCAAAAGCTCATAAAGGTAAAGGTTCCCTTGCTCGAAAGCCAGTCGAATACAACTCTAGGGTTGCGGTGCTCATCTCCGTTTCAAAGCCGAAGAGCCAGCGCTGTCCGAAGACATTTCCGTGGTCATGTGGCCGGCATGACTAAACACCAAGGCGCACGGAACGCTGTTACCTTCCCACCGAAGTGGTACCTATTTATCTACTTGCAATTTCTTGCTTTCGAACTGCTAGGTTGGCAGGAGCTGGAACTAGAGACGGGAGCTCACTCCGTCATGCGGCACACTCGGGTCTCGAACTGCTGAACTACCAACCTTCCACAGCCTGCAGTTCAGCGTCTTAACCACTTGAGCCACCGCAGCCACCATACTCTGCCACAAATGTTGTTACTAATCTTTAAGGTTCTACTGGACTCTTAACTCTTTTCTGCTGCTACAGACAAACTAACATGGCTACCCCTCTTGATCTGCCCCAGGCATTGTGTTCCATCTATGCCTTGTGGCTAATAGCCACTGATGGATGTCTAATCCTGATCCAACATTGGCATCTCTTATGTTCTTATGAGGGAGGGAGGGAGGGAGGGAGAAACTCAAATCAGCCTGGCTGAATGATGCTGCTTTAAAATTAAATGCATGGGGGCCGTGTTAAAAATTATAGGGTGTGTGTGTGTGGGGGGAAACCTAGCAGCATTATTAGAGTTTTATGCAAGGAGACCGAGGGCCTGTAAAATGGGTATTGATAGTGCAAATGGGGATAATAAAGCATCCCTGTCTATCAAGATAAACAATAAAGGGTCCCTTGGATATAAGAAGGACTAAAGAGGAATCGGATAGGAAGCTGGCAGGAGAGCGAAATGAGACGAGGTAAGAGTGAGATTAGTTATTGTGCTCAAAGAGATAAAAGTATATTAATTCTTAAGAAACTGCCTTGTGAGTAGTCAGTCCGCCGGTCCCGCTAGCTGCGGCTTGGCAGCACCTGTAGCAGAGAAAGGCCTTTCCTGGCTGCGGGAAATCTCTTAAAGTGAAATGCCAGAAACTGAACCGGGGACCTTTTGTTTTACAAGGGGGGTTGCCAACTCTGGGTTGGGAAGTACCTGGAGATTTGGGGGCGGTGGAACCTGGGGAAGGCAGGATTTGGGGAGGGGAGTGACCACAGCAGGGGTGCCAGTTGTCCCCCCCCCCCAGTCACTGGAAGTGGATAGGTTGCCAGATCCAGGTGGGGAAATTCCTGGAGATTTGGGGAAGGAATCTGGGGAGGATGGGGACCAAAGCGGGATACAATGCAACAGAGTCCTCTTTCCAAAGCATCAGTTTTAGATGGGCTGTAATTCCAGGGGATCCCCAGAATACCCTGGAATTACAGGGGAAGCCCCACCCCCAATCAGCAGCATGTGTTACCGGTAGTGACATCATCACACTGGGGGCATTGCTCAGTGACACTCTAGCATTCGGCGGGGGACTCTATGGTTACCATAGAGTTTTTGTAGAAGTGTAACACCTAAAAAGAGTTAAAGAAAAAAAGTATTGTGTTTAAAGAAAATGCTGTTCCTTTCCTCCCTCCCTCCCTCCTGACCTTGAAAAATCTAGTAGTCAACTTGCCTAGTGGAGCTATGTACGCATGGTGTTCACAAAACACAGGAACCACACATATCAGGATAAGGTTGCCAGGTCCTCCCTGGCCACCGGCAGGGGATGGGGGGGGGTAGGGTTGCCAGATCCAGGTTGGGAAACTCTGGGAGATTCGGGGGTGGAGCCAGGGAGGGACAGGGACCTCAGTGGGGAACAGTGCCAGGGAGTCCACCCTCCAAAGCAACCATGATCTTTGTGGTCTGGAGATGAGCTGTGGTTCCATGGGATCCCCCAGGTCCTACCTGGAGGTTGGCATCCCTAGGAGGATCTATATGTCCATGATAGTCTCCTGATATTCACAAGCTCTTCCACCAGGCTTTCGGGAGCTGCCACCACCACCAATAATGAACAACTAATAACCGAATGTGAGAGGGCCCTGGATCCCTGGAACGTCTATCCAACAGCCTAAAGGACATCAATCACTGCAAGGACAATCAAAAACGAAGACTGCCAGCCGACTGTAAGGACACTGAATAATAGCTTCCACCATCAAACGAACAACAACGACTGCTAGCACTTTATTCTGGTTTTAGAATTGTTTTGATTGTAACTTATGTTTTACTGTAACTTATTTGTTTTTTATGTGAGCCGCCCTGAGCCGGCTCTGGCTGGGAGAGCGGGGTAGAAATTTGATAAATAAATAAATAAATAAATGCTAGAGCATAACCAGCAAGGAGCCGGGAGCCCCCCCCCCCACCTCAGGTAATAACACCCTGTATGGGGCCAGTCCCCCAGAGATTATTTCAATTCTCTCATCTTTCTCGTGTCAACCCCAAAACCCCTATTTTCAATTCTGTTTATTTTGCAGGAAACCAGACCCACGGCTCTTTACATTCTTACCATTCCCTGTTCTCTCGCACTGAATTTTCCCCATAAGATTTCCACATTTCCCCATGCTAATGGTGCATCAATAAATTTGTGCTATGTATATTGTACCTACAAACAGTGCATATTGAAAGCCTAAATTCCATATACGTTGTACGTAAAAACTGTAGTAGGAGATGTGAAAGACCTTGACCTGAGACCCTGGAAAGGATCTGGTTCAGTATAAGGCATCGGGTTTCCAACCTCCAGGTGGTACTCCAAAAACAATATCTTTGATAAAAAAAATAACGAAGAGTCAATAAAGATAAGTTGCAAAAAAAAACATTTACTGAACTATTTCTGTAGTTCTGTAAGGAATATCCTTTTGTCATCGCTCACACGCTAACGAATGCTGCGCAATGTGAACATTCATTTCTCAGTATCTGAGCGTGTAGTAGTCCCAATTCTTATCAAATACTACTTAGCGACTCTTGCTGGAAACATTCCATATTGACTAATAACAGGACCCAAGGTCTTCACAATGGAATGTTTCCGGCAAGAATGTTTCTGCTATGCTCCCCCCACTCTCCCCCCCCCAGCAGACTCCTGTTCCCTCCCTTGTACTAGCTGCTTGTGGGCAGCATAAGAGCCCTGGCCGGTTCCAGCCCCCGGGCCTTATGTTTGACACCCCTGCTCTAGGGTGATCCTGCACTGAGCAGGGGGTTGGACTAGATGGCCTGTCTGGCCCCTTCGAGCTCCGTGTTTCTATGATAATGCCTTTACATATTTTTTTTACAACAGACTTCTTTTTTTGGTCCAACTCCCCCCTCTTCCTTTTCAGAATTTAGACTTCTGAATATATTTTGCGTTACGGAGAGATGCCAATCCTCAGCGCTCCCAAATCCATTAGGACAGGA
>NW_015169351.1:0-2686 GCF_001447785.1 Gekko japonicus
GATAGAACTTGGAAGTTTTGTGCCAGTAGCCACTACAGTTGCTTGGAGGCTTCTGTGTATGGGGCATTCCTCTAAAGAGGCTACCACAGAAATAAATACAAAGGTGCACACCTATTTATTTAATTTATTACATTTATATGCCACCTCTTGCCACCAGGCAGTCTCGAGTAAGCTAACAACAGTTAATACATTAAGAAAACTCAGCAAAACATAACCCCAATAAAACTAAACAGAAAAAAACACACAACTAACTAAAAGCCAAACAGAAGAGCTCTATTTTGCAGGCCCTGTGGAACTTCGATAAATCCCGCAGTGTTCCCTCTAAGCTGAGTTAGTGTGAGCTAGCTCACAGTTTTTAGCCTCCAGCTCACAGATTTTTGCCTTAGCTCAAGAAGGATGGCTCCAGAGCAAACTAATTTCTGCAGTAGTCAAATCACTCACTCACGACTTTAATGCCAGTAGCTCACAAAGTAGAATTTTTGTTCACAAGGCTCCACAGCTTAGAGGGAGCATCGCTCACGTGTAATCTGACAGCTGGTACCACCAGGTATCACCTGGCGGGAGCTGGTCCATGGGGTCGCGAAGAGTCGGACTCGACTGTGCAACTGAACAACAAAACAAAAACCACCAGGATGGGGCCACCACAAAGAAGGCCCTTGTCCTGGTAGGTTGCTAATCATCTATAGCAGATTAGCAATCTTCTTATTGCTGAATGCCAGTGTGGTGTGATGATCAGCCTGCCAAATTAGGATCGGGAAGGTTTAGGTGTAGACCCATGCTCTGCCATAAAGCGTGCTGGATGACCTAGAGCTAGTCACTCACTGTCTCTCTCTCAGCCTGATCCCACCTCACAGGATTCTTAAGAGGACAAATTGGAGGTGGAGACGATGATGTACACCACCATGACCTCTTTGGAGGAATGGTGTGGTAAAAAAAGTCTAAATAAATAAAGGTTGCTTCAAGTCACAAGACACAGCTAGGGATGCCGGCCTCCAGGTGGGACCTGGGGCTCTCCCGGAATTCCAGCTCATCTCCAGACTACAGAGATCAGTTCCCTGGGAGAAAGTGGATGCTTTGGAAGGTGGACTCTATACAGGGGTGCCAGCCTCCAGGTGGGACCTGAAACTCCCCTGGAATTACAGCTCATCTCCGGACTACAGTGATCAGTTCCCCTGGAGCAAATGGATGCTTTGGAGGGTGGACTCTGTGGCAGTGTACCCCCCCTGAGATCCCTGTCCTCCCCAGGCTCTACCCCCAGGTCTCCAGGAGTTTCCCAACCTGGATCTGGCAACCCTACCCCCCTCCCCTGCCCATGGTCAGGAGGAACCCTGCAACCCTATGACATTGTACCTCGCTGAGGTCCCTGCCCTCTCTAGGCTTGGTAACCCTATCCCCAGGGGTCATTTCCTGCAGGAGCGCACCGGAGCGGAGCTCCGGCAGTAAAGAGCCCAGGGGGTGGGCATATGCAACAAGCCCCACCCCCTGCTCCCAACAGCCCTCAGTTAGCGCAAGAAGCAGCCAGATAAGTTGCAGAGCCCCCCCGGCCCCCGGTCCAAAACAGTTCAGGGGCACCTTTATTCAGGTACCAGCTCTCCCTCCTCTGCGAGGACAGATCTGCATGTTCCCCCCCCCCAATAGCTAGCAATCCAAAACAGTCCAGTGGCACCTTTAAGACCATGTTTTATTCAGGTACAAGCTCTCCCTCCTCTGCGAGGACAGATCTGCATGTCCCCACCCCAATAGCTAGCAATCCAAAACAGTCCAGGGGAGCCTGAGCGGTGGGAGTTGCCTTCTGACACACTTCCGGTAATGTCAGGGGGTGTGGCATATGCAAATAATCTATGCTAATGAATTATACTAATGAGCTCCTGCATTTCTTTTTCTATGAAATAACCCCTGCCTACCCCCTACATCCTTCAGTGACCCGGGGGGAGTGGGGCAGACTGTCAACCTTACAGTAATGGAATGTACCATAAGATAAAAGGTGGGCTTAATGAGGTGAGAAAGAATAAAAAAGCATTGCCTAGATGGGAGCTACTTTTTAAGCTTTCGAAGAGGCCTTCCCCCCCACCTTTCCTTTTCCGTTTTCTTTTTGGGAGAAGACCTCAGATTCAGACCCCCTATATTCCCGTCCATCTGAGAAGGTTAACTAGTGCACTTCTCTCCTTCTGAATGGGGCCACGAGACATATAGTCTGCAGCTTCAAGGTGCTGCACGTTGGAAGCAGGTAGAGCCACTAGGGTCGCCAAGTGCCTACGGGGCAGCCGGTGGGGGATGGGGAGTTGCGCTTACTGGGAGTTTATCCCATGTTTCAGCAACATGCCTACGTGACTTCAACAGGACCCAGAAGTGATGTAGGCACACATCAGGGGCATCAGGGCAACACCCTGGGCTTTGAGCAAAAATTCTATGGTAGAATTCGCTTTTACCATTTGTAGTATGAATGGGAATATAAAGATTTTTACATATATGGTGTGTTTTTTTCTTCTTGATGGTTCATATTCATATTTCTCTGGTTTTTATAGATTTATTCTTTAAGTAATATTTTATTAGGATGTTAGAAAGGCCTGTTATATAGAAGGCTTTCCTCTTGTAGGTCTGATATTGTTAGCAGACAACATAATAGGTACAAAGTTCATGATTCTGTAGTTCTTAGGGCAAACCTTTCAATGTCTGGGTCAGATAA
>NW_015169351.1:2774-9259 GCF_001447785.1 Gekko japonicus
ATATGTTCAAGGAGAAGATGAAGAAGAAAAAGATGGTTGTCAATTTTGGATGGACTATTTGGTCTAATTGTTTTCCTGTTAATTGAAGCATATTTCCTGAATATGCTGAGAAGAAAGTAGTCAATTTTGGACGGACTATTTGGTCCAACTGTCTTCTTGTTAATTGAAATAAAACAAAGATCTTCCTCCTCATTTGGCTTCATTTTTGACATGGAATCTAATATGTACAACTAGGGCTGCCAATTCCCCCCGGGGGGGCGGATTTCCCCCCGCTTTGGAGGCCCGATTTCCGCCGCCACGGAATTGGGCCCCGGGGGAAACCCCACCCCGGCGTGTATGTCAGCTGGATGTGACGTGCTGACGCCAGGCACGCTGGGGGCCCTCAAATGGCTGTGGCCCCGCCCCCAGCGTGCCCGGCGTCAGCACGCGACATCCGGCTGACGTGCATGCGGCGCGTGCTCAAGACGCCGTCCGGGAGTCCCCCGCCGCAGAACAAAAAGTATTTGGCAACCCTATGTACAACACATTTTTGCCACAAAGCCTGACCATCGCTCTAACTTGTCTGTGTCACTTCCGGATCACGGTGAAGTTTACACTGGCACATCGCTGAAATATCTGGCGTTCCTCCCTTTTGGGGGGAGTAAGTCCCCCCCACTGGCCAGCTGAGCGGCAGTGGAGAGGCGGGGCCTGGCAGCGAGGGACCCCCGCCCCCACCAGGGGGTCTGGCATCCCGAAGAGCCACTGCATGTTTCTAGTGCAGACAGGTTCTCCTTAAAATGTTAATAAGTACCAATCAGCGCCTCTGGTTGGAAACAAACATGCAGTAGATTGTCTATGGTGCCTTTCGGTGTGTGCAAGACTGGAGATAGCGTATGTGCTCCCAGAGGTTTTTGTGTGGAGGCTTCTGACTGTGGGCTGTAGCCCAGCGGTTCCCAGACAACAAATCCACACCACTTTGGAAGTGTCGCCTCCAGCCAACCCCAGCAACTGAGGTCGCATTAGGACTGGTCCCATTAAAAAAAAAAAAAGGAACAGAAGTCATTACAGCAGACATTTCCTTTCTGCCATTTCAACAGTTATTAATCCATTTGGAGATCACATGGGGGAAGTTTTAATTAAAAGGGGTAAAAAAATTCAGATGACAAAGGGGGAAAAATCCAATAAATTGCCTACAGGTTACAGACTCTTTAAAAAGACATTTTTCAATAGATTAAATGGAGATTCTTTAAGTTTAAATTAATAGCACTAGGACCCTCCAGGGTATGTTTTATCGGCCCATTAATATATACCTCTGTTGGCTAAAACACTTGGTCACACAAGGAAACAAAAAACAAACAAACCCTGCATTAATTGACCAATAAAGTATGCTCCATTGAGTCTGAATACACGGCACAAAGACAAAAGTTAATAAACATAATTTTGCTTATAAAAGATCCCTAGACAATCATTGGTAGGCCACAAAAGGAGTGTATGTAATGATGATGTTAGCACACAAAAATAGAAACAAAAGAAGACTGCATTCAATATTCAGGCACACACAGAGATAAACGGGGAGTCCACCTGAGAAACAAACTATTATTTCATTCTTTTGTGCATTACACACATAACATTCACACTTAAAATTTGTATAAGCAGTAGAGACCAGGACTTTTTTTTTGGGGGGGGGGGGATGCGCCAGAACAGAGTTCCAGAACCTCTTCAACAAAATTCTTTTAAAATGTTCAAAAGTTTATGAGTTTTCAGTATACAGACTGAAAACTTCATTTCCCTCTTGAGCGTTCTGGTACCTCTTGTTTGTTTGTTTGTTTGTTTTTTAAAAGCCCTAGTAGAGACCAAAGATATATCGGCCTGCTCTTTGCTTAAGACATTTTGCCAGCATCATTAAAACCCGACTCTTCTTGAATGTTGTCTCTTCACCAGGAATCCCAACAAGATGGTGGTGACGTGGGCTGAAGTGAGTGCAGGGCAGTAGTTAGGGTGGGGGAGTCACCCCAGGGGATCCAGGTTCAGGTCGCCATCCTGCCAAGGAAACGTTCAGTGTGACCTTGGTCCGGTCACATCTTCTCAGCTTGGCCTACCAGATAGGGTTGGTTTAGGGTTATTAAGAGAAATTCTCTTAAATCCTCTTAACCCAATTTTCCCCTGAAATCCATTTCCCCATTTCTTTTTCTTTTTAAAGGAATTTACAGTTTCTAATCAATTCCTTTTTGAGCAAAGAGAAATCAAAGAGAGAAGAGTCAGGAAGGGAGTTTTCAGACTTTCACTCTGTATATACTCAGAGACAGGCAATGTCTTCCCAGACCTTCCTGTCCTCCTGGTAGAACACCACCCTGCGGTGTCTAACAGAAAACAACAGCAAAGGCTGACACTACAAAAAGGGTGCGGTGATTTCTCAAAAGAGAAATGAAAGATAAATCCCTCTTTTAAAAGAGGGGAAAAGAGAATAAGATGAATCAATGGCTGCATCTAAAAAAAAAAGTGAATTTTGGAATAAGAAAGCCCCCTCCCCACAATAACACTAATTGTTATGAAGATAAAATGGAGGAGGAGAGAGTTGTAAGCCGATTTGGGCCCCCAGTGGGGAGAAATGTGGATTATAATGCTCTCCTCACTTGATGGGTTTCAGCTAATCCTGAATTAATTCAGGTTGCAGTCTTCATAGTATTGCCAGGTCCCTCCAGGCAGCCAACAGGGGATGGGGGTGGGCTTAATGGGGTGGTGAGTTTCATCCCACATTTCAGCAATGTTCCCAGGTGACTTCAAGCATGGGGAGATGCTTTGGTGCTTGGGCAAAAACTAGTTCTACCACTGAGTTTCTGCTCAAAAACCAGAGCATCACCCTGACATCCTCGACACGCCTGTATCACTTCTGGGTGACGTTGAAGTCATGTAGTCATGTTGCTGAAATGTTGGGTGTTCCTCCCTTTGGGAGGGGCTAAGCTTATCGGTGGAGAGACAGTGGGGGACTCCCGCCCCCACTAGGGGGTCCAGCATCCCTAAATCCTCAGGACACTTTTCTGTGAGAAAGCTCTACCAAATAACAAAGAACTTATCTCTGTAAGCAAAGTAAATAAATATCCATTCGATTCTAATTTTAGGGGGAAATAGCAGTAACAACCAAGGGAGTGTGCACACTCCAAAGACATTTTGCTCCCCCCCCCCCCGATTCCCTGTCTGAGAAAGAATAATTCATTTACTAGTAATAAGGCCCACTGTGGAAATAATAACCTCGTCCTGGTCGAGGTTCGGAAAAAGGCGGAAGAACTTCTCGGCTACAAAAATCCCTGCAGTGGATGTTTCCGGCCTGGCGGTGGCAGTGTGGTGATTTGACATACAGGTCCTGAAGCCTGGTTGACAAGCAGCCGTTCGGAAAATGACTGAGCCAAGCCAGAAGACGTTTACGCTGTGCAGTGACAGCGTGTGCAATTAAATGAATATATGTTGTCTTCCCTATCCCCTATGAACATTGTTAGTCCCCTGTCTAAGATGTGTAACTGTACATCGCTTTGAGCCCACTGGGGAAAGCGATTAATAAATTGAAAGTATTATTATTATTATTTTAAATCCAACTGGCTCTAGAAAGAGGCTCTGGGCAGATGCTCCAGCCTTAGGCAGTCAGCGTCAATCTGCTGTGGTGACATCAATAGGGTATAATGACACAGAGTCCACTGTTTTCTCAATGGGAACTGATCTCTGCATCTGGAGAGAAGTTGTAATTCTGAGTGATCTCCTGCCCTCACCTGGAAATTGGCAACAATGGTTTCCCCAGGAGCAAATGGCTGTTTTGGAGGGTGGAGTCTATGTAGGGTTGCCAGGTCTTACCTGGCAGCCAGTGGGGGGGTCCTGGTCCTGGAGATCTTCGGCATGTGCACTTTGCATGCATGCTATGATGACATCACCCAGAAATGACATCATCACACATGGCACGTTGTGGGTGGGGCCTCTATTGTTCAAGGAAAAACCATAGAGCTTTTTCTCGAATGATAAGAGTATCCTCCCACAACATGACCTGCGTGATGATGTCACCTCCGGGTGATGTCATCATGCCAGGCATGTTGGACCAAATGCAGCCCTTTGGGGGCAGGGTTCCCCCACTGGCCGGATCCAGGCTGGGCGGATCAGGGTTCCTAAAAGTGGCCACCCCCACAGGGGGAATGGCAAGCCTAAGTCTATGGCAGTGTACCTGTCCGAGGTCCCACCCTGCCTCAAACCCCACCCTGTTCAGGCTCCACCCCTCACACTCCAGGAATTTCCCAACTTGGAGTTGAAGACCCTATCTCCTTCCCAGCCAACCATCAACTTACCTTTATCTGCTCCTCTGACTTCAGCATTCCATTTATTTCCCCCCACAGCCTCTACCTAGGAAAAGCACCTTCTTTCTCCTCCTCAGTGGGGACCCAAGCAGGAGGGAAGTGACCTCAGCAGGGTAAAAGGTAAAGGTAAAGGTTCTCTTGCTCGAAAGCCAATCGAGTCCGACTCTAGGGTTGCGGTGCTCATCTCCATTTCCAAGACGAAGAGCCAGCGCTGTCCGAAGACATTTCCATGGTCATGTGGCCAGCATGACTACACACCAAGGCACATGGAACGCTGTTACCTTCCCACTGAAGTGGTACCTATTTATCTACTTGCAATGTCTTGCTTTAGAACTGCTAGGTTGGCAGGAGCTGGAACTAGAGACGGGAGCTCACTCCGTCATGCGGCACACTCGGGTCTCGAACTGCTGAACTACCGACCTTCCACAGCCTGCAGCTCAGGGTCTTAACCACTTGAGCCACCACAGCAGGGTAGAATGACACAAAGACCACCCTCCAAACCTACCACTTTCTCCAGAGGAACTGATCTCTGCCATCTGGAGAGCAGTTTTAATTCTGAGTGATCTCCAGCCCTCAGTAAGACACAGGGAGGGGAAAACAAATCTAACCCAAAAACTGGAATCAAGAGCCAAAAGGGTGAGAAGGAAGTCTAATGAAGGGCCAGTATTAAAAACCTAGATAAAATGTATAATATACAAAAATACAAGTATTTATTAGAAAGGCAGTTAAAAACAGACATAAGGGCCCAATGAAAGCCTCATAGAAAAGTATAGCCTAAACACAAGGGCCAATACACATGACCTGACGCGTTTCTGCCCTATTGGTGCAAATAGAACAAGTGGCACTGCGGCACTGCAAGCATGCCACAGTGCCACACAGAAACCCCAAAAGAACAACAGAAACATTTATACAGGCCCTTCCCAGGAATGTAGCGGGTCAGGCCAGGGTAGAGTTCGGTAGAGTTGACTCTCCCCCCCCAAGCAAGGAACGGGGAGTGCAAAGCAACAACACCAACCTTGCAGGCGGCACATGCATGCAGCAATTGGCTGAAAATGCCCCCCCCCCCCTGTTGGTCTTTTGGGGTTTCTGTTTTTTTTTAAAAATATTTTTTTATTAATTTTAAACAAACATACAAACAAACAAACACACATACATGACAGTTCACTTTCCCTGAGATTCTCCGGGAGAGTCGGACTGCTGGGTGCTGCCTGCTTGCCTGCCTTAAGTGCTGCTGGCTGGGTTTCCCCATTGGAAACAATAATGGGGGTAACCTGTTTGGGTGCCCATAGAATTGGGCCCACTGGTCCAATTGCTTTGGGACATGGGGGTTTATGTGGGGAGAGGCTCCCAAAGCTACCCTGAAAATTTGGAGCCTCTCCCTCAAAACCCCTCCCCCACCCTAGAGCCACTAACTTCAGTGTGGGGGGAAAGTAACTTTTCCCTCCCCATAGAGAACAATGGATGGGATGGGGGCAACCTGTTTGGGGGCCCATAGAATTGGTCCCCCTGGTCCAATGTTCTTATGTTTGATATGGTGGCCCAAAGTCATGGTGACCCATCCAGGGCTGGTCCAAGGTTTTTTGGTACCTCCTCCTCTGCCAGACCTTGGCACTCATCTATTCCACCATTCCACTTTTCTACAGTGCCCAACCTGAGCAACCAATCAACATCACACGAAGGGGGCAGCCCAGTATGAACCCCAAGCAAGTGGGAGATCATCTCCTCCTCCTCCTCTGCCAGCCAAGCCAGAGAAGGTTGAGGAAATATATAAAGATGGTGTCAAGGGGACTGGTGCAGTATATCACCCACAGGAGGTAGAGGGCAGTGAAACAATGCAAGGGGGGTGGGCAAGATATTAGGCTGCAGAGGAGCAGCACCAAGACAGAGCCCATGCGCGCAAGGGCTTCTTCCCCGAGCCTCTTTGTATCCCCTGGTTTTCCCATGGTGCACTGAACAGCTCCCATCTACTCTCCAAAGAGTACTTTTTCTCCCAAAATCCTGGAGCTCAAGGGCATCCAATGAAACTGTTGGGCAGAAGATTCAGGATGGACAAAAGGAAATACTTCTTTACATAGTAAAAGGTAAAGGTTCCCTTGCTCGAAAGCCAGTCGAGTCCGACTCTAGGGTTGCGGTGCTCATCTCCGTTTCAAAGCCGAAGAGCCAGCGCTGTCC
>NW_015169351.1:10026-28628 GCF_001447785.1 Gekko japonicus
TTTAAGAAGCACACCGAGAGAGGGGAAGAGTCGCTTTGACATTTCCTCTCAGGCATAAACAAAACCCCAAAGACCTGAACTGTGTCCAAAGCCAACTTTTATAGCTGAATCAAGATATGAACTCTTCTTTCTGGCATCTGTACCCAGGAAAAATTCTTTGCACCCCACAAACACCCACCTGGCACAAACTCTCAACAAAAACAATGTTCAGCAATTGAGATGGTTCTTTGTGCCACAAGGATAGCCTTTCCAACTGCGCATTCATAACCCTGTTAAGGAGACAGGGTGTCATAAGTTTCTAACACACCATTTGGGAAATCATTCCACACTCCATATCTTTTTGTGAGAATTTCTCTTGCTTAGAAAAAAAAAGCTACTTGTTTCTCGGTCTCGTGAGGGATGAAACGTGGGATATAATTGGTGTAAAATAAACTAAAATAATTAAATTTCCAAAAATTACACACAATGAAAAGCAGGGTGCATCGGTCATCCTGTTGGGTTGGGATTCGCATTGTTTTTCACACCTGCGCTCAGGTAGATCCTTCAAGAATAGTTTCACTTCAATTTCTTCCGTTTCTGACACTAAAGTACTGCCTGCACTGAGACTGGTTTAACACGTTTCATTCTTTTAAAACATGTCACCTTCAGTCTCCACGCAGCTGAATCTTCATTTTGCCCTATTACCAGCTTCTCAATATTCCATCACATTCTGCTTTATAGCTGCATGAAAAGGCTCGTCAAAATTGTGTCTCCTGATAATGGAACAGGGAGAGATAATACCTAATTGCTAGCAATTTTGCAACTTCACATGTGTGCCTTGCTTTGTCAGAGTCTGCATTTGGTTCTCCGAGAGTTACATATGTGACCCACGAGAACCAAGTGGCACCCCGGGGGTTCTTCCTGGGTGACCCCGTCTACGCCCGGAACTTCTCCAGTGGCCCTGCCTGGATTCCAGGCCAAGGTAATCCGAGTCACCGGCCCCCTGTCTTATGAGGTGTCTACCGATGGTGGCCAGTCACCGGCCCCGTCTTACAAGGTGTCTACCGACGGTGGCCAGTCACCGCCCCCCTGTCTTACGAGGTGTATACTGACGGTGGCCAATCACTGGCCCCCTGTCTTATGAGGTGTCTACCAATGGTGGCCAGTCACCAGCCCCCTGTCTTACAAGGTGTCTACCGGCGGTGGCCAGTCACCGGCCCCCTGTCTTACGAGGTGTCTACCAACGGTGGCCAGTCACTGGCCCCCTGTCTTACAAGGTGTCTACTGACGGTGGCCAGTCACCGGGCCCGTCTTACGAGGTGTCTACCGACGGCAGTGAAGTACTATGGAGGCACATTGACCAGCTCCACCGCCATCTCCTCCCCACTGAGCCGGGGCTGCCCACAATGACCCCGGACAAAGATGACACAGAGTTGCCAGGCCTACTAGAGCCTGAGGCTGCATGAGCCAGCTGATGCAATGCCAGAGCAAGCAACCACAGATGGGGCTGAGGTCGCACCAACACCACTGCCGCCCCTGGGCCCCATGGCTGTTGCGTCAGGCCCAGAGCCAGAAGCCCTGGCCCCACCGACAGAACCATGTCACTAGAACTGCGAGCGACGCGGACCGGCATATGTAAGGGACTATGTTTGCTAGGGAGTTCTGAACCTTGGGGGGAGGTGTGTTATTTACTTAGTCTAACCTTGATGGACCCAGCTTGGGGACACAGAACAATAGACTGCTAGGATCCTGGGATGGACCTATCACCCAGGAGTACCTCTGTAAATAACCTATAATGGGTAGTGAGTGTGTGTGGGTATGGTGTTGGGTACAAATTTAAGCAGGGCTTCGGTCCTGCCAAGTTGTCTTTAATTCGAGCTGTAATCACAATAAAGCATGAGCTGATCACTAACACGTGTCGAACCCAGTATATTTCACCACCTTACTTCAAGATGGATTCCATCCACACCTGGACACTTCCGGTTCCATGACACAGAAGCACCATGCATTGACTCACCACTCAGGGAAAAAGAAGAGGAGATATGACCATGCTGCCCCCACCTCCTGCCTTTGCATGATCGCTAAGTCCTCTGCACTGTGTGAATGCATGGACAAAGTACTCATGTGTATGCCCCACAGGGCAGACGTTGTCTGCTCTGGCCTGCAATCCCTATTCTGCCCTGCCTTCCTAGGTCTTTCTCAATACCCAGAGTCTTTTCTGTCACTTTCAGGTAGCCTGCTGCCTGCCACCACCTGACTTTTGTATGGAATTGCTTACTGGGAGGATCAGGACTCCCAGCTTTCCTCCCAAGTTCTGAGGCCTGGCCTCTGCGTCTCTTGCTGCCCAGCACCTGGTCACCAGGGGGACAGTTTACTGCCTTGCGTGCCCTTGGAGGAAGAGCCACTTGCCAACTGGCAACCTTCCCCCTTCAGGCTTTCCTTTTAAAATAGCATGTCTGGGACGGTGGAGGTCTATGGGGTACAGAGAACCATCGCCACTATCAAAAATTATACAATATTAATTAAAAAGAAAATGTTTACAAGCACACTCTTAGCACAGCACCAGACTGAGCAAGGGATTCCAAAAGAAATGAATAAAACACAAATCCTCTGTCCCTCTCTCCATACATGCCCTATCAGATGTTAGGAAATAGGACAGGCGCTTCAGCTTAGGAGTTCTTACCTTGACGCTTGCTCCAATTCTCTAGACAAACTCATGATCAAAATGGCTGCCTCCCCCCAGACCTCAGCTAAGAGATCGGCCTCCTCTGATGGACCCAGCATGAAAGAGACCTCCCTTCCTACTGCCAGGAGTTTTTATCATATCAGTTTCACCTACCAGGGCACACTAGGTCAAAGCAGCTTTTCCTGGAAATCTCCAGGAATCTCTTTCCTGAAGGCTTCCTACCATTGTATTCCTCCAAACCTCTTTTCCCGGCATGGGGAAGGGGGAGAGCTTGCTCCACCTATTGTCTCTAGCTAGCCCGATTCACATGTCTTAAGTGGTAGCTGAGATAAGCCTTGAAAGCCATTGAACTGACTTTCTCCACCTCCTGCCTGTTCTCTGCTCAGAGGGTGGGGGAGGTCTGGCTCATTTCAATCCTCCCATCTAAAAAAAAGGCATTTCTTCACATCCCCTCTCCATGAACAGCAACATTCAAAAAGCATGTAACATGCCCATGGGAACTTCCGCTGCACATTTGCACTGAGCAGGAGACTCAGCCATTAGTGCCCACTTTCCCTGCCTGGTCGCTGAGCTAACATGTGGATGGGTTGTGTGCACAGGGCTACTATCATGGCAACATTAACATTCATCTCCTCTGTCTTCCCTGGCTCAAGAGCACCTGTGGAAGGCAGTCCTGGAGGAATCATGCATGTGCATGCCACAGTCTCACACAAAGCAGCATGCGAAACAGGGTCGTGGTGCTGAACTCAATGCCCGATGTGGGCACTAGACTCTGAGAACTCTATATGCAAAGTGCTCACATTTATTAGAAAATGGTGCCTGTTCTCAAAATATTGTGGCAACTGTCCCAGACAAACAAACAAACTGAACTTTTTTTCTCCCATGCTTAATTGGCAACTCTAAGCGAGCAACGATGAGTGGATTTCCTCAAGAGGCAGCTTGGCAGGGGCACTTCACTTTGCTACAGTACAGGAGAGCTATCGATATAATTCCATGCGTATGAAATGCAGTCTCATTGTTCCTTTTCTGTACAAGTTAAACAAAGTGCGCTCTCCCTTTAATTTAACCATCCAAAAAACCAAAGCAAACTTCAAATCATGGAGACTTGTCAGACACAACACAAGCTTGTGATTCTTTACTTAGAAGTAAATTCCACCGTGTTCAGAGAGATTTACTCCAGTCTGCATAGAATTGCAGCCTCAGCTTGCATTCAAAATAATGTCATTTGTGGAAGCAGAAGCACAACTAATCGGGCTAGATCCAGACCGGAGTTCCCTCTAAAGTGTGCTACCGTGCGCTTGCCCACACATTTTACCCATCAGTGCACAGCTTTGATAGCTGAGTGCAGCCAAGTGGTGCTGCCACCATCACTTCTAGGGTGCCTCCCTCTCCTCCACCGCCAGCCCACCCCTCAGCTACCCAGTGATGCTCCAGACCTAGGAGAGGTGAGGGTGGGGAGGAGAAAGAAGTCAAGCCAGCAGTCCTCAGCACCTGTGACTTTGAGTGTTGGTTGCGTAAAAGGCAGAGATGAGTCCATGCCTGGAAAGCTGGAGAGAGGGCAAAGGTGTGTGTGAAGGAGAACCTTTTTTATTAACAAAACAAAACAGAGGGAGGGGGTGGGAAGGGGGCACCAGCAAACGCGAGCTCCGCCTTGCCGCCCCAGCCTCTTCCCACTGCACCAGCCAAGAAGGCTGCGGCTAGCCTGATCTCATCAGATGTCAGAAGCTAAGCAGGGTCAGCCCTGGCTAGTATTTGGATGGGAGACCTCCAAGGAATACCAGGGCTGTGATGTGAAGGCAAGCAATGGCAAACCACCTCTGAATGTCTCTTGCCTTGAAAACCCTATGGGGTCACAATAAGTCCGCTGTGACTTGACAGCACTTTCCACCACTAGTGGAGGTTCACTGGAAAGAAGCAAGGTGAGAGTCGCAAAGATGAAATAGGCAATCGGTTCCTCTGACTGACTGTCTAGGTGATGGGCTGATATATGTCAGAGTGATAGAGGTAGCAAGCAGTTACTATAGATCAGTTTGATCTGTTTGTCAGGCCTAGCTGTCATGCTAGTAATCATGTAATTACAGCCAGGTGTTTTCTAGCAGGTGTTGCTCTTTCAGGGCTTGTTAGAGTTAGTGATTACATCTCCTTGTTAGAGACTGGCTGGGGTTTAGCATAATAGCTATCAGCTTAGTAAGCTGGAGGGGACTCAGTTCTCATAGACTACGGCACGACATGCTGTCCAATAGCCTGTAAATATCTCTGTATATATTCACCTTTATAACTATATAAACTCTCTGTGCACCTTCATAACTGGTCAGTCTCCCGCTTCTTATTTACAACACCCAATAGTTCACAGCCCCCATTAATCTGTAGTCATGAAGCACACCAGCAGCAGAAAGCTAGTATTGCATCACAAGTATCATACCAGGATTTGGGAACCAGGCTTCAGGTATCCACTCGGCCATGAAGCTTGCTGGATGGCCTTGGGCCTGTCACAATCTTTCAGTCTAACCTCTCTCACAGGGTCATTGGGAGGATAGGATGGGGGGGGAGTCATGTGCTCCTGGAAGAGAGGGTAGGATAAAGATGTACCAGACTGATTATTCTGACCCAGATGGCCCAGGCTAGCCTGGTCTCATCAGATCACAGAAGCTAAGCAGGGTGGGACCTTTCTTAGTTCTAAGACGGGCATCACCAAGGAAGTCCAGGGTTGCTACGCAGAGGCTGCGATCACACACAGTGACATTTCCCACAAGCGCTGCTCCGGGCTCACGCCTCCCTTTTGCCCCGATGGCACGTGTCAATTGCACCCAAGCTGCTGCGTGGCCGCATTTTGCCCCGCAGCTTCGTGCGATGTTCCCGGCCTCTACTCAATCCTGGTTTTTTGTGGATTGAGTAGACGTGGGGGAAATCGTACGAAGCTGCGGGGCAAAATGCGGCCACGCAGCAGCTTGGGTGCAATTGACACGTGCCATCGGGGCAAAAGGGAGGCGTGAGCCCGGAGCAGCGCTTGTGGGAAATCACCCACAGTAAATCATCCACTTTCAGTGCATTTTCCAACTGGATTTTACCGTGTGAACTGGCAAAATCCAGTTAGAAAGTGCATCGAAAGTGGATCGGAAGTGGATTCTTTAGTGTGTGTGGCCGCAGCTAAAGGCCGGCAATAGGTAATCACCTCTGCTCGTCTCTTGCCTTGAAAGCCCAACAGGTCCTCCATAACCCAGCTGTGACTTGACAGCGCTTTCTACCACCAGATAGTGAGATCCTCTTGTGGTGTACCAGTACTAGTGATGTTACAGTATTTCATGACCATTTTAGTTCAGCTTGAGAGTTCAGGTTTCTTTTATGGTTTCTCTGCAGGAAGAAACTCACAGTCTTCCTTTTTCCGAGATAGAGAGAGAGGGAGGGAGGGAGGGAGAGAGAGGGAGAGGGTGGGGCACTCGTGGGGGGAATCCCAAATCCCCCCCCAACATCAAGCCTGGCAGAGCTCCAACCCCACACCAACTATTGAGCCCAGCGTGGCTGGATGCGACATGGCTGCCGGCCTCCTTTACCAATGCGGCCAAGTTCTTCCACCAGGCCTTTGAGTAGGAGCCGCCGCCACCACTATTCCATCTCCGCCTCTTATGCACTGGCGTATTACCATCATGATTATCTGGACCCCACCAAGGGAGCGAGGTGACCGGGCAGGGATTGGATGACAAGATCTCAGGAAGTTACCATGGAGGTTAAGATCTACCCATCTTGGCTAAATTTGTACTGTACATTTGTTATTGTATTTTATTGTTTTATATTATGTATTTTATTGTTATAACCTTGGCACACACTTCCCTTGTTAGCCGCCCTGAGCCTTCGGGGTAGGGCGGGATATAAATCCAAACATAAAATAAATTAATAAATAAATAAGTTTGGTGTGGCTGCTGGCCTCCTCCACCCCACTGTGGCTAGGTCCAGTGTGGCTTCCAGCCTCGTCCCCTATCGCTGGACTTGGTGTAGCTGATGACATCTGCCTATGGGCCTGGTTGGAGCGGCTCCTTCTGAGCTGGTAAGAGCCTTATCTGTACATACGCAGATACTTTTTTTTTTAATTTGAGGGCCAATTTAACCCCCCTCCGCCAATTTATTTTTGTTAAATTCTCAGATTTTTCTGCAAACCTAGGGCACTTCCTGAGTCTGCAGATACATCTGTTGGGGGAGAGTGTGCCCCCTGTTTGCAGAAATAAGTATCCACATGCAGAGGGGACAGTTGAGAATTGCATATATAGATATATAGATGTTACTCTCGGATCGTATCTGCTAGTAGAGATGATTTCCTTCCCCGAATGCAAGAAGCTGCTCTGATCTTCACTGAAAACATATGCTCAGGGTCTTCCTTTTGGAAAGTGCAGCTCTCGCTACAACAACCAAAATACGCTGAGCTCTAATATTGTCAGTGTCGATTTCCTAGCCTCTCTTCCCTTTTCTTTCCCTCCAGTCTCACTCTCATCATTAGTTTTTTATCCCCCACGACCAGCTGCAGCCTCTTATGGATTTATATCCAGATGCACCAACAGGTAGCAGGTTAATGCTTGTTTATTAGCTGAGTTCCAGCCATCTGCCTCCGCATGCAACAGCTTGTGCTCCACACACGTCCCCTGCAGATCTTGGCATTTCACAGCACAGTACCAAAGCAGCCTTTAAAAGGAACATCTTCACTGCAAAGTTGTACAAGCAAAAGGATTCTTTTCCCCCCGTCCTCCGTCCCCACCCCATCACAGAAGAGGGAAGGCCAAAGAACTGAAGCATCCGCATGATTCAGATCTGCTCCGTTTCTTCTTGGATGAGGAGCGCATTGAACTGGTTCACATTCTGTTTTATTTTTAAAACGGTAGTACTAAATATGACTTTCCACTTGCCAGGACCGGTGCAACCAATTTAATCAACTCCATCTAACAAAAAGCTTATGCTGTAATAAAGTTAAATTTCGGAAAACCACTAAAACTTAATCCAGTGAAGATACCCACTTAAAATCACTCTCCGTGAATGGAAGAAGGGTTTTCTTTTTTTGTTAAATTTAATATTCCTGTTAAGTCGCTCGCTTAACAAAGTAGTCGGAGAGTGGTTCAGCAAGAACACAAGTTTATTCTTCCACTCCAACACAACTCCAACGTGGATCAACATCTGATAGCCAGAACAACCTTTACATTGCAGCTGTCCTGCTTTTAAACATTCCCGGCTAATGTAGCCACACCCCCTGTACACATATCAACCCATGAGGTTGCCGAGATAAGGTCCAATCACATTAGTTCCCACTCAGGGAGCTTGAAGTGATTGGCTTGTTACTTCCTGGGCTAGCAATTCTATTGAATGGATTTGGATCCTAGCCCAGGACGAAGCTCAACATTACAATTCAGTTAGATGTTTCACACATTGCATTCAAGGCAGCTTTGAATAATTACAATTCCAGAATTCCATTTCTCTCTCTTCTCTCTCCCCTTCCAAGATCTATTGGACACTCTGCGAGTGTAATGCTTAACCATTTTTTTGTTTGTTGCCAACAGCCACATTTATGGCTGTTTGACTGCTTGAACCCTAACCCTTTTGAGCCTGTGAATGCCTCTGAAATCCTGACATAGCATGGTGAGCACAGGCACAAAATGGCTGCCAATATTGGCTGCTGCAGGAGGTGAAGCCAGCCACAAAATGGCTGCCCATGGCTTACCTTCCAGGACACAGTGAGAGAAGAGAGAAAGGTTTTATTGTATTTGGCCATAGGCCATCACAAACCACAAGCAGAGAAGAACACAATAAAACACAGAGAATTATATAAAATAAAATACAGTCTAAAATATTATAAATCCATAAAACCAAGGTTATGAAGAGTTAATTAAATCACAATATACCCGCTAAGATCCATGTTAGCTAGTTCCCCTAAGAACAGCGTTGGCCCATATTTTCCTTGCAGCCAAAGCAAATAGAGCCATTCTATAGGATATATTGACATTGGCATCAGCTAGCAAAAATATAATCTTCTTGGGGACTGGATAGAAACTTAAAACTGGTAAAATACCAGATAAAACTTTTGACTTAGGTTGAGAATACAATGGGACCTTGACACAGTGAAGATCCTTGTGTTTAGCAACTTTTGCTCAAACAAAAATCTGCACAGCTGCTCAAATCCCCCAATGGCCAATCAGAAGCCTTGCTTGGCAAAAGCTCCAGCAGGCCCTACCCGAGGAAGGTGTCGGCAGGCCACGGTTAGAGTTTGGCAACAAAGCCGGTTGGGAAACCATGGGTTGGACTTAGCCAGTTCTGCTGGTAAAAAAGGAATGAGCAATCCCCTGTGAACACTCCAGAGGGCTATGCTGTGGGTCATGAAACTGACATGTGCAGAAGCGACATGAGAGGGAGATGGCAGCGGGAAGGGGAAATTGAGTGAGACGTCTCACAGAATGACATGCAGCAGCTTTTGATCTACTCCTGCTCCTGTGACTTTGGAAAGCAATTTAGAGTTTGGGCAGGTCAGAGAAGTGACTGGTTAAAAGCCCTCCCTCTGCCTGGGAGTCTCTAATGGCATTGTTAACCAAGAGCAAATGTCTTCCGCGAGTGCAACAAGCAAGGTCATGCCTCCAGAAGACAGTGCAAATGAAGCTGTTTTAAGTAGCTTACCCTGCGCGCGGCAAGAGGCCGAAGGACAATTTAAACGAGATGCTCAGTGCATAGAAAGCATTATCCTATATTCTTTCTGACCCGGCATAACTTTTTAAAGGGTTTTAACCATTCCTCAGCCCCAAGACAAACAGGGTTTGCATGTCACTGACCTATGACCCAGAAGGAAGCTGTGCTGATACATGAACATTGTATGCATGATTAAGAAACCCCTTTCAACATAACGCTGGGCCACTCTGAATCCCACAGTTACAATAATAACAAATTGGCACATCCAGTTGCCTTATTTAAATCACTCTGTCTCACCATTGTTAAAAATATTTATTGTTTTCCGGCAACGTCTGAACAAGAATGCCATGGCATTTAAGATCAATTTGAGAGTTGTACTCGGTCAAATTTTGTAAAAGACAACTAGAGGGATATAATCTCCTGGGGGGTCCCAAGTCTTAGAAAAAACTATTTCTTTGACACCAACACAACAAAGTCCTATCAGGTGAGACGAAGAAGAAGAAGAGGAAGAGGAGGAAGAGGAGGAGGAAGAGGAGGAAGAGGAGGAGGAAGAGGAGGAGGAAGAAGAGGAAGAGGAAGAGGAAGAGGAGGAAGAAGAGGAAGAAGAGGAAGAAGAGGAAGAAGAGGAAGAAGAGGAAGAAGAGGAAGAAGATAGGATTTATACCCCGCCCTTCACTACCCAAAGGTGTCTCAGAGTGGCTTACAAACTCCTTTCCCTTCCCCTCCCCACAACAGACACCTTGTGAGGTAGGTGGGGCTGAGAGCTCTGACAGAACTGCTCTTTCAAGAACAGCTCTGACAAAACTATGGCTTTCCCAAGGTCATCCAGCAGCTGCAAGTGGAGGAGTGGGGAATCAAACTTGGTTCTCGAAGATCAGAGTTCGCGCACTTAACCACTACACCAAACTGGAAGAGCAGTCTGTGTTTTGGGGAAAACGGTTTTAGAAAGTCGGTTAATAATCACAACCCTGGTGACGTCTCCAGGGCAGTAATTCCCAGCCTTTTCAGTGTGGTGACCCACAAGTCCAAATTCACTTGGTATGGTGACCCATTAGGGTTGCCAGGTCGACTTACCTGGCCAGTGGGGGGTCCCCTGATGTGCTTCCGGGAGACCGGAAGTGATGTTGGGCATTTTCAGGCCTAATTCCGGTCAGGGGTGACACTCTGCGGTGTTTTTTGGCAAAACTCTATGGTAAATTCGGCTTCAAACCATTGAGTTTATCCCAAAAACCAGAGTGTCACCCCAACCACAAACAGGCCTGAATATGGAAGTAGGCGTAAAAAGGTCAGATGGAGGTGGGATTCCCCCTGCTGGCCAGCGGCGGAAACGGCCTGCAAAAGTGGGGATTCCCCAGCTTCCACCGGGGGCCTGGCAACCCTATGACCCATCCAAGGCTGGCACAAGTTTGTTTTTGGTGCCCTAGGCAAACTATGACCTTGGCACCCATCTGGTACAGCATTCCCCTTTTGACAGGGGAATAACCAGATGCTTTTGAGAAACCAACACACATCACACTAAGGGCACAGCTGCCCCAACTATATATTGGGATATTTGGTTAATATAGCTCGAGGAACCCCGGTGGGGGGGCGGGGCTGAGGATGACAGACACCTACAGGAGGGCAGGGCAATACAGGCAGCCATCACCACATGGCTGCATAGGCAGTCAAGGAGGTGATAGAGTCGGATCCTGAAATGGATCAGGGGGGAGGGGTTACCCTACTGGGAAACACAAAACCCACCGTGTCACAGATCCCAGCAGGCACTTTGGCCAAAGTCCCATTGGTGGCGGGCCCCAACAAGTTGGACGGTACAGAAGTGTGAGCTCAACACTGGAATAAAGGTGTGGCCATACAGCTTTCAGTGCCAGTGTCTTTGTCAGCTGCAGGACCAGGAAAAATGCCTTGGTGGAATGGGGAGGGAGGGGCATGGCTCCCCAGTAGCCCCACACAACCAGAATGTCTATGGGGGGCACCATGCCGAAGGTGGGCGATGCAACCTTGCCCCCCGATCACCCTATACCCCGCTGCACACTTGTTGCTTGTCCTGGCCGCATCTCTCATGCACCTGTCCATCACCTCTGACTCACGCCCCTACAATGGCAGCACATGCTTTATTGCAAGAGCACTTCATTGCACATGCACATACTCCGTCTGGTGCATCGGGGAAAGGCGGTCATGGCGGTGGAAAGGTAAGGCGTCCTATGGCTAGATGAGGGGATGAAGTCCCTCCTGCATACACTCCATGAACTAGAGGCGGGTGAGAGGGTCATGACCTCCACCCACATGGAGACTCTCTCCCTGTTCCATCAGGCTGCCGACCACATGGCCACCAGGGGCGATAGGTGCTCAGGTGACCAGTGCCAGGCGAAGTTCAAATGTGAGAAGGCTGCCTTCGTCGAGGTGCTGGAGGACTGGTAGGGCATCCCACCAGAGTGGGAGCGCCCTCCCCGCTTTGCCCTCCTGCATGCCTCGTGGGAGCAGGGCAGGTGGGCAGAATGGAGGGAGCGATGCCCACACCATGAGTATCCCCCACCCTTAACAGCCACACTCCTGTTGGTACCTCTGTGATACAAAGTCCTCTGTCCTCATCAACAGGGTGACCGCGTGCCAAGAGAACGAGCACAGCCACTGCCACCTCCAGTGAGCAGGACGCTGGTTCTGCTGCCAGCGAGGACCAGGTCCTGCATCACCAAGGTGTGTTTAATGTTCTTGTGACGGCCCCTTGGCGCATGCCCCGGGGGGAGCGGACACCCAGTCCATGGGCCGTTAGGTGGCCACCTGTCCAGACAGTGGAATGCTCAGGAGCATGGCACCCAAAAGCCATGCTGCAGGACCTCAGTGACTGGTTTGGGGATGGGCCACCATGCTGTGGACCTGACACATGTGGCAGCACTCAGGGGTTCCCACACGGGGTGTGGTCTTGGACGGTGATGTGGGTCTCTGTTTGACCCCTATAGAACCAGTGGTGGTGAGCTTCCTGCACTCCTCCCCAGTGCCTGGTGACCCCAGTGACACAGGTGAGAGGGCAGGGTTTAGTGGGTGCACATAGGTGGAATGGACATGTATGGGCCTCCTGGGGTGTCAGTTGTGGAGGGATGCTTGTTGCTGGGTGCTCAGACCCACCCCTCATCTGGGTGGCACATGTGGGGAGCTGATACCAATCATGGCCCAGGTCGATGCTCTGCCTGGCATACTGCATGTACCAGACTGTGCAAGGGATGGGCACAGCCACCATACCCTCTGGGGTCAGCTGGAGGGGTTTGGCAATGCATACTAGGGCTGGGGCCTAGACATCTCTATGGGGCTTGTGGATGCACCAAGTGCTGTCCACTGTCACATGCAACACGGATGACCATCCCCGGTCCTTGTGTGGTCCTCTGACATCAGGGCGCCCCTTCCTGGCTACACAGTTCCTGTCACCGCCATCTGCCCATCCCTGAGGGCCAAGAACTGGAGTGGCCAGAACCACGGCTCCACCTCTGCCTCCTGTTCTCATCAGTTCGGCTCCCGACTCTGAGGATGATATGTACCCCTCCTCACAATTGGGGGAGCCCGGGTCCCAGGGACCCAGTTATGTGACCCCACCCGCTTTACTGTTTCCGCAGGTGCCAGAGGATACTCCCCTGTAACAGCTGGCCCCTCCAGACCTTCCCTAACCCAATGGAAGAGTGACATAGACACCTTGCAGAGAAAAGGTGGGTCTTCCAGAGGGCATGGGTGCCTAACCATGGCCAGCCTAGCAGGGGCCCGGGGAGGGCCCTCCATGCCCCACCCCTTCTCATCACGGTAGCTGCCTTTCTGTTCATGGTGGATGGGGTGGGGGGTGCCCAGGGGGTCTTGCAATGTCCCTCATGCTACAGCAGGTGCATTGATTGTCAACTGGTCCACCCACTGACCAGACGACCCTTATTTCTATGCTCTACAGCGCAACGGCATGAGTTGTTGTTGTTCAGTTGCATAGTCGAGTCCGACTCTTTGCGACCCCATGGACCAAGTCCCGCCAGGCCCTCCTGTCTTCCGCCGTCCTCTGAAGTTGGCTCAATTTCATGTTTGTTGCCTCTATGACACTGTCTAACCATCTCAGCCTTTGCCGTCCCCGTCTTCTTTGACCTTCAATCTTTCCCAGCATCAGGGTCTTCTCCAGTGAGTGCTCCCTTCTCATTGGGTGGCCAAAGTATTTGAGCTTCAGTTTCATTATAGCATAACAACATGAGTACCAGCTGACATTCATGCAGCGGGGGATAAGCAGGCTGTGCCAGATGCTAATGGAAATGCGCCTGGATGATGCTTTGGCCTACCAGCAGCGGGAGACGGCTGAGGAAGACAAGGAGGGAGCCAGGGATGGGGGGGGGACCAGGAGGGGAGGGTAGAGGAGGACGCAGAGATTGCAAGTTCTGATGAACACGGAGGGAGTCTAGTGCCTAGGCGCTGTGTGTTGGGGTTTGCCTGGAGGACAGCATTGTTTGTTTGGTTGGTTTGGGGTCGGGCCGTTGGGGTGGGATCCTTGGTGTGTTTGGCTTGTTTGTTCTGTGTTGGCATTTACTGGCAAAATAAACGTCCCGCTCTTCGTAGCCACTGGCAGTGCTTTATTTATTGCAGTGCTTCATACATTCTTTACGGGCCCACCACAGACCAGAGAGGCATCCCACCCACCCCCCGCCCCCTTCAGTCACCAGTTATGCTGGGAGCCTCGGAACACTCGTCCCCTCCGTGGTGGAGATGTCACACGTAGTCAGAGGGGTCTACTGTGGTGGTGTGTAAGGTGCTGTTCTACGCCGTGGCCGCTGCACACGTGTGGACTGGGTTGGTAACCGGGTGACCGCTGTGCCTCAGCCCACCATCCTCCCCTCCACTGGTGGCTGTGGAGCCCGGAAAGCATCTGCTATGACCTCCAAAGATCTGGCAAGGTCACGTAGGGTGTTTGCAGTAGCCTCCACCACCCCGCGCATTGCTTCCCATGACTCTCGCGCCTCCTGGAGTGCCGCCCTTATCTCTGCTATGAACTCCCGGTGCTCCCTCCAGGCTTCCACCCTTGCTTCTCTGTTCTCTCTCCAGGCTTCAGCCGCCAGCAGTTCCACGACACTCTGAAGGTCTGAACCCCACTCCTGTCTGACCTCGATGAGGGCCAGTCGCTCAGCGGGTGTCAATTCCACCATGAGCGCAACTGGTGGCCTTCCTGCAGACACAGGGGAGAAATGGGAGTTGGCCCAGTGCCATTGCTGCTGGTGGCCTTGCAGCCTGCTTCGCCCTCAGCCCCCTCCCTACAGCCACGCCACTGATCCCACTTACGGTCTGGGTCTCGGTTCTTGGCCTCCGCAGGTCCACCTTCCCCCTCGGTGGGTTGCACTGCAGGCTGTGCGGTCCCTGAGGGGAGGGCAGATTGATATGAGTTGGGGGGGGGAGTAGGTTCCACGGCCTAATGCACCCAGCCCTGAAGTTCTGCCGGGGCCTCACGGCCATTATTGACAGCCCATCTTGTTGGGGATGCCTGCCACATGCCACTTTAAAGTGCCACGCTATACAACAATGGGCCCAATGTTGCAAGGCGACAGGGTGTGCTAAGAACCACCTGTACTACCTTCGGCCACTGGGGGATCCTCCACCACGGGTTTGCTGTCTCTCTCCGCCGGGTCAGTGCTCCCTTGATTGCGTCCTTTGAATCCACCCAACATTCGCAACTCTGTTGGGTCTAACGGTGCATATGATCACAGCCTGAGTAGACTATACTGACCCTGATGGACCAAGGGTCAGATTCAATATAAGGCAGTTTCGTGTGAGGTTACACGCCAGCCTTTGACCAACCTCTTTTTCTCCGTTACTCCCTCTATCCCCCCTCCCTTTAAGACTCTAAGAAACTGACTCTAGTAACAATCAGGATGTGTTTTCATTGATTAACGTGTATATGCAGTAAAGAAAAAAAAATACCAACTGACATGTGAAATGGGAGATCTCTGTTTCCAGGGTCAGATCCTGCTGTCCAAAACACAAAAGCAAGCAATGAAATGGACCTGTCGGGGGGAGGGGGGCTGGCCCACAACCCACTTTCGGGACCCGGCCCACAGGATGGAAAACATGGCTCTAGAGTGAAGTCCACTGGGGCACCTTTTGTTGTTGTTGTTGTTCAGTCGCACAGTCGAGTCCGACTCTTCGCGACCCCATGGACGAGCTCTCTCCAGGCCTTCCGGTCTTCTGCCGTCCTCTGAAGTTGGCTCAACTTCATGTTCGTTGCATCGATGACACTGTCTAACCATCTCATCCTTTGCCGTCCCCGTCTTCTTTGACCTTCAATCTTTCCAAGCATCAGGGTCTTCTCCAGTGAGTGCTCCCTTCTCATTTGGTGGCCAAAGTATTTGAGCTTCAGTTTCATTATCTGGCCTTCCAGGGAACAGTCAGGGTTGATTTCTTTGAGGATTGACTGATTTGTTCTTCTTGCAGTCCAAGGGACTCTCAAGAGTCTCCTCCAGCACCATAGTTCAAAAGAATGACCAACTACCAACCACCACCATAGGGGTGCCGGTAGGTTTCCCTGCCCCTTACAAATATATGTGGCCATAGTTAGGGTAGTAAAATGGTGACTAGCACCGAATTGTAAGCCGCTCAGAGACCCCCTGACAAGGGGTTAAAGCGAGATATAAAGTTGAATGTATAAATAAATAAATAAATAAATATGCAGTAAAGAAAAAAAAATACCAACTGACATGTGAAATGGGAGATCACTGTTTCCAGGGTCAGATCCTGCTGTCCAAAATACAAAAGCAAGCAATGAAATGGACCTGTCTGGGGGGAGGGGGGCTGGCCCGCAACCCACTTTCAGATGCTTCACGGCCCACTTTTGGGACCCGGCCCACAGGATGGAAAACACGGCTCTAGAGTGAAGTCCAGTGGGCACCTTTAAGACCAACTAAATTCTATTCAGGGTATAAGCTTTCACGTGCGCACACACACTTCTTCAGATACAGTGAAATGGAAGTTACCAGTGTCACAGAGGCAGAGGATGAGCAGCAAATTAGCATACAGCATAATGGAGATGTTCAACAGATCCAAGGACCAAACAAGAACAAGCTTAGCTTATACATTGACCATATAACTTCCATTTCAATGTATCTGAAGAAGCTCATACCCAGAATAAAACTCTTCAAGGTGCCGCTGGACTCAAAACTGCCATTCAACAAAATTAAGTCTTGGGATAGTTTCACCTCCCCCCCCTTCCCCCTTTATTCAATCCAAAAGGTCCAGGAGGTTGAGGGTTAATGAGCAGCTCGGTGACAAGAATCAAGAAGAATGACTCAATGACCCCCTTCTGTTCTCTTGATTTTAAGAGGGAGGCATTACTCTGTCCCCAGCACTTTAATCAATGTTACAGTACAGCTGCCACTGACCTTTCATGCCATATGCCCCAATGCCACAATGTACTTTATGGGAATGGCAACGATTGGTTCATTAATCTCAAATCTCTACAGGGGGGGGGGGAAATGGAGCTTTCTAAAGGAAGAGGCTGCAGGGCGGGCTGGCAGAACGAGGGACACAATATTGATAAATTAGCCAATTATTGTACCACTACATTATATCATGGTTGCTCAAGGAAAGGAAGGGGGGATTTTTAAACCTGTAACTGAGATTTTTTTTAAAAAAAGCATCATTAATAAAACAAGGGAAACCACTGAAAACATTTTACTTCATATACCGGAAGAGGGTCACAAACGGCTAAAGAGCACCCACCCAAGAGACTATTAGTTTAGATGTAGACGAAGGCCAAGTAAAAATTGGCGGAAGGAACGATACTAATTTGAGCTATGCAGATGACACCGTGTCGCTGGCAGAAAGCAATGAAGACTTGAAATGACTACCGACGAAGGTTAAAGCAGAAAGTGCCAAAGCAGCATTAGAGTTGAACAGCAGGAAGACAAAAAGAAATAGTGACTACTGAGCAATTACACTTGTAAGGCTGACAAGGAAGAAACTGCAGTTGCTCAACCGCTGCTGTTCCTTGGTTCCATCATCAACCAAAAGGGAGACTGCAACCAAGAAATCAGAAGGCTGTTGGGAGGGGCAGCCATGAAACAGGAAGGCCAGCCTCCAGGTGGGACCTGGGCTGTCATGGAATTGCAGCTCAGCCCCAGACTACAGAGATCAGTCCCCCTGGAGAAAAGGGACACTCTGAAGAGTGAACGTGATGGCATCGTACCCCACTGAGGCCTCTGTTCTCACCAGGCTCCACCTCCAAATCTCTAAGAGTCTCCGGCCTGGATCTGGTAACCCTACCTCCGATCCCCAGCCGAAGGCCAAGGGACCTCATAAGAACATAAGAGACACCAATGTTGGATCAGGCCAAAGGCCCATCCCGTCCAACACTCTGTATCACACAGTGGCCAGAAATACGAGGTGCCATCAGGAGGTCCACCAGTGGGGCCAGGACATTAGAAGCCCTCCCACTGTTGACCCCCCCCCCAAGCACCAAGAAGACAGAGCATCCCTTGCCCCAGAGCCCCTATCTATACCTTGTGGCTAATAGCCACTGATGGACCTCTGCTCCATATGCTTATCCAATTCCCTTTTGAAGCCGTCTATGCTTGTAGCCGCCACCACTTCCTGTGGCAGGGAATTCCATGTGTCCATGTGGAATGCATAACATTCCAAAGTCAAAACAAACCTCGCATCCCTATGAAGGAGCTGGAAAAGATCCTTAATTTTAAGCATGTGTCACTGGTGACCAAGATCCAGAGAATTCACGCCATAGTATTCCCCCTTACTATGTATGGGTGTGAAAGTTGGACAACCAAAGCTGACAGGAAGAAAGCCGATTCATATGAAAAGTGGTGCTGGAGGAGAGTTTCACAAATACTGTGGACTGCCAAAAAGAGAAATAAGTGGATTCTAGATCAAGCCTGAGCTCTTCCTAGACCAGGGGTGGCTGAACTGTGGCTCGTGAGCCACATGTGGCTCTTCCACACGTATTGTGCGGCTCTCGGCAGGGCAGCTGGGGAAGCAAAGGGGAGGCATGCCTCGCCTACTGGTCCTCCCTTCCCTAACCAGTGCTCCCCTCCCTGGGTAGGCTTGAGGTGGTGGGAGCAGAGAAAGAAAGCAACTTTAACTTTATAAAGCACTCTCAAATCACCACCACCCTGTACTGGCCAGCTTGGAGAAGGCATTTGTCTCTTTAAATTCCTTCCCCAAGACAAGCTAGCTGAAGTTGCTTTCTTTCCACTTCTCTCTCTCTCTTTTTCCCCTCCATCTATTTTCTTTCTTTTTCTCTCTCTTTCTTTCCACCTCTTTCATTCTTCCT
>NW_015169351.1:28719-43090 GCF_001447785.1 Gekko japonicus
GTCTCCGGCCTGGATCTGGTAACCCTACCTCCGATCCCCAGCCGAAGGCCAAGGGACCTCATAAGAACATAAGAGACACCAATGTTGGATCAGGCCAAAGGCCCATCCAGTCTGACACTCTGTATCACACAGTGGCCAGAAATACCAGGCACCATCAGGAGGTCCACCAGTGGGGCCAGGACATTAGAAGCCCTCCCACTGTTGACCCCCCCCCCAAGCACCAAGAAGACAGAGCATCCCTTGCCCCAGAGCCCCTATCTATACCTTGTGGCTAATAGCCACCGATGGACCTCTGCTCCATATGCTTATCTAATTCCCTTTTGAAGCCGTCTATGCTTGTAGCCGCCACCACTTCCTGTGGCAGGGAATTCCATGTGTCCATGTGGAATGCATAACATTCCAAAGTCAAAACAAACCTCGCATCCCTATGAAGGAGCTGGAAAAGATCCTTAATTTTAAGCATGTGTCACTGGTGACCAAGATCCAGAGAATTCACGCCATAGTATTCCCCCTTACTATGTATGGGTGTGAAAGTTGGACAACCAAAGCTGACAGGAAGAAAGCCGATTCATATGAAAAGTGGTGGTGGAGGAGAGTTTCACAAATACTGCGGACTGCCAAAAAGAGAAATAAGTGGATTCTAGATCAAGCCTGAACTCTTCCTACACCAGGGATGGCTGAACTGTGGTTTGTGAGCCACATGTGGCTCTTCCACACATACCGTATTGTGCTGCTCTCGGCAGGGCAGCTGGGGAAGCAAAGGGGAGGCATGCCTCACCTACTGGTCCCCCCTTCCCTAACCAGTGTTCCCCTCCCTGGGTAGGCTTGAGGTGGTGGGAGCAGAGAAAGAAAGCAACTTTAACTTTAAAAAGCACTCTCAAATCACCCCCACCCTGTACTGGCCAGCTTGGAGAAGGCATTTGTCTCTTTAAATTCCTTCTCCAAGACAAGCTAGCTGAAGTCGCTTTCTTTCCACTTCTCTGTCTCTCTCTCTCTTTCCCCCCTCCCTCCTCCATCTATTTTCTTTCTTTTTCTCTTTCTTTCCACCTCTTTCATTCTTCCTTTCCACCTCTCCTTCTCTTTCTCTCTTAAAAAATAAATATCATCCTTACCTGTTTTTACCCCTTTTGTTGTTATTTTTGACAGTCCCATTTAATGCTAACAAAAAGCTCTCAAACATCTGACATTTCTTCTGTGTGGCTCTTATGTTAAGCAAGTTTGGCCACTCCTGCCCTAGAAGCTAAAATAACCAAACTGAGGCTACTTTGGACATATTTTGAGAAGACAGTCACTGGAAGAAGAAGAGGAGGAGGAGAGATTGGATTTATACCCCACCCTTCACTAACCAAAGGTGTCTCAGAGCGGGTTACAAACTCCTTTTCCTTCCCCTCCCAGCAACAGACACCCTGTCAGGTAGGCGGGGCTGAGAGAGCTCTTGACAGAAACTGCTCTTTTTCAAGGACAGCTCTTATCAGAGCTACGGCTTGCCCAAGGTCATCCAGCCAGGTGCAAGTGGAGGAGTGGGGAATCAAACCCGGTTCTCCCAGATTGGAGTCCGCGCACTTAACCACTACACCACACTGGCTCTAGAAAAGACAATAATGCTAGCAAAAGTTGGAGGCAGAAGGAAAAGAAGAGGACCCAGCATGAGATGGATTGAGTCAGTCAAGGAAGCCACAAAGGCCTGTTAACAATATGTCAGGTTCAATAGAGCAGTTGCAGTCCACAACGATTCATAAGAATAGGTTGCTTTAACACAAGTCACTATTGAGACACTTTCATGGTCGTTGTCAGGAATGAAGCTCAAAACCAAGCATGTACAGATATAGGCAGTTCAAATAGTAAAGGTAAGCCAATGAATACAAAGGAATTCGAGCGGGGAGAAAAGCAAGGCGGGAGATAGCTTTCAGCCCTTTGGTTCACACCGGCCAGATTTGGAATGGCCACAGCAACAGTTCCCCCAGTCTTATCAACTACAAAGGCAGCAGAACATTCCAAAGTCAAAACAAACGGCAAAGCGCTTGGAGGATGAGAACTGCGAAATGCAAGCTAGTCCCCCCCCCCCCAAATCAGGCAGGTTACACAGAGCATACCAGAATACAAATGGCAGTTTACTGACACAGTATCAAGTTTGGGCAGTCATGGGAAGTGATTTGATGGCACTTCCACACACACACAGGGCAATTCCAGGTCAGCTGAAGCCCCTTCTCTATACACACTGTGATCCCAATCCAAATCCCAGCTGCTTCTGGGAGCCCCCAAGCAACGCATGGAAGCAGCATTCGCCCCTCAGCTGCAGGTTTCCAGAATATATTGCCTTTGAATATGGGAACAGAACTCTTGTTCAGCAAGGTATTGGGAATAATGGTGCTTTAAATCCCTTCTCTGCAGTCTTTTCTCTTTAGCCTGCTGGAATCAATTTGGGATTAGAAAACCGGTGATAAACAGGAAACATACTGAGCTGTGTAAATATCTCGTATGTATAAATAATGCAGCACAGTCAGTATTAATTCAGCACTGACTCAGGAGTATGGGAGGGGGCTGAATTTGAGGTTTTACAGGAGCCCAAAAAGATCCCGTGGGCAGTAGATAGAGCGGCGGACTTGGAGATCCACGTTCGGATCCTCACTCTGGCACAAAAATTCACTGGATGACTATGGGGCAATCGACAAGAACATAAGAGAAGCCAATGTTGGATCAGGCCAATGGCCCATCTAGTCCAACACTCTGTCACACAGTGGCCAAAAATACCAGGTCTAAAAATCTCATTATGAAACATACAAAAATATACAGTTATTAAACACAAATTAAACTGGGCAAAGAAGAGAAATACAAAAATACAAACTTCATTTGTATTTTTGTATTTCTCTTCTTTGCCCAGTTTAATTTGTGTTTAATAACTGTATATTTTTGTATGTTTCATAATGAGATTTTTAGACCTGGTATTTTTGGCCACTGTGTGACAGAGTGTTGGACTAGATGGGCCATTGGCCTGATCCAACATTGGCTTCTCTTATTTTCTTGCGTTCTTATGTACTTTGATAAGAACAGTTTTAGTGAACCTATACTCCCCTCTCCTGACCCAGATTAGTATAAATTAAGAACTAGTTAAGTGTATGATGATTTAGTTATGTTACATATGTAACTTGCTGTTAGAAAGAACAAGCTTGTCTCCCAGTATTCAATCACCCTTTAGACACAGCCTTTCCGAGTGAAAGTATAAACTCCCAATGAGTTGGGCAACCAAACAGTTTTTTCAGATGTTCTTAGAAGACGGCTTTGTTCTGAGCCTTTACCATCCACAAGGCATATTATTTTCCCCACGGGTGCTATTATTTTTTTCAAGGCTTACTACTCCAGCCACTAGATTGATTACGCTCTTGATGAAGAGTCTTCCACTAACTTGCCAAGCACATTCAGAAACAGTGACAGAGACTTTGGGCTGCTTTCCAGTCTCTCTGTCCATAATACTTTGGGCCTTCACTCACAACTATGAGCTCACAATGTTCTCACAAGAACCTGGGAGATAATTATCAGTCTATGTGCAAGACAGAGAAGCAATCTATGAAGGCACCCAGAAACCTCAGCATTCAATATGGCAACAGACTCATTTACTTTATTTATTTATATCCTGTCTTTCACCCTAATAGGGACCCAAAGCAGCTGACATCATTCTCCTTGCCTTCATTTTATCCTCACAACAACCCTGTGAGGTAGGTTAGGCTAAGAGTGTGGCCCAAGGTCATCCAGTGAGTTTCCATGGCGCAAGTGGGGATTCGAACCTGGATTTCCCATATCCTAGACAGACACTTTAACTGCAACACCACACTGCCTCAGTTCCCCTCAAAGTGTAACATAATCACTCTTTGGGTGAAGAAGTACTATTTCTAGCTGTACCTCACCAGGGAGAGGCATGTGTTTTAAATAAACAAACTCTGCCTTGGGAAATGCCTGGAGATTTTGTGGGGTGGGCAGTGCCTCTGGAGAGTGGAACGAAGTTTGAATCCAGTGGCACTTTTAAGTGGTGGGTTGGAGGGATGGCAACTGTTCCCTGGAGAGTGGAGTTTAGGAAGAGAGTACAGTGGAGAGACGGTATCACAGAGCCTGCCCTCTGAAGCTTCCACATCCTCCAGAGGAAATGATTTGTGCAGACCGGAGAGCCACTGTAATCCTGCAAGAACTATAGGCCCTACCAAAATAAAGAATATAGTCCCAACTTAACTTCACAAGTCCAAGATGTCCAAAGGGAGCACTTCTCTCTCCAAAAGAATTAACAATAGTGCTTAAAATAACAGTATCTTCTTATTTTATTTATACTTTAAATTTATGAACCGCCCTATCTAGGCTTGCCAAGTCCCCTTGGCGGGCGGCCCCAGAAGCCCGTTCCCCACCGCCGGCGTTGAAACAGAGATGAGCACCGCAACCCTAGAGTCGGATTCGACTGGCTTTCGAGCAAGGGAACCTTTACCTTTACCTATCCCTGAGTACACAGGGCGCTGGGGGATGTACAGCAGAAGTTAAAGACATCAACATAACATAGTTAAAATTAATAATTCAGTCATTTCTATATTATTAAATGATCTCCAGATGGCATCACTAATTCAGTCTTAGACCTGCTCCAGACTGCGTTGCCGTCTCATGGGCAGGGCAAGAAGGAAGCCAAAACTAAAAGATGGGGGAAAAGAAGAGGAGGCCAGCCATGATGGAAACCACCGCTGTCCTCAACCAAAAGTCTGCTTTACAGGCCCTGCAGGGCCCTGATGGTACTTGGCAGAGAGTTCCACAAGATTGGAGCCAGGGCTGAAAAGGCCCTGGTTCTGGTCGAGGACAGCCGGATACCTCTGGGGCCAGGGATCACTCGTAGATTGTTCTCAGTAGAGTGTAACAGTGCCAATGTTATGCTGGGGATTATTAGGAAGGGTATTGAAAACAGATCAGCCAATATCATAATGCCCCTCTATAAATCAATGGTGCGACCTCATTTGGAATACTGTGTGCCGTTCTGGTCACCACACCTTAAAAGGGATATTATAGCTTTGGGAAAAGTGCAGAAAAGGGCAACTAGAATGATAAAAGGGTTGGAACACTTTCCCTGTGAAGAAAGGTTAAAGCGCTTGGGGCTCTTTAGCTTGGAGAAACGACAGCTGAGGGGTGACATGATTGAGGTTTATAAGATTATGCATGGGAGAGAGCAGGTAGAGAAAGAGGTACTTTTCTCCCTTTCTCACAACTCCATGAAATTGCTGAGCGGTCGGGTTAGAACAGATAAAAGGAAGTACTTCTTCACCCAAAGAGGAGGAGGAGATTGGATTTATACCCCGCCCTTCACTACCCAGAGGAGTCTCAGAGCGGCTGACAAACTCCTTCCCCTTCCCCTCCCCACAACAGACACCCTGTGAGGTGGGTGGGGCTGAGAGAGCTCTGACAGAAACGGCTCTTTTTCAAGGACAGCTCTTACCAAAACTATGGCTTGCCCAAGGTCATCCAGCAGGTGCAAGGGGAGGAGTGGGGAATCAAACCCGGTTCTCCCAGATCAGAGTCCGCGGGAATTTTTGGCCACTGTGTGGCAGAGTGTTGGACTGGATGTGCCATTGGTCCAATCCAACATTGGCTTCTCTTATGTTCTTATGTAACACTTTCCCGGGGACATACCAGAGGAGGCGGTTCCAAAGATACGCTGGTCCCAAACCACTCAAAGTCTTAAAGGTCAACACTAAAACACTGAACCTGACTCAGTCCTCCACTGGAAGCCAGTATAGCTGGCGCAGCACAGGTTGTATATGTGCTGTCCAGCGCATCCCATCAGGACTTGTGCTGCCACACTCTGGATCAGCTGGAGCTTTCAGGGCAGTCTCACGTGTAGAGCGAATTACAGTAGTCTAACCGGAATGTGACCGTTGCATTGATTACTGTGGTCAGGGCGCGACAAGAAAGGGGCTAATTGCTGTGCTTGGCGTAGGTGGACAAATGCCAGCCTGGCAAGTTTCGTGACTTGGGCCTCCATAGTCAAGGGGTGGAACCTGGAGAGGGCACCGTTTGGGGAGGGAACCTCAGCAGGATACAAAGTCATATAGCCCACCCTCCAAAGCGACCATTTTCTCCAGTTTGGTGTAGTGGTTAAGAGTAGTGGACTCTAATCTGAAGAACCAGGTTTGATTTCCCACTTCTCCACATGAAGCCAGTTGGGTGACCTTGGAGCAGTCACAGCTCTCTCAGAGCTCTCTCAGCTCCAGCTACCTCACAGGGTGTTTGCTGTGGGGAAAGGAAGGGAAGGCAATTGTACGCCGCTCTGAGACTCCTTTGGGAAGTGAAGGGGATGGTTGTAAAACGTCTTCATCTTCTGGAACTGATCTCTATAATCTGGAGACCAGTTGCAATGCTGGGGGGGATCTCCAGGCCCCACCTGGAGGTTGGCAACCCTAACATACTAGCTATATCAATCCTGGACTATAGCTAGGAATGGATGCAAAAAAGGGGGGGGGAGGAAATGCACTTCATGTTGGTTTGTGGTTGAGCCACAAACCAAACCATGAACCAAAGCAGTCCAGGAGGTCCATTTGCAAACTGAGCCAGTTTGTGGCCCTTTAAATGTGGTTTGCAGATAGCCCCAAAACAGCTGAGTGGTAAGGAGCTGATCCTCCCCACTGCTCAGCTGTTCTTCCGTCTGTCTTGTGCCATTCCTTTAAACTTAAAGGGACAGCACAAGACAGCCCAAAAGCAGCCTGCTCCCCCCTTCAGCTGTTTTTGCAGCCTGCACAGGAACCAGAAAGCAGGAGTTTAAAGGGACTCAGAGTTCCTTTAAACCCCTGCTTTCTGCTCTACTCACAAGCTACCACAAAGAGCTTTAAAAGTTTGTGGAAGTTCATGATGGTAGACCAGTCACAAACTTCAGTTCAAGAACCATGAACAAGGCAAAATTCGTGATGAATTTTGCTTCGTGGTTCCGTTCATGCCCATCCCTAAATATAAGCAAGGCAGGAATTTGATTCTTTCCTCCTCCAGTGGAGCTTTCCCATTTTTCCTGCTGCAGTGCCTGTCCAATCAGCCCTGGTGAGCCCAAATTTTGCATGCATCAAATCCCCCTCATTCACCTTCATAATCCACAGGTTTTCTTCTTCTTTATACCTAGCCACCAGTGTTCCCTCTAAGCTGAGTTAGTGTGAGCTAGCTCACAGTTTTTTTAGCCTCCGGCTCACACATTTTTGTCCTAGCTTAGGAAGGAGGGCTCCAGAGCAAACTAATTTATGCCGCAGCCAAATCACTCACTCACAACTTTAATGCCGGTAGCTCACAAGACTCCACATCTTAGAAGAAGCATTGCTAGCAACCTGTTTAAATCATTTCATAACCTCCCCTGCTGGCTTAGATGGTAAAGGATTGATTTTAAGGCACACTTAAAACACAGAGCTTAGTGGAAAGAAAGCCATAGCCAAGCACAGTACCTGAAAGGCAATCAGGAGAACCTGAGGCCATCCCAGCAACTCCACAGCTTTCCCTAACCAGCTCAGTTAGAGTGTATATATAGTGTAGGAAGTCCCTCCATCTTCCGTGATAGGCAGACAGTATTGTTAGTCACAGTTATCCACTGAGGAGTCAGCCAATAGCACAGCCAGGGAGCTGGAATTTCAGGCAGGGTAATACCTTTTTTGGAAACCTGTGGAGGCCGTTTATAACTGGAGTTTCTCATTACCAGGTGAGACAGTTCTCTCTTGAGTCTACAAAGTACTTCTTGTTAGTACTTTGACAGCCAGTTTGGTGTAGTGGCTAAGTGTGCGGACTCTAGTCTGGGAGAACCAGGTTTGATTCCCCACTCCTCCACTGGCAGCTGCTGGATGACCTTGGGCAAGCCATAGTTCTGTCAGAGCTGGTTCTCTCAAGGACAGTTCTCTCAGAGCTCTCTCACCCCACCTACCTCATAGGGTGTCTATTGTGGGGAGGGGAAGGGAAAGGAGTTTGTAAGTCGCTCTGAGAATCTGAGTGAAGGGTGGGGTATACATCCAATCCCTTCTCTTCTTCTTCTTAGTAGCAAAATGCTGGTTAGTCCTGCCTGTTACAGCTGCCATGCGTAAACTGGCAGTCTCTGGTACAGTGGAGACATGGATGGGATAGTGTTGCCAATCTCCAGGGGGTGGCTGGAGATCTCCTGGGATTACAACTGCTCTCCAGGTGACAGAGATCAGTTCCCGTGGAGGAAATGGCTGCTTTGGAGGGTGAAGAAAAAGCTGTTGAGACGGCCTGTTAATTCTATGCATGCCTCTTCCGAGAAGCTTAAGGCTCTGCTAAATATAACACGAAACAAGGTTCCCTACTGAGACAACAGAATTACACAGGGGATACTGTTTGCCCAACACTGATTTTGCAATGTGTTTGATCTCTGCAGCACACAAACACTGCATTTGCCACTTGCAGGGAATTCCCATCGACAGCTACAGGAGAGCAGCAGCAGCAAAAAAAACCAAAACAATTCTACTACACTGCCTCCCCCGCCTTTGTTTTTAGAAGCTGGTTCATCCTGCAGTCACTTCCGTGTGGACACAAGCGTGAAAGCTGGAAGTTGCAGATCATCCTTTAAGTGCCTGGTGGTCATCTCAGAGACAGACGGAAAAGAAACACTCCTCTAGAATTTATTCCCCCAAGTCTGCAACTGGCTTAGACCCAGCTCATAGTTGAAGTTGATTTGAAATTAATTATTATTGATCCCCCCCTCCTTTCTGACAATTTCAGTTGGGACTGAAGGGGGTGGGCATATAATTTAGTTTGATAGTGGCTGCAGTCCACTAAGAACATTTCCCTGGAAGTAAGCTTCACGGAATAAAATGGGACTTACTTCTGAGTAGACCTGCTTTGATTTATTCACAAGGAACTCCAAAGGTCCTGTGTGCACTTCAGTCTGGAAGGTGGGTGCATGTTGCCAGCATGTTACACACCAGATTAGTTCTGTCTTTCCAGTTCTGGCCTACAGTGGTCAGATGTCTCCAAATGCAGCTAACTTAGCCAAGGGCCAGTTGGTTTCATTTCCAAAAGTGTCTGTGATAGACAGTAAATGGTTACTGTTTTAATCCAGTCTGAACATCTTGAGTAACAAGGGATTCAAATGGAATTCTATAGCTGAGAGTCTCAGGAGTGGCTGTTGAGAAATGACAACTGACTTAGAAGGAAGGTTAAGAGAGCAAGAGGATCAAAAAGGATCCCCATTCAAGCCTGAGGAAAGAGCTCCTAGTAAGGAGGGTGATCCCTACCCAGTCTGAGGGAAATAGCTCCTAGGAAAGTGAGGTGATCCTTATAAAGTGGTTAAGAACGAAGCTAGAACTTGTGTGAATGTTCCTGTCTTCACCATATTAAATGTCTTTGAGACAAAGGAACTTGTTTACTTACTGTCAACAAATCTCCCTCCTTGGTGTTTAAAGACCTGTCTGTACAACTAAACCACTACTTGTTTATGGCAAACTATCTATTGGTTATACTTATGCAAAGTCACCTCATTCCTGTTGCCTGTCTATTTATTTACTTATTTATTTATTCTTTGAATTTATATCCCGCCCTCCCCGAAGGCTCAGGGCAGCTAACAAGGGCTAATGCCAGATTATAACAATAAAAACAATATAAATACAATAAATACAGAATACTACAATTGATTAAAATTAATAAAAAATAAAATGTCGGCGCTCCAATACTCACTCCGAATCATAAAACCAAATTGGTGTTCTGAAGGTGTTACAGCTGAACCACAACAGCAATATATGTCCCCACAACCCTGTCGTCCACTAGGGACGTCCCGCACCCCTGATGATACCCGCACCAGCGGTGGTAGAGTGAGGTGATGGAAAGGCGTTGCTGGAATAATGGTGGTGGCGGCTTCTACTCGAAAGCCTAGCGGAAGAGCTCCTTTTACAGGCCCTGTGGAACTGTACAAGGTCTACCTTCTATCCTAAACCTGATACCTACCTATTTTCCCTCAAAAATGAAATAAAGTAGTTTGTTCATTTTGAATTACCATTAGCCTCTTAAGTGTCATTACCAAACAAAGACAAAATAATGATTTTAGGTGGTCCCTCAGATCCCTAGTATGAGTCAGCATTTGTCTAAATACATTTAAACAGTTGGTTGGGACTGGAAAAAAGAAAAAGGGCTGCCCAGCCAAGAAGAAGATAAAGAGATCCTGAGGGGAATTATCATAGTGTCCACCTCCAGTATTACTGTAGGGTTGCCAGGTGCCCCCTGGACACTGGTGGGGGATGGGGGGTAGGGTTGACAGATCTAGCTTAGGAAACTTCTGATCATTTGGGGATGGAGCCTAGTGAGGACAGGTACCTCAGTGGGGTACAATGCCATGTACTCTACACTCCAAAGCATCCATTTTCTCCAGGGGAACTGATCTCATCAGCTTGGAGATGAGATGTATTTCTGGGCGATCCCCAGGTCCCACCTGGAGGCTGGCATCCCTAAAATGTACTGCAACTATCACTGAAATCAATATTCCCATGAAGCAGTGAAGACTTTTTAAATAACATTTCTTTTCTCTTTTGGGCCTTGGCGTGAAAAGAAAATTGACTGGGTTTTTGAAAAACCCATCTTTCAAAGTGGCACTGAACTGGCAGCAGGCTTTTTATGAACTCGATGAATCACAGGGGGTCAGTTTTCCAATTCTGGCACCTAAAATTAGGTACTGAGGCTGACAAGAGAAAACTGCTTACCCTGTCTTTGCCAGAAATGGGCAGTATTGAAGTAGCTGAAATTCGTATTTCAAGCACTACTTAATCTCATATCTGAAATATGTATAAACATGTTTTCTGTTAGAATTACTGTTGCCTATCTTTCACATTTTTGGTTTGTTTGTTGGGGGAGGGACAGCAGTTGTAGCAAGAAAGGCGCACAACGGAAGGCTGGAGTTCTAGTGGGTATTTTAGCGAATGCTTCAAAGTGCAACCCTAAACAGTAGAAAAGAGCAAGAGTCCAGGAGCCCCTAAAAGACTAACAAAACTTGTGGCAGGGGATGAGCTTTCATGAGTCACTGTTGTCAGACCCTTGAGTTAATCCGCTCTCAGTCTAATAGTCTTTTATGAAAGCTTTATTAGAAAGAGAGATTTAGATGTGCACAAGAGAGATCCCTTGTTCAGACCAAAGAACAGATCAAGGGTTAGGTATTGTATAGGCCAACGGTCAGTGCCCCATAATGCAATGGTCATGCAGTGGGCATTCATCTTCTCCCCTCTTTTGCTCCCCCCTTTCATACTACATAGCACTGCAAAGTTTATTATTCAGCAACAGATATTTTCTCCAAGGGTGAGAGGCTCCCCAACGTCCAGACACCTTGGGTGCGTTCTCATGGGAAAGTTGTTACAAGCAAGCTAATCTAACTTTTACAACACATACACACAGATATACTGCATTCACACTTACCCCTCCTATCCCTCGGAATTTATAGCAGAGTAGGGTTGCCAAATCTTCTTCCCCCCGCGGCGGGGGAGCGTCGCCGCGGTCCGGGAGTTGTGCGGACGTGCGTGCGCGCGCGCGCCGGCAGCACGTCGCCGGAAGTGACGGGCGACATGCTTTCCAGGTATCATATATTTCACATGACCCTTTAACCAGGGGTTCTAAGAAGGTAAAAGGAATGCCACTGACCAACCAAAGAGGTATGATATTGGTGAATTTCTCCAGGTGGAAAAATGATATTCTGACTTCAGACTCAAAATTTATGTAGACCCTCATTTGTCAAGGGAGATTCAGTGTATTACTTCTACCCAGATATACTTTTAATGAATATGCTTTATTTATTTTACTTCAAAGTCCCTGTAAATCTATATCTAAATCAAAGTACCATTTATACTTCATTTGTACAAGTTGTCTCAGCATAAAGACACTGTGGAAAGCCAAATTTCTCAACATTAACCCCCCCCAACATGTCCAGTCTTGCTGAGGGTAAAAGAGAAGAGTGCAAAGGTTGGCTTGAAACACAACATCAAAAAAAACTAATTTGGTTCCCTGTGCATTTGGTGTGTGTAACTTGCAGGGGGTCCATTCTATATACTTTTGAACCTGTGTCTGACATGTCCCCCCAAAAAACACTTCCCTGACTTGACCTTAGTCCTGTTGGGTTCACAGTGCCACAGTGGCACTAGTTCTGCTGGGCACATTGCACTGGTTCTGCTGGGCTTGCAAAAATGCCTCCAACCTTCAGTTTCTACTGCAGAGATTCTCTGGGACTTCGATTCTGTTCTGCATGGCTTCTGTTGTCCTTGCTTTTTTGCTGTTTTTCCCTCCATAGGAGCACCTTCTTTGGGGGGCTGTAACTTGGACCCCATAAATCCAATCCTCATCAAACTTGGAGGGCAAGTAGAGGAGAGTCATCTGGAGATCTCTTGCATGTTTGGCATCTTTAATTTGCACAGGATCCATTCTATACAATCCTGACCCTCATGAACCTGTGCTTGTCATTTCCCCAGAAAATGCTTTCCTGGGGACACCTTCTTTGGGGGAGCCATAACTCGAACCCCATAAATTCAATCCTCACCAACCTTGGCATGTAGGTAGAGGAGGGTTAGCCGGATATCCCTTGTGAGTTTGGTGTCTCTATCATGCTGAGGGGTGTTCTACCATGTCACAAACCTCACAAATGAAACTGGTTTATTTGTGATGTTTCATGGTTCATGAAGCTGGCATACCATGAACCATACCACATTTTCCCAGTTCATGCCCATCACTACTCAACACCAGTTCTCTAGGTGAAATCCATCTGGTTGTCCTCATGAATTACCCCTGCATTGACCCATGTGGATCTATAAGAACCAGATCATCACTGAGACAGTACCCTAAGACCACAATTGTACCTTTAAAGATTGACTACCTCAGCAATGGTATTCCCAGTAGTCATGTATGGCTGCGAGAGTTGGACTATAAGGAAGGCCGAGCGCCGAAGAATAGATTCTTTTGAACTATGGTGCTGGAGAAGACTCTTGAGAGTCCCTTGGACGGCAAGAAGATCAAATCAGTCAATCCTAAAAGAAATCAACCCTGACTGTTCCCTGGAAGGCCAGGCGCTGAAGCTGAAGCTCAAATACTTTGGCCACCAAATGAGAAGGGAGCACTCACTGGAGAAGAAGACCCTGATGCTGGGAAAGGCTGAAGGTAAAAGAAGATGTGGACGGCAAAGGATGAGATGGTTAGACAGTGTCATCGATGCAACGGACATGAAATTGAGCCAACTTCAGAGGACGGCGGAAGACAGGAGGGCCTGGCGGGAGCTGGTCCATGTGGTCGCGAAGAGTCGGACTCGACTGTGCGACTGAACAACAACAACAATGTCCAGCTAAAATGGATCTCAAAAAGCAGTGCTAAGGGAAATTTCGGCCAAAGGAAGGACCATCGAGCAGAGGTCCGCAGCATGCTGGCCAGGAGCACCATGGTACCTGCTGACACCTTTTCCGGCTCCTGCAAAGTGTTTTTAGGAAGTGGGTGGGGCCAGGAAGGGCCTTTGCCTACCAAGGCTTCTGATTGAGTATTGTAGATTTGATTGGCAGATTTTTTCCCCTGATGCTGCTTTGGCAGAAGCTGCCCCCACAGCACAAGGATCCACATCGTGTCACTGAAGATAAGCTGTGGCAATCATTTTGTGGCTCACTCCACCTCCTGAAGCAGCCATTTAGTGGCAGCCATTTTGTTGCTGCACCCACTATACTATGTTACAATTCCAAATGTCCCTTCAGCCTCAAAAAGGTTGGGATCCTGCCATAGATGGGCTAGTTTGGTGGGTGGACTCTGTGGCATTGTACCTAGGCTCCATCCTCAAATCTCCAGAAGTTTCCCAGCCAGCAACCTTACTCTCCTGTCCCCCAGTGGCGGCCAGGGGGACCTGGCAACCCTAAGGGGATAGGAAAAGCTAAATGTTAAACTTCTCAGGACAAAAATAGATGTGATAACAAGAGATCCATAAATGAATGGGTTGGACCATGGCTGAATGATATGAAAACCTGGGACCAATACATCCTCTAAGCTGTGGAGTCTTGTGAGCAAAAATTCTACTCTGTGAGCTACTGGCATTAAGGTTGTGAGCAAGCAATTTGGCTACTGTGTAATTCAGTTTGCTCTAGAGCCATCCTTCCTGGGAGAAGACAGAACTGTGTGAGCCAGAGGCTACAGAACTGTGAGCTAGCTCACACTAATTCAGCTTAGAGGGAACACTGTCTGGGACCCCAGAAAGCTACCACCCATCACAACAGACAAGTCTAACCTTGACAGGCCAATGGCTCAACCCAATTGGATGCAGCTTCATGTGCATGTGGCTCCCCGGAGACTTTTTAACTTTAAATTGTCAGTATGTGGGCCCCTGATATGGATTAAACCCATTCTATGGGGGCAGGGGGGTTAGCTCTTT
>NW_015169351.1:43105-45764 GCF_001447785.1 Gekko japonicus
TTCCCTCTATTCTATTTTTTGCAATTTCACTTTTCAATTTCTATTTTTTTTTTCAATTTCCATTTTTTTTCCTTCCAATTTCAGGTTTTCAATTTCTATTTTTTGCCATTTCAGTCCCCTCCAAGCGGGTCCTGGGGATCTTGCAAAACTGCTTTCCAGACAACAGAGGTCAGTTCCCCTAGGGAAAATGGTCACTTTGATGGTTGGACTCTATGGCATTATACCCTGCTGAGGTCCCCCCCTCCCCTCCCCAAACCCCGCCCTCTCCCAGATTCCCCCTCCAAGTTTCCAGGAACTTTCCAACCTACAGTTGGCAAGCTGTCAGCTATGCTGCCATGGGGGTTGGGGAGTTCATTCTGTGTCTTGGTAATTGCTCTTGCATTCCTATCCTTGCTGTTCTAACTCCACTGAAACGCTTATCTCTACAGATGTGCAGGAGGATGTTGTAGAGTCTAGAAGTCTCCCATACACCGTGAGACACTTTCGGTTCCCAGCTTCAGTCAGCTAACGGTTCCCTAACCTGTCCCGCGTGCGGGAGGGTAGCTAATTGGCCCATGCCATGGGTGTATGTGTGCATACGAATGCCCTATATCGTATTAGGCTTTCTTAGGTGCCGCCATTCTTAACAGTGCCTGTGTTACTGCATCTATAGCTTTACAATAAAAGTATAACCGTTCCTGAATGCGTGTACTTTGTTGTTAGCTGTGGGTTCTGACACAAGCCTATGCAAAACACACATGATCTTCCCTCTTTTACACCAAGGATTCTGTTGCTTTGCTCTCTGTCCTTTGTCTGCTTTTAGGCAAAAATATTTCTGTAAGCAGAACACCACATCCTTTGTAGAAAATGGGCATTTATCAATCCACAGATTGTGGAAGGCAAACTTATCAAAGTGCCCCGGCATGTATTTACACACCATTATGGTAGGGCTTAGCAAACAACTAGATGTTTACATTCACAGTTAATTGCATTGTTAACCTTCCTAAATGGGCAAAAAAATAGCAGTCCTAAATCGTGTGACTCTATAAAATATTTTTTTTTCCAATTGAGAAGATGGATGGCAGCTAATTAAATTGTGTAATAAACTGATTTTTATCTAATGTATTTATAGCCATGAGGCATACTGCATTTCCCAGTTTTCTTTATCATGTATTTTCATGTCTTAGCGGCTGAATAAAATTTCAGACCGTGTTGAATCAGAAAGAAAGCAAAGGAAAAAAAATCCATTATCAACTTTGCAATAAACTGCCACATGAGTCATTGAGAATGGTTTTTTAATTGTCATCCTTGCTAGTCTTGACTTCTTTATTATTATGATTTTTTTGCTACGGGGAAATTTAATCAAATCTGTCGGAAAAGTCTCAAAAAAGTTATTGAAATGTAAACAAGAGGGAATAATAAATATACAAACATCACTCTGTATTAAGAAATACTTGCTGTCTACCACTTGCGAGTGCCAGTTAGGGAGGGCAGAGGATCACTGGGAACCCCCCCCCCAGATCAAAGATGGCGACCCCTTGGGAATACCTATAGCTGTATCAACTTGTTGCTTTTAAGGACTGACTCCAGTTATTTTGTTAAGTATGTATGTCAGCTTGGAGCTGTGGTGGCTCAAGTGGTTAAGATGCTGAACTGCAGGCTGTGGAAGGTCAGTAGTTCAGAAGTTCGAGACCCGAGTGTGCCGCATGACGGAGTGAGCTCCCGTCTCTAGTTCCAGCTCCTGCCAACCTAGCAGTTCGAAAGCAAGAAATTGCAAGTAGATAAATAGGTACCACTTCGGTGGGAAGGTAACAGCGTTCCGTGCGTCTCGGTGTTTAGTCATGCCGGCCACATGACCACGGAAACGTCTTTGGACAGCGCTGGCTCTTCAGCTTTGAAACAGAGATGAGCATCACAACCCTAGAGTCGGATTCGACTGGCTTTCGAGCAAGGGAACCTTTACCTTTTATGTATGTCAAAGGCACAAATCCCTTTACTTACAAAAGAGGTAACTGGCGTGTACTGATAGCCATAACATATGCTCTTGCAATACAATTAAAAAGATTAATACTAATTTTAACTGTTACAAAGAGTAGCTCACGCAATCTCACTTTAAACCTTGAATAAAACTGTGTTGGTCTTAAACGTGCCACTTGACTCAAACTTTGTTCTGCAGCTTCAGATCAACACGGCGACCCCACCTGGACCACTTTAAATCTGCCCCCCTTCTGGAAGATCACCTTCCCTGTCATCCCTTTTTGAAAAGATGAGGGTCCATGGGTAAGTGGTAGAACATCACCTTTCCATGCACAGTCCTGGGTTCAATTCCCAGCCTGAGACCCTGGAGAGCCACTGCCAGTCAGAATACTGACATGATAGAACAATAATCTGACTCAATATAATGACAATAACCTGACTCAGTCAGAGAGACTGCGGAATTGCAACTGATAATGAAGCTCAAGACAATGCATCCACCTGGGCTGAATCGAGACCTAGGTTTCCTGTCTCATTACCAATGCTGATTTCTCCACGCTTATTACCCCTCTGCATATCTCACCTAAATCCAAGCACACCTGCTATTGTCATCCACCTGCTACTGTCATTTGCCTGCTAATGTCATTCGGCATCTGAAATCACTCCAGTTTCCAGTAATTAGGACAGATGGACTCACACTCTGGCT
>NW_015169351.1:47266-50393 GCF_001447785.1 Gekko japonicus
TGGGTGTTGCCTTCTGACACACTTCCGGTGATGTCAGGGGGCGTGGTATATGCAAATAAGTTATGCTAATGAGTTGTGCTAATGAGATCCTGCACCTCTTTTTCTACGAAATGACCCCTGCATGTGACAGTAGGGTTCCCAAAGCCTCTATAGTTTTAGGGTGGGGGGGGGGAAGGGAATGGGAGGGAAGGCTGAAGCCCAACCCCCCCCCCTGCATTCTGATCCTGAACTGATTAGGGCTAGAGATGTGAAGGCCCGGAAAAAAACCGGAAAAATTCGGGGGGGGAAACGTTTTTTTCCCGTTTTTTTCCCTGAAGCTTTTTTGGTTTTTTCCCCGAAAAGTTGGAAAAATTGAAAAAAGAAAAGAAAAAGAAGAAAACTGATTATGGAAAATTTTATTTTAACATGATGAATAAAATATTTTAAGACAAGGTGTTCAAATATTTTCCAAATCATTTCTAAAATATATCTATATGGTATCAGATTGATCTAATTTCTGTGCACTGAGGACAAGCAAGTCCTAGGTTACAAACTGAACTCTCCAATGCAAGAACAAGATGCATTTCTTCCTTTAGGAGGTGCTATTGTCACGAGAAAAGAAAAAGGTTTCAGTTTTGTTTTTGCATGTGGGCGGGTATTCTGTTTGTAATAACTGTTTGGACACACTATATTTTTAATATGCTAGTTGTGATAATTTCATGCCAAGTAAAAACGTCCATAGTCATATTTTATGTTCCTAAAGTAACAGAATGACTTTCAATCTAGAAAAGACAAAAGAAGTGCTAATGTAGCATCTTTTTCAATTTTTCCGAAAATGTCCGTTTCCCCCCGGAAAAAACTGGAAAAAAAACGGGTTTTTTCCCGAGCTTCAAAATTTCCGGAAATTTTAAATCTCTACTTCCACCCCATCGTCAATCCTAACAATAAACCTGTGGACCATGGTAACGGACCTGTAGTCTAATAAAGCATAACGCTTCCCTGGAAACATGTGTGGAGATTTGCTTGCTGTTGAACCTGACACCCACGTACCTTTGGGACCATCTCTTCCAATATGACCCCAGAAGAATGCCTAGATCAGCTGGTAACAACTCGCTGGTGACACCTGGCACTAGGGAAGTCCAGCTGTCCTCAACTAGGGCCAGGGCCTTCTCCTTCCTGGCCCCGACCTGGTGGAACTCTCTGTCAAATAACGTCAGTGCCCTGCGGGATCTGATGCAATTCCACAGGGCCTGCAAGGCAGAGATGTTCCACCAGGCTTTTAGTGGAGGGCATCAACAGGAGATTGAGACTGGCACCCTCCCTTTCTCTTCTATGGCCTCCATGTACCCCTCCCTGCCCTGCCGTGTTGGATAGTGGTGTGTAGGGCTGCCAAGTTCCCCAGGGGGGCGGATAATCCCCCGCTTTGGAGGCCCGATTTCCGCCGCCGCAGAATCGGGCCCCGGGGGGAACCCCACCCCGGCGTGCACGTCAGCCAGATGTGACGTGATGACGCTGGGCACGCTGGGGGCGGGGCCACAGCCATCTGAGGGGAAAACTCTATGTTTTCCCGTGCGGGAGCCCCCCCGCCGCCAAGAAAAACGGACTTGGGAACCCTAGTGGTGCGGCTGGCAAAGGAGGGTCACTATGTGCCATCTTGGATTGGTTTTGAATTATTGATTTGCTGTTGGTAAACTTAATTCTATACTGATTGCATTTTAAATGTCATAAATTGTCCACAGCCTGCTTGCAGCATGGGCAATTTATGTCCAACAAAATAAATAAGTGAAATAATGCAGAGTACATGACATACATTTAAAAAAATTAAAATTACAATCCAGCCAGAAAATTAATCATACGCAGTCCTAAATAAAACCATCTTTAACTGCCTCCTAATTTTCTCCCTTTCTCACAATACAAGAACTTATGGGCACTCAATGCAATTAATGAGAAGTAGGCTTAGAACAGATCAAAGGAAGTCCTTCTTCACCCAAAGAGTGATTAACACATGGGATTCACTGCCACAGGAGGTGGCGGCTACAAGCATAGACAGCTTCAAGAGGGGATTGGATAAACATGTGGAGCAGAGGTCCACCGGTGGCTATTAGCCACAAGGTATAGAGCTGTGGTGCCTCAAGTGATTAAGACGCTGAACTGCAGGCTGTGGAAGGTCAGTAGTTCAGCAGTCCGAGACCCGAGTGTGCCGCATGATGGAGTGAGCTCCCGTCTCTGGCCCCAGCTCCTGCCAACCTAGCAGTTCGAAAGCAAGAAATTGCAAGTAGATAAATAGGTACCACTTTGGTGGGAAGGGAACAGCGTTCTGTGCACCTTGGTGTTTAGTCATGCCGGCCACATGACCACGGAAAACATCTTTGGACAGCGCTGGTTCTTCAGCTTTGAAACGGAGATGAGCACCGCAACCCTAGAGTCGGACTTGACTGGCTTTCGAGCAAGGGAACCTTTACCTATAGAGGGAATACTCTGTCTGAGACAGGGATGCTCTGTCTCCTTGGTGCTTTGGGGGGGCAACAGTTGGAGGGCTTCTAAAGTTTGTTTATTTATTTATTGCATTTATACCCCTCCCATCTCTCAAGTGGGCTCAGGGTAGGTAACATCATTTTGCGAAACGTACAATAAAATTTAAAAACACCGTAGTTCTGGCCCCGCTGGTAGGCCTCCTGGTGGCACCTGGTATTTTTTTGGGCACTGTGTGACACAGAGAGTTGGACTGGAGAGGCCACTGGCCTGATCCAACATGTCTTCTCTTATGTTCTCCTAAAGACTGAAAGTGAGGGGGCCCAGGGGCACGCCTTCCTCTTAGGGAGTTTGTTTCATAATCGTGGGGCTGTCATCAAAAAGGCCCTCTGTCATGCACCCACCAAACGACCTGCTTTGGCTTATGGGATAGTCAAGAGGGCCTCTCCCTGTCATCTTAATTCCCAGGCAGGAACGTAAAGTGAAAAGGTGGTCCTTCAGATACCACGGTCTCAAGCCATGTAGGGCTTTGAAGGTCAAAATCAATACCATAAAATGAACCTGGGGGTGGATCGGTCACCAGTGCAATTGCTGTAGTATTGGGGCCAGGTGGTGCTATATAGCTGTCTCCAGCCAGCTGCTGCCATGCTTACTGGGAGAGGTGGGAAATAAATAT
>NW_015169352.1:0-4112 GCF_001447785.1 Gekko japonicus
ATTTTGCTTTCAGTTCCGCCCCCCTTTAAGTTGGCTGCTACTTGACAGCACTTCACGCACACACACACACACACACAAGGCAAGAGAGGGTGCCTTTTCATAACCATTTGCACAGTGGCCCAAAGTCCTCTCCCCTTTGGGAATTACTTGGGGGTGCTGTGAAATGAAGTGAGACCGACGCTGATCGACCCCTTCCCCCCCCCCAAAGTTAGAGCAGACGAATACTCCATGCAAACCTACACAAATGCATTCATTGTGATTATATCTTAATGTAGCGCTTTTTAGAAATAGAATATGGGCAGTGTTCTCTCTAAGCTGAGTGAGTGTGAGCTAGCTCACAGTTTTTTAGCCTCCAGCTCACATATTTTTGTCTTAGCTCAGGAAGGATGGCTCCAGAGCAAACTAATTTATGCAGCAGCTAAATCGCTCACTCACAACTTTAATGCCAGTAGCTCACAAAGTAGAATTTTTGCTCACAAGACTCCACAGCTTAGAGGGAGTTATAGGTAAAAGTAAAGGTTTCCCTTGCTCAAAAGCCAGTCGAATCTGACTCTAGGGTGTGGTGCTCATCTCCATTTCCAAGCCGAAGAGCCAGTGCTGTCCTAAGACGTTTCCATGGTCATGTGGCCGGCATGACTAGACACCAAGGTGCAAGGAACACTGTTACCTTCCCACCAAAGTAGTATCTACTTATCTACTTGCAATTTCTTGCTTTCGAACTGCTAGGTTGGCAGGAGCCAGGGCCAGAAATGGAAGCTTACTCTGTCATGTGGCACTCGGGTCTTGAACTGCTGTACTACCGGCCTTCCGGTCTGCAGTTCAGCATCTTAACCACTGAGCCATCGCAGCCCCCCGAATATGGGTTATAGGAGGTGGTAAAATACATGACTGAATTTGAGTGTTCACGTTCCTTTAAAAAAAATCTGGCTTTATCTGATCAGCTTTCAAATTTGCATATATTTTGAACTGGCAACAGAAAGTCCTTAAAAACCCTCTTCTCCTTGTGAATAAACGATTTCTACCGTGTCGTGTTTGCCAACATAGGGGATTTAGAAACAATTCTAAAGATGATAGGACTATCCCCCCCCCTCCGAAAATAAAAAATTGCCAAATTCGTCTCTTTGAGATTTCCTTCACTCTCAAGGAAGTTGCCTCTCCCTCCCTGCCCTGAATTTTGAAATTTCGGATTGCTGGGCTGCAGCAAATGTCACATGAATAGGGCAGCAAGATGATCTGTCACAGATGGAAGAACTGTATTTTTGTCTCATTATCAACCATTCATTGCTTTATAGGCCCAAAGCCCTCCAGGAGGTATGGCAAACTCACATAATTTTCCTGAGCACCACATTTTGCCTTGGGATTTCTGCTTTAGCCAACAGATGTGGAAAAAAGGCCCATGAAGTCAGAAGAATCCCTTGCAAGAGCGCATGTGCAGGTTCTGAGGAGCAAGGGAGGGGCCTACTTCCTCTTCTAAGCCTTTCTTTCCCTTTAAAAAGATGTCAATTTTATGGGGGGGGGGGATTGACATTATGGAGGGGAAAAGGTCCTCAGCTGATGCAAGTCATTGCTCCAGTCTTGAAAATGGTGGGTTCTCAGTGTGCTTTCCCTGTGATATGGAGCCATATTCACAATCATAGAATCATAGAGTTCGGAGGGACTTCCAGGGTCATCTAGTCCAGCCCTCTGCAGGAAATGCAGATGTATGAGTGTTTCTATCTTTTGTGGGTTTGCAACACTGTTCTGGAATCTTATTTTCACTATCATCTAGGGATGCCAGCCTCCAGTTGGCGCCGGGAGATCTGCCTTAATTACAGCTCATCTCCAGACGACAGAGACCAGTTCCCCTGGAGAAAATAGATACTTTGGAGGATGGCCTCTATGGCATTGCACCCCACTGAGGCCCCTGCTTTCCCCAGGCTCCACCCCCAAATCTCCAGGAGTTTCCCACTCTGGATCTGACAACCCTAGATCTCCCACCAGTGGCCAGGGGGTCCTGGAAACCCTACCACCATCATCAAAATGCATCTGATGCAGATGCAGACCAGAAGAAAACTGCTCAACAAATTCATACTGAAAAGTACGGGGTTTGATGCATGGAGACTACAACATGCTGACAAGTCTCGTTTATTCAGTACAACACAAGACAAAGAACTGGCTGGCAAGAGCCAACTATATACACCCACCCCAGACACACCCACAGTCCTACTGGAGGGTTTGAATCTCCCGCCAAGTTCCTATTGGTGTACTAAAAGGTGGACTAGGATCCTTGGCCACTATTGTGTTAGGAGACAAGCTAGGGGACTCAGGACGTAGACCTCTAGTGGCGGTCCACAGACACTACACACACCCGGGACAGGGTAAAAGCCGGAATGGGCCGGAACGGGCATTAAACACACAATAGTACCGTAAAAAACAGTGGCATGCATTACAGGCCCTCCAGAACATTATTCTAGAAGTGGAAAACCAGAACTCTCACGCTTTTATTAACCCGGCTTTTACCCTGTCCCCACACACCCAGCTATGGGTTGAAAAATTCCTGGAGATTTGGGAGTGGATCCTATGTAGGGTGAAGTTTGGGGAGGAAAGGGACCTCAGTGGGGTATAAGACTATTCAACTCCCCCTCCCCAGCAGCCGTTTTCTTTAGGAGAACTGTAGTTTGGGGATCAATTGTAATTCTGGGAGACTTCCAGGACCCACCTGGGGCTGAAGGCTGACCTACATAATCAGACATTTAACAATCCCATCAGGAAGGAATAATCAGAGTAGCAATAAAGTAAAATCAATCAGCAGCATGACAGGCCAATAGACGGGCATTCTCAATGTCATTTCTTCTTGCATTTTGGGCAATGCTAACGCCAAGGACACTGATTTTAGAATAACTCCTTTTGCTCTTCGCTGCAGGAGTTTGGGGTCCTTTTTTTCTTTCTTGCTTGCTTGCTTGCAAAAGAGGTCATAATACCCATTCATCAATTGAGGCATCAGCTGTATGCTTTCAGTTTCAGATTTCTCAGCCCCTTTTCACTCAAGGCTTTAATTTGTCAGCAATATATGTAAAAGTTTTATTCATCATGACTTTATTCACACTAGTAGTTAACCGCATTGACATTTTAACATGCTGAGACATGGGGGTACCTCCAGCACCAGCCAAAGGGCTCCCATCTTCATACACAGATGACTCTAAGTCAGCTTTCAATTTGCACTCGAGCAGAAGGAGTTCTCGTGCATCAAGAAACTGAGTTCGATTTAAGATCCAAAGCTAGGTTTATTGCACAACTTAAACAGGCATAACGACCACTGCAGTGCTCAGCAAAACCAAACTCCAAGCCAAATCTCCTCCCACTTCTTTTTTTCCCGTCCTACTTATGGATGCCAGCCTCCAGGTGGGACCCGGAGTCCCCCCAGAATTACAGCTCCTCTCCAGACCACAGAGATCAGTTCCCTGGAGAAAAAGAATGCTTTGGAGGGTGGACTCTCTGGCCCTGTACCCCACCGAGGTCCCCCTGTCCTCCCCAGCCTCCACCCCCAAATCTTTAAGAGGTCCCCAACCAGGAGCTGGAAACCCTTCCCTCCACCCCCTGCTGCTGCTTCTGGTGGTGGTGGTAGTGGGGGACCTGGCAACCCTACCTACCAGCCTACATCTCCCAGTAGGCAGTGCTTCCAATTCTACCACACTCGCCCATTCCTACCACTCTTAGTCCTGTAGCTGTAGGGATCATCAGGAACCTATAGTCAGAGCTTTCAGTAAGTAACACTTATTTTTTTTTCTTTTTTAATCCCCATTTTATCCCCCCCATCTTCCCTAGGGTTGCAGCTTTGGGTTGGGAAACCCCTGGAGATTTGGGGTGGAGCCAAGGAAGCACAGCGTGGGGGGAGGGGGCCTCAGCATGGGACACTGCCGGAGAGTCCACCCTCCAAAGTACCTATTTTCTCCAGTGGAGTTGATCTCTGTCATCTGGAGTTCCGTTGTAATAGCAGGAGGTCTCCAGGCCCCACCTGGAGATTGGCAACCCTAAGTCCTGGTAACCCTACTAACAAGTCAAGATTCAGTTAGGATTCCTTCCAGTGGGGGATGGGGGGGGTGAACTTGCCGGCAGGAATGCGTAAGATAAAG
>NW_015169352.1:4175-12061 GCF_001447785.1 Gekko japonicus
GTGGGGGGGGGGGGGTTTGATGCTCTGGTTTTGGGGTAAAACTCTATGATAGAATTAGCCTCTACCATAGAGTTTTGCTCAAAAACCAGAACACCCCCCCCCCAACATGCCTATACCACTTCCAGATCACGTAGGCACATCTTATTTATTTCTGGCTTCTTGCCTGTTTGGGGGGGGGGGGTAATAGAGGGCAGAGAATCACCCCAAACCAGGGGACCCCTGCCTGCACTGGGATTCTAGCATCCCTAATTCGGATGTCATTTTAGGCCACGGGCTTAACCAAAGTGCATCTTACCCAGGCAAGTGAATACAGCTGACTGGGGGGGCACAGGGGCCCTTCAGAGTGGGGCTGGGCTCTGTGTTTGCAATGGGCCCACATGTCAAGGCTGACCCTGGCTCAGTGCCATAAAAATGGTCTCAGTAACTCCCCGAGTGATGGACACCATAAAAGAAAGCTTTACTGAAGGAATTCAAGAAAGGGTATTAAAAACAAGACACATAGTTCAGTGGCACAAAATTAATGCACAAAATGATAAAGCCACCTAGTGGACACGGACTCTCTTTAGGTCTTACAGTGGCAATGATGGTTCTCAAGCACAGAGTTCCAGGGCATAATGCAAATGTCTTCTGGCAGCCCAGGAGGGGTAAGGAGGAAAAGGGTACGTATTTTTTGTCTCTAACTATACTTATAGAAGAATGCTGGCCATCACTTCCTGACCTCCTCAACCAATCACTGGCTGGTATTCATGGAACTTTCTCGTGTGAGAAGGAGTTCCCCCTCCCCTGTTTGCTGCATCTGAATCGTGGTTCACTTTCATTCTTCTGGTGAGCTGCTTTCAGGAGCAGCATGGATGAAAGGAGGCCTGGAAATCCTAATCTTGGGATTTATTCCATTCATTTCACTTTCCGTTGGCATGTTCAAGCTGCTAACAAGCTCCATCACACAAAACAATTGGACAAAATCAGTGCAAATGTATAAACAGTGTCATGCAGCAAAACAGTCTTGTGACATTTTAGACAGCAGACTGATTGTGGGCGGCAGCCCGCTTTGTCAGATGCATGAAAGATGCTACCAGCACGGCCACACGTCTGATGTCTCTGGCTCAGGGCCACAAGGGCATGCACCGTGTGCAAAACATGCATGCTCTGGAACGAATCATGTGCAATATTATCCTCGTGGGATGCTGCCCCTCCGTTTGCTGGTGGGGGTTAATGTTTTCTGATAACCGTAGAAAGGGTGGCAAGAAGGCGGGCATGGAGGTCCAGAAGAGTGGAGCAGGCATTCTTCTCTTGGAAACATCTCTTCCCCACCTCTGCCAAGTTCAAGGCAGCTTCCTATAGAACAGCATCACGAGACAGCGACAGATTAAACGTAACACTCCAGAAATACAACACAACCAATAGGAGCAGCAGCGCAGGGGATCTCAGGGTGGCCAGCTCCAGGCTTTAGAGCTGGGATCTCAGGGGAGGCCAGGGTCTGGGGAGTGGGGGGGGGGGGGGGGCACGCTGCACAAAGGGGTTCATCTCAGTCTCAGGGCTCAATACCTGAGCCGAGTCCAGAACGCAAGGGTTCGGGTGTGACCCGGTGTTGTCGGCCTCAAGGCACCAAAGAGCATCTCCGGGCCCTCACAGCATTTGAAGATGACTTGAGAATGGTGGTGGTGTCCTCATGACGGCCACGAGGACACCGTCAAGCCTCGTTTGGCCCTAAGGCTAGTGGCCACTTAAAATCCCTCTTCTTTATTCCATGTTCAGCCAGCTGTCTCCAACACAGACAATTTATTTATCCATCAGCCCAGAATGCCACAAAATGTCATTGGGTTTCAAGATGAGTCTTACATTAAATCCTTTGACGGGCCTAATGGAACCTTCTGCCTCCATACTAATACATGGTAACTAATAATCAATGAACTACTGTAGTAGGAGAAACTCAAATTAAAATACTGACAGCTCAGGAAGCTTATCAGGCCTGCCAGTAAATAGGAGATTTTGCTATTACTATTGGCTTTTCTCAAACATGGCTACACATTAAAGTTTCAAGAGGCCACATGACTGCCCCTATCAAACTAGGCCATTCTTTTCAGCGAGTTCTCATCCGGGCAAACCCGTTTCTGGGAACATCGGAAAGCTAAGTGACAAGGCATTAGGGAGCAGAGAGCGGAGAGGGGCAGATGCAGGAAAGCCCTGCAGGGCCCTCTCTGGAGGTGGAGAACCAAGGTCTGTTTGCAATCAGCCACAACTGAGAACCTTTCTGTAGCACTGCCAGACGGTTCAGAACATCCTTCGCTTGCTGCTCTCATCTTGCTTGTGACCTATTTGGCATGCATTTCATGTGGTATAGTGTTTTCTTTTGTTCTTATGTTCCTTGCACCAGGGGTCTAATCTTTGTGACGCTGCAAGTGCCTTTGAACACTCACATGGTGTGGTGGCCTGAGCCACAGAATAGCTGCCACAGGTGACTCTCAGTCACACAGTGAAGATCCTTCTGCTGTAGTGGCAGCTGCTGCCAAGCAACGGTCCCCAGTGGACAACCAGAAGCCTTGCAGGGCAAAATATATGGCCGGGGTCCAACATACCTAAGGGACCGCCTTTCCCCATATGTTCCCCCATGGGCACTACGGTCGGGGACACAACACCTCCTGACGATGCCAGGCCCCGAGGAGGCCAGGCTGGCTGCTTCCAGGGCCAGAGCTTTTTCGGTGGCGGCTCCTGCCTGGTGGAACGAGCTTCCGGAGGAGATCCGGGCCCTGCGGGAAACCCCTGTAAGATGGAGCTTGACATCGGGTCCTCCATCTCCATAATTTCAGAGGACACCTTTAGGAGACTCTGTCCAAGGGGTGGCCCTCACCTTAAGCCTGTTGGCTTCCCCTTGAGGAACTTCCAACAGAACGAAGCGGCTGTGAAGGGGGTGGACAAGTACTGCATACAGTACTGGAATTTTGATGGATTTTGGACTTGCTGGTGATGGGGGACAGAGTCACAAGTCTCCTAGGATTAGCCTGGTTCATGCCCTTGGGGTTCCAAGTGACTGGGGTGCACCACGTGGCCACAAAAGACTTTCAGTGTGTGTGCAGCGAGTTCCAGGCTGACTTTGATGGGACGCTCAGTCGCTACACTCCAGCTCAACCCAGAAATGTGGCCCATATGGCTAAAGGCTACGCTCGTCCCATTCATGTTGAAGCCTAAAATTGATGAGGAGCTGGATTGGCTGATGGTCCAATGGGTTTTGGAGCCAGTTCCACATGCCCTCTGGGAAACCCCGATTGTTACACACGTTAAGCCCAACGGGGATGTCCACATCTGCGCAGACTACAAATGCACCATAAACAAGGTGCTGCAGGACCACTCCTACCCAGTTCTGGTAGTCAGCCACATCTTGGCCTCTCTAGTGGGTGCCAAGGTCTTTGGAAAGTTGGACTTGGCTCAAGCCTACCAGCAGCTACCGGTGGATGATGCGACTGCGGAGGCCCAGACTATAGTGACACACAGGGGCGCATTCCGGGCACAGTGACTGCGGTTTGGGGTCAGAGTAGCCCCGGGAATTTTCCACAACCTAATGGACTCTCTCCTCAAAGGATTTCCTGGGGCCCAACCCTCCTTTGATGACATTTTGATTGCCGCACCCACAAATGAGGACTTTACCAGTAGATTGCGCACCGCCCTGCAGTGTTTCCAGTCAGCTGGCCTCAAGGTGAAGCGGGAAAAGTGCCTCCTGCGGGTTCCACAGGTTGAGTTCCTGGGATTCTCAGTTGACACAGAGGGCATCCGTCCAGCCCCAGACAAAGTGTACGCCATCATCGACGCTCCCACACCAACCTCCAAGCTGGAACTCTGGGACTTCTTGGGGCTCTTGAACTTTTATCACTCCTTCCTGCCCCACAAAGCTGCACTCATGGAACTGCTCCACCGCCTCCTCAACAAAAAAGCCCTATGGGTCTGGGGCCAGAAGCAAGGTGCTGCATTCCTGGCCATCAAAGAGCTGCTCACGTCCAATGCTGTCCTGCCCCACTTCGACAAGACACTGCCCATCGCTCTCGCATGCGACACTTCCATGTATGGTGTTGGAGCCGTCCTTAGACTCCAGCTACCGGATGGCCGGGAGGTCCCCATGGCTTATTACTCCCGCACCCTGTCTTCAGCCAAGAGTAACTATGCACAACTCAACCAGGAGGCACTGGCTATCATCGCAGGGATGAAGAAATTCTATGACTACCTCTATGGATGGCCATTCACCATTGTTACAGACCACAAGCCCCTGCTTGGTCTGCTGGCTCTCACCTCGCATGCTGTGCTGGTCATCCTTCCTGGCAGGATACCAATACTCCCTCCTCCACTGCCCAGGGAAGGCTATGGGACATGCCAACGCCCCCAGTCATCTGCTGCTCCGCTCCTGCAATCCCTACCCTGCTCCCGTGCACCAGATCCTGCTCATGGAGGAACTTCCTGACCGCCCTCTGCAGGTAGTTGACGTGTCCTGCCACACCGGCGTTTTGGACTGTATGGGGAGGGACTGGCCCACCAGCTGGGTGGGCCTGGACTTTGCAGCTTTCTCCTTCCACCAGGATGAGTTATCAGCCCACAAGGGTTGCTTACTGTGGGGAAGCCAGGTGGTGGTGCCCGCTCCTTGGCGCCAGCAAGTGCTACCGCCTCTGCATGAGACGCATCCAGGAATTGAATGAAAGTGCTGGCCCACAGTTATGTGTGGCGGCCAGGCCTGGACAGCGAGATAGAGGCCTGGGTCAAGCACTGCCAGGCCTGCCAAGAACCAAACTGCCCAGGGCACAAGTGCAGCAGTGGGAGTCCACCCACAAACCGTGGTCCCGAGTACACTTGGATTTTTCTGGTCCCCTCCAACGGCAAATATTCTTCATTTTGGTGGACTCGTACACCAAGTGGCTGGAGGTAGTGCCTGTCACCTCCACCTGCTCCAAAGCAGCAGTCCAGGCCCTCAGACGTATCTTCAGCACACACGGCCTGCCCAACACGGTGGTGACCGACAACGGGACAGCCTTCACCTCAGGGGAATTCCAAGAATTTATGGGCCACTACTTCATCTGGCACATCCGCTCCACTCCCTTCCCACTCCCACCCAGCCACCAATGGACAGCGGAGAGGACGATGCGGACCACAAAGGAGTCACTCTGGCGGGTCATCCACGGAGACTGGGACCATAGAATTGCAGCCTTCCTTTTCAGCCAGTGGGTGACCCCGAGCACCACCACCGGCCACAGCTCAGTGGAACTCCTCATGGGCAGGCGCCTAACCACCCAACTGGACAGGCTGCACCCAGATCAAGCCGCAGAGTGTCACCAGGTAACGGAGAACCAGGAAGTGCCCAGAGGATTTCCCCCCAGCAACTCTGCTTACATGAGAAGGTTTTCCAGCGGTCCTGCCTGGGTTCCCGCCAAAGTCATCAGAGTTACCAGGGCTCTGTCATATGAGGTATCAACTGACAATGGTCGGGTTCTCCGTAGACACATAGACCAGCTCCACCGCTGTCTACTTCCAGTTGACCCAGAGTCACCATCAGCAGTGGCGGAAGACTACGATGAGGGACTGCCGTGACCACAGGAACCAGAGACCGCGAGTGAGTTTCAGCCCGACAGTGCAACGCCCGACTGCCAGGGGGGCGAAATACCAGACCAATCTGCCATGGACTCTCCAGATGTTACACCAGCCCCACAGCCTTCTGCCAGCACCGCGCCAGCAATGGCAGGCTCAGATCCCGTAACCGTGACCTCTCAGCCAGAGCCGCAACGTTCATCCCGAGAACGTCACCAACCAGCATACCTAAGAGACTATGTCTGTTAAGGTGTTTTGGAACTTAGGGGGGAGAAGTGTTTGGTGTAGTTTGGTGTAGTGGTTAAGTGTGCGGACTCTAATCTGGGAGAACCGGGTTTGATTCCCCACTCCTCCACTTGCACCTGCTGATGTGACCTTGGGTCAATCGCAAGCTCTGGCACAGCTGTCCTTGAAAAAGAGCCGTTTCTGGCAGAGTTCTCTCAGCCCCACCCACCCCACAGGGTGTCTGTTGTGGGGAGGGGAATGGAAAGGAGTTTGTAAGCCGCTCTGAGACTCCAAGTGAAGTGCGGGGTATAAATCCAATCTCTTCTTCTTCTTCTCTTCTATGTACTGAGCCCAAGCCATCCCTGAAGGTGGACCTTGAACTGGGTGAGCTTGAGCCCCAAGAACAATAGATGACCAGGATCCTGGAGTAGACCAATAGATAAGCAGTGTAATGTAAATGGTGTATCCTTGGGAGTGGGTCTGTGTGGGGTGGGGTGTTTGCATGCTTTATAAGCAGGGCTCAAACCCTGCTGGGCATCCTTGTTGTGTGATCACTGCAATGTGTCCGGAACCCAGGATTTAATATAATCTCTCCTGGTGTATGGGTAAGGGACACATAGGTGCCTTTCACATTGCCTTAAAAATCTACTTGCATTACCCAATGTTATTGTGTGTTTTTCCTTGTGCTCATAAACATCCCACCACTGTCTCATATCTTTCCCATCCCCCCCCCCATTCCTAATAAAACTTGTTTCACCAATATTTTTTTCCCAAAGCAAAATGTATTTACAACAAAGCCTCTGCTTGAAATCTGAATCAGGTTTTTCACATTGGTGACTTCTGGCACAACTCACCCACCCAGAAAGGGGTGGGTGGGTTTAGGGTTTTTTGTTTATTTAGTTGCATCCCAGCAGAGAAACATTTCAACAATGTTGAAACAAGCAACCATTCACATTGGGGACACCTTCCTCTGTGTGTGTGTGTGTGTGTGTGTGTGCCTGTGTAAGCATCTAGTCTCCTCTCTCTTTTTTGGCCCTGAGGGGACTCATGCAGCCTCTTGCGGTTTTGAGGAACCAGGTTTGTTTTGAACTGTAAACCTTCCCCTCAGTTGCACAATGTTACTAGGGGAGCAACTGTTCGGGCTTTGGGTTTGCTTGGTGAGAAAAAAAAACACACAGGTCACTAAGGCAGGTGCTGTGTGAAAATAACAAAGAAGACTGATTTATTCACAAGTTGTGTTTAGGCAAGAGATCAGCTCAGCAGCACCTAGAGGTGGATCTAAACCAGCTACCTTTCAAACTATCTGCTCTGTTGCTGAGGCTTCTGCTGTACTTCCCTCCCACCTTTCATCCCCCTTCTGAAAGGTGATTGGATGCTGGAGCAGCACTCCCATTGGCTCAGGTGCAAATACAAAATACCTGGTTGGCTATTTCTCCTTTCAGGACCAGGACAGCCTCCTGCTGGTCACAATCACTCTCAAAGAACTCACCTTAAAGTTCTTCCAAGGTTGCCTCATTGGTTCTTGTTTCCAAGCTGTCTTTCCCTTGTGCGAAATGGCTGGTCTTCAAACTTCCCCATCACCAGAGCTCTGCTCCTGTGCTCCTAGCTCTCCATCATAGCCACAGAGTGATAAAAGCCCCTGCGGAACGGCTTGGCCTGCGTTGCCTTGCAGGGACATGCTTTGGGTCAGATCTTTCTTAGTAAATTTCTGACTACACTCTCCTTCTGACTCCCCCACAGGTGATTAGAGTGGACTAGGAAATACTTTTTGCAAAACTAAAATAAACCTTCCCTATTGTATTTTCAGTAGAAGCTTATCAGACAGTTAAAAGGAATGTGCCCTGACCTGGATGGCCCAGGCTAGCCCTCTCGTCAGACCTCAGAAACTAAGCAGGGTCGGTCCTGATTTGTCCTTGGATGGGAGGCCACCAAGGAATACCTGGGCAGCAACAGGCATTAGCAAACCACCTCTGAATGGCCCTTCCTTGAAAACCCCACGAGGTTGCTGTAAGTGGGCTGTAAGTGGGAGGGGGAAATGTGGGGCATGCTGTTGAGGGGAAAACTCGACATAACAGTGTCCCGTATATGTCACCCTGGGT
>NW_015169352.1:12113-48411 GCF_001447785.1 Gekko japonicus
TATGGGACTTCACTCCAAAGGCCTCCAAAGGCACAGTGCAAGCACATGCAAGGCTGATGGTGTTCTACCCAAAAAAAAAAAAAAAAATCCTTATACATTAAGAAGAGATGCAGTGCCAGGATTGGGCACAAATAACATTGGGGTTATTTTAAAGGCACATTTCCTGTAACAGAAAGCCTTTGTGTTCCCTTCCACTGAAAAAAGGATGTGGCAGAATGGGCCTGCTTTGACCTGCAGGCCTTGTTCCACGCTGCCCTCCAAGGGTTTCCCAACAACTGGAGAGGCTTTTCTTTCTCACTTGGGTAACCACTGTCACCACCTGACCTTTGTAAGGAATGGCCTGCTGGGAGCGCCAGAACTCTCGGCTTCCCTTCCAAGTTCTGAGGCCTTGCCTCTGTGTCTCTCACTGCCCAGCATCTGGTCCCCATAGGGACCATTTACTGCCTTGTGCACCCCTGGAGGAATAGTCACTTGCCAACAGCCTGCCTTCCCTCTGGTGCTCCTTTTAAAATAGCGTGTCCAAGATGGTGGAAATCTATGTGGTACAGAGAACCCCTACCAGCACCAGAAGCTATAAAGTATTTATTAAAGAGAAAATGTTCACAAGCACAGCACCAGATTGAGCAAGGGATTCAATCGAAATTAATAAAACACAATTCCTCTGTCCCTGTCTCTATACATACCCTATCAGATGTTAAAATATAGAACAGGCTCCTTAGCTTAGAAAGTTATAGATCTCTACAGAGTGACCAGTACCTTGCAGCTTCCTCCAGCTGTCTAGGCCAGCACGTGGCAATGGCCGCCTCCTCAGTTAAGAGTTCTGTCTGCTCTGATGGACTCAGCACCACAGAGAGCCCTTTGTCCTTCCTCCCCTGAGTTTTATCACCTTTCTTTTCCCTACCCACTGACCAGATCATGCCAGGTCAAAGAGGCTTTTCCTGGAGATCTCCAGAAGTTCCTTCCTGAAGTCTCTCTAGTCTTCAATTCCTCCAAATCTCTATTTCCTGCTTGGGTAGGAGGGGGGAGAGTGGTGGACCATCCTATTGTCTCTAGCTGGACCAATTAGCAGTTCTTAAGAGGTACCTCAGGTGAGTCTGGAAAGCCATTGAACTGACTTCTTCCTCCCAGCCTGTTCTCTGCCCAGACAGAAAAACTTTTAGAACCTCCTTGTAAAGTTGTTACTTGGGTCAGACCTCTAGCCCCAAAATGCATTTCTTCACATAGGGTATCCAGAAAGTTCACCCATCCCACATGTAATTATTCATGTGAGAAAATGTGAACAACACAGGCAGGTCTTGATTTATATTTTAATTTCAGTTTGCCTCGGAATACACCCCTCAGTTTAATTTTAGATCTGAAGGTGACCGGTGGTAAGCAGTGACATTCAGGAAAGGGTTTTCTTTTCCTCTTCCCATGCTAGTAATCATTTGGTTGGACCCTCGGCAACGGAGTTGGCGAAGTGTTCTGAAGAGTGCAGATCTGTTTAAGCGGACTTCATCACCAGTGTTCCCTCTAAGCTGAGTTAGTGTGAGCTAGCTCACAGTTTTTTACCCTCTGGCTCACACATATTGGTCTTAGCTCTGGAAGGAGGGCTCCAGAGTAACCTAATTTATGCAGTAGCCAAGTCGCTCGCTCACAACTTTGCCAGTCGCTCACAAAGTGGAATTTTTGCTCACAAGACTCCACGGCTTAGAGGGAACATTGTTCATCACCCTTTTGCTGAAAAAGAAACACACTGAGAGCCTACTGACTTTACTAGGCCTTGACCTGGATGTCCCCGGCTGGCCTGTTCTCCTCAGATCTCTGAAACTAAGCAGGGTCGGCCCCCTGGCGAGTGCTTGGATGGGAGACCACCGAGGAAGAAGTCCAGGGTTGCTATGCAGAGGCCAGCACTGGCAAACCACCTCTGCTAATCTCTGGTCTTGAAAACCCCACGGGGTTACCATAAGTCAGCTGTGACTTGAGAGCACTTTCCACCACTGCTTTACTAGAGCTGGGTACTTGTTCGGTGTGATGGAGGCAGTAGGGATTAGTGGTGCAAATAAGCTGTCCAAAAATGAACGTTACCTACCTCGCCAGGCCCATTTCCTCTTGCACAGCCCACACACTCTACTGGCCATGGCTTCACATTCTAAAGTGAGCATGACTGGCCTGGTTTCTTGGTGCATTCAATATGGCAGCTGGCTGGATGGCTGTTAGGGCAGACTCTGGCTTCACTGGCTTGCTGAGCTTATGGATGCCCCAGGGTCATCAAGGGCAGGCCACGCATCATTCAAGACTTCTCCTGTGCTGCTGGTTGGCATGTCGTGTTGTCAGATGCTCCAGACTTACTGGGCCAAACTGCAGTCCCTGGTGACAGTGGGGCCTTTTCACACATGCTTTGAATCCTCTTTCAACGTACTTTAGTGATCGTTAGCAAGTGGATTCTGCTGTTTCACACAGTAGAAATACGATGACAAAGAGCATTGAAAGGGGATTGGAAGTGCATTATTCAGCATGTGTGAACATGCATTGTGAGAGCATGTTAATCCAAATTAGAACACACTTGACTTTGGGAATCAATCAGGCAACTTGGACCAAACTATAGAGAAAAGCCGGGCAGCTTCTCCTCCCTCCACACCCCCAAAAGAGAGCCACCAGTATCAGATGAAGGACTGAACAGGGGTATATATGCACAAAGCACTAAAATATAGTGTAGAACAGCTTTAAGCATTAGACAGAAAGCAACCCTTTCCCCCTGAATATCCAGGGGGTGCTGCTTGCACTTTCTGATCCGCTTGCATTTCAAGTGTCAGACTCCTGCAGCAATCAGTTCCCAACAACTTTCTTGCAAAGAAGTTAAGTTTACTGAGACATTGAAGTATGCAGATTAATTTTACACATCTCGTGTTAGAACTGTCAATAAGCGTGCGAAGCAAGTATGAATGTACCATTCTTATGAATGGTAGACCAGTGGTCACTCAGACCCTGCCACCAAGTCTGGAGATCCCTCCGGGGGGGGGGGGGGGGCGGGGGTTCCGACCGTGGGGAGAGGGGCCCCCTCATAGCCATGCAAGGCCTTAAAGGGAGACAGTCTGGTGGAACTATGAATAGAATTATTATAACTGTACTCAGCATAAGGTAACAATTTGACCCAATTGTCTTGGTAGTTAGTGAAGCACCTAAGGATTTGGTCTACCACCTGATGGACCGGTTCAGTCTGACTGGCAGTCTTAGGGTGATGAGCGCTGCTGAGGCCTTTTTCAATGCCAAGAACCTGCAGGAACTCCTTCCAGAACTTATTTATTTATCTTTATTTATCTTTGAATTTATATCCCGCCCTACCCCGAAGGCTCAGGGTGGCTAACAGGGTGGCTAACAGGAGGCCAAGATTAAAACAAATAAAAACAACATAACATAAAACAATAGCAACTTAGCAACAGACTGAGCCCCTCTGCTGGATATTATCTTGGTCGGAACTGAATGTAGACTCACAATGTGATGCGTAAACAGCTTAGCTAGGTCCTTGGCCGTAGGCAGTTGCTTACAAGGGATAAAATGCGCCTGTTTGGAGAATAGTCAAACCATCACCCAGATAACTGTTTTTCCCTTGCTGGGAGGTAAATCCTTTATAAAGTCCATAGAAATGAACCTTCCAAGGCCTGCTAGGAGTCCCTAGGGGCTGGAGCATCCCAGGTGGCTTCGTTTGCTCATCAAGCATGTCTGGCATGACCCCACATATTGAGAGGTATCAGTCCTCATGTGGGGCCACCAGAACTGCCGTTGAAGCAGATGGAGGGCTTTCAAATAACCAAAATGTCCAGCTAGCTGGGATTCATGTCCAAAATGCAAAACATCCCCGCAAACGGCCTTTGGCACTAACAGTCTGCCCTTTCCTATACCAACACCCAATCATGCCTAGTTGGATGGAGGGGTCCTTATAGGATTCTTCTCTGTCAGAGTCTGTGAAAGCTGCTTTAAATTTTGTAATCCATGGCTTACCCCCCTCCCTGGCCTCTGCCTTCGCCTGGCTGCACGTCACTACTGCCCCTCTCAACTGGGAGGGCGTTAACATGGAATCCACTACCTCCTCCCTCTGACTGGCATGTTGAGGGAGGCGTGATAAGGCATCAGCCAAGGAGTTAGCCTTTCCCGGGAAGTGCTGGAGGGTGAAATGAAACATAGAGAAAAACTCAGCCCATCTGAGCTGTTTGGCATTCAGGTTTCGGTGTGTGTGCAAGGCTTCTAGGTTCTTATGATCAGTCCAAACCTCGAACGGCACCCTTGCCCATTCCAATCAATGCCGTCAAGTAGTCAAGGCTAGCTTAATGGCAGCGGCTTCCTTCTCCCACACCGCCCAGATCCATTCAGTAGCATTAAACTTTTTTGACACGTATGTTAGTGGGTGTAATTTTCCATCTTCCCCCCACTTGTAATATTGCCCCCCCCATAGCAACGTCGGAGGCATCTGCCTGGACCACAAATTTCTTATTCTCATCTGGGTGGTGCAAAATTGGCTCAGAAGTGAACAGTTCCTTTAGCTTAACAAAAGCACTTTGGCATTCAGCCATCCATTCCTAACACAAACTGGGTTTTGAGCTGTCTTGTCCCTTCCCCTTAGTTTTTAACAAATCAGTGAGTGGCAGGCTTACTTGGGCGAAATTGGGGATGAAGAGGGGTAGAAATTGGTGAGGCCTAAGAACGATTGGAGTTGTCATCTAGTATGCGGGGCTTCCCACCCCAACACATCAGCCAACTTATGTGGGTCCATTTCCAACCCCTTCTGTGAAATATGGTAGCCCAGGAAGTCTACCTCCTCTCTGTGGAACTCACATTTAGACAACTTGGCAAATAACTTATGTTCATAGAGGGTCTCGAGTACCTCCCTCACCCATGTCACATGTGAGTCTCTGTCTTGAGAATATAAAAGAATATCATCCAAATCATCTTTGGATCCCATTGAACAGGTGCTTGTGCAATACTTCATTGATTAGGTTCATGAAGACCCCGGGGGCCCCCTGTAGACCAAAAGGCATCACTAAATACTCAAAGGGAGTATTTAGTCCCAAGGGAGTGTTAAAGGCTGTCTTGTGTTCATCCCCCTCACAGATGCACACCCAAAAATAAGCATCTTGTAAAACCAGCTTAGTAAAAATATTTCCCTTCGCTGCATCTGCCAACAGGTCCTTAATCAACAGGAGGGGGTAAGCAGTGACATGGTGTGGTGACGTGGTGCGCGGTGACGTGGAAGCGCAGGCGCGGTGGAGCCAGAAATGGACGATGGCCGGGCTGTGGTTGACAGGAGACCGCCAGGAGACCGCTGAGCTGGAGGACCTGCTCCTGGACACCAGAGACAGGATGCCGACCCCGAAGACTGCCTGGAGGAAGAAGCCGGAGCCAGAGAACAACAAGCCCTGCCACCTGGGTGCCGGTAGGCAGCCCCACCCCTGTGTACTATGTGGCCTTAAATAGGGAATTGTATTTGAAACTTGCCTGTAAACCGCTCAGAGACCCTTCGGGGTCAGAGCGGTATATAAATCGAATGTATAAAAATAAAAAAATAAAATAAGCATTAATGGTCGACACTGTGTTCAGGCCCTGGTAATGAATGCATAGTCTCAACCCCCCATCCTTCCTTTTCTGGAAGAGGATGGGAGCCGCAAACAGGGAGGAGGCAGGGTGGATAAACCCACGGGCTAAATTTTTGTCAATGAACTTCTGCAGTTCATCTTTCTCCGCAGGGCTCATGGAATATAGTTTCCCTTTAGGCATTTTATGTCCCAGCAAAATCTCAATAGCACAGTCTGCATTGCGGTGTGGGGGGGGTGTTCGTCTGCTTCCTCCTCCTCAAACACTCTGGTGAGGTCTCTATACTCCACTGGGATGGAGCTAAGCTCCTCCTGAGCCAAGCACACTCGCTCCAGAGGGATTACCGTCATCTCCCCCCACTCCCCTTCCAGTCATGTTCCTTACATTTTGGATTGGTGAAGTGCAGGGTCCCTGAGCTCCACCATATATACGGATCATGAACTCGGAGCCAAGGGCTCCCTAGCACCATGGAGAATCTGGCCATCAAATTGATCACAAAGGGCCTCTGTTCCCAGTGGGGCCCCGTTCCCATGATCACTGGTGTGGTCTGATATTTGCAAGCCTCTTTCATCATACAGCCATCCATTTGGGTAAAGAGGAGTGGCTCAGGCAGAGTTTGTACTGGGACCCCAACCCAGTAACTATAGCCGGGCTGATCAAATCTCTGGTGCACCCAGAGTCTATTAAATTCCTCACCCTCACTTGGGTGTCCATCTCAGGGTTTACAACTGACACAGTCACGAAAAAGCAAGCGGAAGTGCTGCTCACTAAATGTGGCGCTGACTCCTTTCGGACCTGCTGGGTCGCGCCTCTTACAGCAGGTCCCAGCCTTCTCCCGCCAGCTGGGGCACCTCATCTCCACTGGATGAAGCCCCATCGGGAGGCAGGCTCAACTGGAGAGCCCGAATGTCAGCTATGCTGCCGTGATGTTTATGAGCAAGAGTGCTTGACCTGTGTACCAACTGCTGCCGCATTCCTTCGTTCTTGCTTATCTATGACCTTGCAAGTTGCCTGTGTAGTGTCTTCCCATCATTTACCCGTGGGATAAGTTTCGATTCCCAGCTTTGGCTTTAACGGCCTGGGGGCCCATTCTCCCGCACGTGGAAGTCAGGCCAATTGGCCTATGAGTGTGGGGGGGGTGCGTACGAATGCCCTATATCCCATTATGCTTGTAGGAAAGTAGCTATTCCTAACAGTGACGATGTTACTGCCTCTATAGCTCTTACATTAGAGTATAACCTTATGATAAGCATGTACTCCTTTGTTTGGCTGTGGAACCTGACACCAGGGTTGCTTCAGCCCTGTGCCCCCCCTCTCATCGGGGCTTCAGAGCTACACTACTCCAGAGCTTTTCTCCCTTGGGGTGCCAGGGTGGCTGGGCAGAAAGCTGCATAGTCGCCGGGTTCCCCACAGTGCAGACACATGCCTTGCTTCATCCATTGATCTCTCACCAACTCTTTGGGTTTGGGGCACTGGTCCTTCGCCTCTCCAGCCAGAGCATCACCTGCTTCCCAGATCCACCGGGCAAGGGTTAGTGGATTTCTGCTGCATAGGACTGTCTGATGATTTAAGCCTAAATGTTACTGTTCAATCAGTACCTCTTCTGGCCACCCCTGCACTTTGGTGGCGTACATCTTGAATTCATTCAAGAATTCACGCACCAATCTGCTCCCTTGCTTTAAGCCTTGCAGGCGAGTGCACGCCTTTTCTAATTCCATGGGGTCTTCGTACTGCCACCGCAGTGCCCACATGAAAGCCTGGACATCGCGTAGTTCGGGGCCCATAATATTGTTGAACTCCACATACCAATCTGCTGCCCTCTCTCTCAGCTTCGACCTGATGTAGTCTACATGGTGCTCATCTGGTGGGAAGGTAGGTCCCCAATCTCTGAGAAACTTGCACACTTGCAGCAGGAAGAAAGCCAGTCTCTTGGGGTTGCCATTGAAGGTAGCATCCAGCATCTCTTGGTGCCTCTCCAGCGAGGCCATGGGTGCCCCTGGCACTAGAGGCCCCATGGGCGTAGGAAGGGGGGGTCCTGCCGGCACTTGGATTGGAGCAGTCAGTCCCGCAGGGCCAGGCACTTGCACTAGCAGGGCCCCCTTCTCTTTCCTCACCGCCTCTGGGGTGCTGGAGTCGGAATTCATGCTGGATTGCTTGTGTGATGAGCCGGGGCAGATCCAACATCATCTCGTGCATCTCCTGTCACAGCTCCTCTGCCTGTGCTTGGAACTCATGGTGGATGCATTCCACTTGGTTGACTTCCAGGGGTGGACATCCTCTCATAGCCCCTCTCATAGCCATCAGGGTAGGTGCGTCTGTACCTGCACCCATAAGAAGGCAGTCTCGGGTCAGGTGTAATTACCTAGGATTCTCTGGTCCCGGTGGTGAAGTTGGACCATGAGTAGGGGTCTTGCCAGTACTTCCCCAGGCCACTCGCCTCTGCACCACCGCTGGCTGCCGTGTTCATCACGGTCATCACAGTCATGGTGGGGACTTCTTCCTCAGTGGTAACTGGCACGTTCCCATTATCATTGTCAGCCATGGTAGGGTACAAGTTCAGAAACTATAGGGAGTTCTAACACTCTATCGGATTCCTGCAGCAATCAGTTCCCAACAACTTTCTTGCAAAGAAGTGAGGTTTATTGAGACATTGAAGTATGCAGATTATCTTTAGACATCTTGCGTTAGAACTGGCAATACCCGCCCAAAGCAAGCAGATATACATAATTCAAGAGGGTTCCCTGATTCTTGGAAGCCAATTAAGGAATAGGTAATAGCCCGCAAAAGCGAACAAGAGAAAGCTGATGCTAGACACCAAGGCCAAACGCTCATGTTAGAGATTTAAAAAATGCTAAAGACACAGAGAAAGGAAACCTAAAATTCTAGAGGCAACCCCTCACACCATGGCAGCTAGAGGCCTAGCTGACATCAAGCACAGAAATGTTTGCATATCTCTGTTAGGGATGTGCAGTTGAAAACTGACTAGTCAAGACCTGATCTGGACAAGGCCTATTTGTAAATGGATCTGAATCAAAATGGAATTATTTCTGACATTCAGGATTTGGTTGGAAACTTTACAGTCTATTCTGGGTGCCAAACTGTCTGGTTTCATTTGTTCAAGTGGTGGGAGGCAGGAGGAGCATTAAGGGGAAAGAACAACCCAATAGATATATGCCTGACATTGTCCAACCGGAACCTGCCCACTAAATAGGGTTGTCTGAAATGGTATTTCTGTGCATGGCTATTGCTGTTTTCTCTCAGTTATAGACTCATAGAATCACAGAGTTGGAAGGGGACATAGAGGCCATCTATTTCACTGTCTCATGGTTTTGGGCAGAACTTCCAGATTCTGTATATGCCTGGGGGAAGGCACGCCAGGGGACAGAGGCAGAAGCTCAGGCTCAGCCTACATTTGCCTTCTGCCTGTCAGAAAGCTCACCTGTAGCAGAGGGAAGAAGGACAGGTTTTGCTTTCACAGGCTGCCAGGCAGGCAGAGCTGCAGGGTTGGAGAGCAATAGTGGCAAAGGACCTGGCTTGGCTGCCCTCTCCTGGTAATACCACATGCCTGGTAGGTGCGGGGGTCGAGGGGATAGAGGCTTCCCATCATGCAATAGAAAAGAGAGAACACTCACACTTAAGAAAGAAAGACACAGTGATGATAGGCCAGATAATCTCAGAGAATCACCAGTTCAGGATCTGATATCTCAGTCACATCTTTATTTATTAAATAAACTCCAAAAATGCACCCATCAGCCAAGCCCAAGTGCCGGGGTGAGGAAAGCTAATCCCAAAACACCCTCACATACCTTATCCTGCAGCACTCTGACGGCTGAAGCATGTTTTCTCCAATACAGGCGGTTAGCCAGGCTGGGGGGAAATCCTGAAAAACAGAGTTTGGTACGGTAAGGTGCGAGAAACCTTTTAGCTCTCCTGCCCTTGAGCCTTGCTTGGGAGCTGCGTTTTGCTTCCCTTGCCCTTGTGTTTGATTTTTGTTTTTAAAATCCCAGACTTCCCCCTCTCCAACCTTAAGATCCCAGGAAAGGAGAGAAAAGGTAATTCCTCGGCTCCCTGTGCCAGCTGTGCCAGCAAGATTCTAGTGAGCCGTGGAACAGGAACTTTTTTGCTTTCCTCCTTTGTGGGGTGCAGTCCCTTAGAATGTCATTCCAGTCGTCGAGGGAACTTACATCCAGAGATGTGTTTCCAAGTGAAACCAATTTAAAACAAGCGTTGGACTGATTTTCTACTATTACTAGCTTCAATTGCAATGTTTAAAAAACATCTTTTTAAAAAAAGATGGCTTGAATGCATTTCTTATGCATTCATATGTTTGCACATCCCTCAAAACTACAAAATTGGAGCCCGTGGAAGGTATTTAGACTAGCAGTGGAAAGCAGTGGCCTCACTGCTATCAGAGGTCCACACGTCTGTTTCCCTGTTGGGATGACATTTCCCACTGGTGCTTCATCAAGCAAAATCAAACGCCATTCCAAGCATGCAGACAGACTGCTCAGATCGCCGGTTGCTTCTCTGCCGCCAAACTAGAGCTTCACGTCTGCTGTTTGTAAATTTCACCAGCAGGGTGTTGCCGGGGGGGGGGGGAGTGTTAGCAGCTGAATTTGCATGAAAAAAATACAAAGTTCTTCCATTCTGCAGATCAATCCTTTATTGCTATTAGCGCTCAATATCACATTCCCCCTGAACACAATCCTTGTCATTTAAAACATTGCTGCCTGAACAATTTCCGTAGGAAAAAATCTATCACTAATTAATATCATTATCTGATAGACTCCGATGACATTTGTTTCTCTGAAGCAAACTACTGCAAGGCTCCAAGGGATGTGAAAGTCCACAGGAGTCACCTTGTTTTCTGGATCCCTTGCCTGGAACAGCTGCAGATGCAGATGGAAGTTTTAAATTGTGGTAGCAATAGTTGTGTGAGTGTTGAAGTAATGAGGGGTGGGTGTATGTGGTCTTGTCTGCTAAGGGGAAGTGATGTATGCTGCAAGTTGAATGAGTATGGTTGTGTGGTGAGTTGCTCGGGGAATTAGGTTCTCTGTTTGACCTTTGGTCAAGAAATTGTATTTTGTTGTAGCACTTGATAGTATTTGATAGCAGAGGAGTGAGTAGTGGTTAGCCTATTGCTGAGGAGTGAATTTGTGATTTATCCTTGTTCATTCATTCAACCTTGCATGCAACTGATGATCTGAAGCTCAGTGAAGATTGTTCAGTGCTGAAAATGCCTGGTCAGCAGATTCTGGTGCTCTTGGGGAGGGGGAAGTATTGCGGTGGGCCTAGGCGAGGTTTTAAGGGAAGGATGCGGAAAAATGGAATGGCTCAACACCCTTCCAGCCTAAGGCCCATCCCAAGGGTGGCTGGCAGTGGGGCTACGATGGAGAACCCCTCTCCATTATTGGTGTTGTGCAATGCCAGGTCTATTAATAACAAAGCTACAGTCCTTCGAGACTTTGTAATGGACCAATGAGCTGACCTGGCATGCGTGACCGAGACTTGGGTGAGGGAGGGGGAGACAGTAGCTTTTGCCCAGCTTGCCCCTCCCAGTTTCTCGATCCTCCACCAATCGTGGACCGGGGGGGAGGAGTGGCTATTTTCATTCGGGAGGCTTACTCCTTCAGGGCGCTCCCGTCTGTGGAGATCGCGGGCATAGAGTGTGTTGGTGTGATGCTAGAGGCTGAGGAGAGTTTGGCAATTTGAGTGGTGTACCGACCGCCTAGCGCACCGGCCAATAGCCTGCCGTCCCTGCTGGAGGCCGTATCAGGCTGGGCGTTGGAGCACCCTAGGCTGTTGGTCTTGGGTGATTTCAATGTCCATGCCAAGGATGCGGCCTCTGGCCGGGCTGCGGACCTAGTGTCGTCCATGGCAGCGCTGGGACTCTCAATTTGTTACAGCCCCCACGCATCGGGCTGGTCACACATCTGGTCTTTGCGGCTGGGGTGAAGGTGGACCAGATTACTGCAATGACAGTGCCCCGGTCGGACCACCAGGCCCTGAAGGACCGTCTGAATGTTCCACCCCAACCCTGCTTAGGTGGTGAGTGGATTTTTGCTCACCCGCATTGCCAAATGGACCCTGTGCGGCTCCAGGTGGCTTTGCGGGATCCGAAGCCCCCTGGCAGCTCGTTGGATGAGCTAGTGGAGGACTGGCATGACCGGTTCTCCACGGCCATCGATGAGATTGCTCCCAGGTGTCCTCTCCGAACTCATATTAGGCGGGTGCCCTGGTATACTCAGGAGTTGTGCTAGCTGAAGCGAGAGCTGAGACGACTAGAGAGACGGTGGCGTCGCGCTCGCGACGAGGCTTCAAGAACATCCTATAGGACGTTTATGAGATCCTATGAGATGGCAGTCAAAGCCGCAAAGAGGGAGTTCTATGCGACCAGGATTGCATCTGCTAGCTCACGCCTGGCACAATTATTTAGCACGATTCGGTCATTAACAGGTCTGCCACAGGGCAGGCAAAACGTGAGGGAATTGGATATCGGCTGTGAGGCATTTGTGAGCCATTTTGCAGAGAAAGTCTTGGCGCTCCACCGTGACCTCCCCACGACAATTGATACAGTGAGCAAACTTGAGGCCCCTTGCACGCCTTTGGAGTCGGGTTTAGTGAGTTTTGGCCCACTCAGCCTGGAAGAAGTCGACAGATTGCTTGTATCTGTGCGCCCAACCACATGCGACCTTGATCCATGCCCCTCTTGGCTCATTAAAATGGGTCGCGAGGGGTTGTGAGGTGCCCTGCAGGAGATTGTCAACAAGTCTCTCTTGGAGGGACGGTTTCCCAGGGCACTCAAGGAAGCGATGGTCTGCCCTCTCTTGAAAAAAACAATCTATCGGCCAGTGTCCAATTTGCCCTATTTGGGTAAACTTATTGAGAGAGCAGTGGCGATACAGCTACAGGGCTTTCTGGATGACTGTCATGCCTGCCCCTGATGAAGCACCTGACAGCCAGGAGCACGTGGAGTTGGCACCACAAGCCCCTGATGAACACCCAGAAGCAGAGCCTTACAGCCAGGAACTGGCTCCTTTAGCAGAAGACTCTCTAAGTCTTGAGGAGGATAGAGCCTCCCAAGAGACACCTGCGCCGGATCAGGCTCTGCTTACCTCAGACAATTCCCCCCCCCCCCCGACTCTCCGCCACCTGTGAACCGGCTCAGGAGTCAGCGAAGACAGGAGCTGAACGAGAGAAGGAAAGCTGCACGCATGCGTGGCAGATGCTTGTTCAGCCCTGAGTATTAGCAGCAGCATGACCTTGCTCAGCAAGAGATAACAAGCTAATGAGCCAGCACGCTATATAAACAAACCTGCTGCTGGCAGAGATTTGTGCTGGCAACTTCGATTGACAGGACCAAACGCTCCTGCTCCAGACCCCTTGAAACCTTGTCGGTTTGCTACTCGGCTTTTTGAACTTCGGCTCCTTGACACTCGGCATTGTTTGACCCTGATTTCGGCTCTGTGCTTCTCTGGCTTCGTTTGATTTATGGACCTTGACTAATGGTATGTTTGATGTTGGCTGTGTGAACTGATTTGGACTTTTTTGAACTGTGCTGCTTGACCTACTCGGCTGAAACTCGGACTGGCTTTGGACTTTGCTTGTTTGCCCCACACTCCCTGGCCCTGCCGTGACAATGACACTTCTATCCTTGATCCCTTCCAGTCCAGCTTTCGCCCTGGTCATGGAACGGAGACTGTACTGGTCTCTCTGACTGATGACCTCCATAGGCATCTGGATTGTGGCGGTGTGGCAGCACTGTTGCTGTTAGATTTGTCGGCCACATTCGACATGGTCGACCATCAGTTGCTGGCCCACCGCCTCACCAACATGGGGATTCAGGGGCTTTCCCTTCAGTGGTTAGCCTCTTTTCTCCAAGGTTAGGGACAAAGGGTGGCAATAGGGGATCAGCAGTCCCGAAGGTGGCCCCTCAAATGGGGGGTACCTCAGGGGGCAGTGCTATCCCTGATGTTGTTTAACATCTACATGCGGCCCCTTGCCCAGATTGCCCGGAGTTATGGGCTTGGGTGTCATCAATATGCAAATGACACCCAGCTATATCTGATGTTGGGCAGCCAGTTGGACTCCACTCCAGATGACCTTCACCTGGCGTTACAGGCCGTGGCTGGTTGGCTCAGACTAAGTCGGCTGAAACTAAACCCGGTAAAGACGGAGATCCTGGGTCTGAGTCGGATCGATCTGGGGTTGGGACTCCCTCTCCCAACCTTCGATGGGGCGCCGTTGGTGCCAGCGTCGGAGGTGAGGAGTTTGGGTGTGCTTCTGGACTCCTCGTTAACGATGGAGGCCCAGCTAGCAGCCACTGCAAAGTCAGCCTTTTACCATCTTCGGCTGGCGCAGCAGTTGGTCCCCTTCCTTGATCGTGATGACCTGGCCACAGTGATCCATGCGATGGTCACCTTGAGGCTAGACTACCGTAACGTTCTCTACATGGGGCTGCCTCTGTCGCAAATTCGAAAGCTGCAACTAGTGCAGAATGCTGCAACCAGGCTGTTGATGGTTCTCCCTAGGTGGGATCACATCCGGCCTGTGCTGAAAGCACTGCACTGGTTGCCAATGGCATACCAGATTCGCTTCAAAGTGCTGGTTCTTACCTTTAAAGCCCTATATGGCCAGGGTCCGGCCTACCTAAGGGACTGCCTTTCCCTGCATGTTCCCCCAAGGGCACTACGGTCGGGGAGCCAAAACCTCCTGGATATCCCAGGCCCCAAGACCATCAAACTTGCTGTGACCAGGGCCAGGGCGTTTTCGGTGGCAGCTCCTACCTGGTGGAATGAGCTCCCAGAAGAGATCCGGGCCCTGCGGGACCTTGTGCAGTTCCGCAGGGCCTGCAAAACAGAGCTCTTCCGCCAGGCTTTCAAGTATTATTCCATCAATGCTCTTTCCATCACCGCACTCTACCACCGCTGGTGTGGGTATCATCGGGGGTGCGAGACGTCCCTGGCAGATGACAGGGTTGTGGGGACATATACTGCTGTTGTTCTGTTCTAACATCTTCAGAACACCATCTTGGTTTTATGATTCAGAGTGTATTGGAGCACCGATATTTTTATTCTTACTATTTTTAATAACTGTATTATGCTGTATTATTGTATTTTTATATAGTTTTTTATTGTTTTAATCTGGCATTTATGCCCTTGTTAGCTGCCCTGAGCCTTCGGGGAGGGCGGGATACAAATCTAAAGAATAAATAAATAAAAATAAATAAAATAAAAATAAGAGAGCTTCACAATGAATTAAAAATCTTTTTTGATGTGCTTTTCTTTGGAGTAAGAAGGAATGGAAAACTAAACAAATCCATACGAAGTTGCCCAGAAGGACTAAAACTGTCAAGTAAAAAGGCCAGCTTCTGCGGTGTGGATGAACTCCTGGCTGGGTGAAATGCTGGGACTGTCCAACCCCCCCCTCCTGTCTCCCTGTGTTTTCCAGTCAAAAGATGAATGTTTGGCTGTTTAATAGACGGATTCAAACCCCCATCTACAGGGATCCCTGAAGCATTGGTAACACCAGCGTGGAGAAGGTGTCATGTGATTGGACCCAACCTGGGCAGTTGTTGAGGGTGACATCATGGAGAAATGGCTCCTTCTGCCCATCCATGGGGAATATAGGAGGAAGCCGCACAGCTGAGGCACCTCACGCCCATGGCTGGCTATGCTGGTCAGAGCTACACTGATGCCAAGGTCGTTTCTTCTGCTGTTGCAAGCACGTGACTGCACCGCTATCCACGAGTGGACTGCTTGTCCTGTGTGATCTGCTGTGGATAGGCAAGCTGATTCACGCGACACCAGCAGACAGGGCCTCTGGCCAGACTCCTAAACGCGTTTTCTTGATACCATCTGCTGACTTCAAGGAGCGGGGCACATAAGAGTCAGTTCCCAGTTAGCCACAGTTCATTCATACATGCAGTGGGGTGCAGGACTGGGCCTCAGGGTCATGTACCCCCCCCATCAGTATTCCCTCTAAGCTGAGTTAGCGTGAGCTAGCTCACGGTTTTTTAGCCCCCGGCTCACACGTTTTTTGTCTTAGCTCAGGAAGGATGGCTCCAGAGCAGACTGATTTATGCGGCAGTCAAATCGCTCGCTCACAACTTTAATGCCAGTCGCTCACAAAGTAGGATTGTTGCTCACAAGACTCCACAGCTTAGAGGGAACATTGCCCCCCATGTAGGAGCTTCAGCTCAAATTGAAGCCCAGCCCACATGCACAGTCCCCCAAGTACAGCCTCCACCCCCTCTTATTTCTTACACTGAGGGAAATTATGGGCAAGACCTGCTTCCCTTCAACAATGTTACGTGCTGCCTTCCATGCAGACCATTCCCTGGGGCATCTTCGGAACGGGCAAGGCCCTGATATGTTTGGGTGGGAACACCCTGGGAAGTCTGTGTGAAGCAGGGGAGAGGAAGCAGAGAACACAGCTTACAGCGGCAGGAGAATCATCCAGGTGTGCTTGGCATCGTTACCCTAATAAAACCGTGAGCAACTGTGCAGCTCCAAATGTTCAGCAGTGGCCAGTCGTGGTGCAAGACAGTGTTCCCTAAAAGCCGTCCCACTAATTTTTAACATCTTTTTCTGTGTCGCTTCACTGTCTGATCGGCTGCTGCTTTGACACACACACACACACACACCGAGTGTGTTAGGGCTTCTTCGTCATGTGATTCTTCTCAGTTAGGGATAACATAATGGACATGAGGAGGGCCTCACAGGACCACCCTTCCTTTTACATCTTTCTGCACGTGGACAGTCAGTAGGCACAAACACGGACCACATTGCTTCACCAGAATGAGCACTCATCCATTCCGATAGGTGCATTCCAGTGCACATCCGAAGCACAGCTGAGCCATGCACCATGCTGCTCTGTCATGTGTTTGTTTCCCCAGCACAGCATGTCAAAACTGGGAGAGTCTGCTGAGTTGTCAAGACAACAGGAGCACATTCACTTCCCCACCATTTTTATTTCCTTTTGTCTGGGGAAGTCAATTAAACTGGGGGCACATTTCAAAGGGCATGAAATGGTTTGCAGGACTCCCTTCCACCACTCTGGTTTGGTTCAGCCCCACCAGGTCCTTTCTGTGTGCCGGAGCCCATCTGTCTTTCCTTCCCTGATCAATATGCAGGAAGCTAGAGCCGTTCACAAAACTGTCCTTAATACAATTCAGTTCCAGTTATGACCCTGAGAGATGATTAGTAAATTAGACTTTTTAATTAGCATTCTGCATAATTCATGGATATTATCATGTGGTCATGTATTTGATTGTCAGGGTGCAGATGTGCTAACATGCAGCTATAATTTTCTCATCTGAATAGCTTCTTTGGTTAAACCTCTAATTTTTCCACAACTGTATTGTATGAGCCCCATTATTCTCCCTTAAAAAGAGGTGCAGGAATTTACATGCAGGGCCAGTGCCAACTCATGTCATTACATCTGTCTGCTTTTTAGGACTTCAAAGCTGCCTCCAAATCAAGTTTCAGAGCCGGAGTAACTAAAACTGATAGAACTGTTGCTTAAATATCCAAAGAATGTTTTATTGCAAATCTGTTGCAAGACAGACAGTAGAAATTTTAAATCTAACAGACATGCAAGACAAAAATGGTCCATGCTAGAGATGTGTAGTATTGCCCACTCCAGAGGGGAAAAATATAGATCTGAATTGGTAAAGAAACATCTGGATTAAAACATCTTTGTGATATTTCTCTGGCGAAACTCAAGTCTTCAATGTCTTTTTAAAAAAGGCTTTCAACTCTACAGGGCTTTATGGAGGGCACTTCCATGTTAGATCCCTTCCAGTCCGGCTTTTGCCCGAGACACGGGACAGAGACAGCACTGGTCGCTCTGACTGACGATCTCCGGAGGCATCTGGATCGGGGCGGTTTGGCAGTACTGTTGTTGTTGGACCTGTCGGCTGCATTCGACATGGTCGACCATCAGTTGCTGCTTTGCCACCTCTTCAGCATGGGGATACAGGGGCTTGCCTGGCAATGGATCGCTTCCTTTCTCCAAAGTCGGGGACAAAGGGTGGCACTCGGGGAGCAGCAGTCCAGGAGACACACACTGGAGTGCAGAGTGCCTCAAGGGGCAGTGCTCTCCCCGATGCTATTTAACATCTATATGCACTCCCTTGCCCAGATAGCCCGGACTCATGGGCTGGGATGTCATCAGTACGCTGACAACACCCAGCTCTATCTGATGTTGGGTGTCTGGTTGAACTCCAGTCCTGAAGATCTGGACCAGGCATTACAGGCCGTGGCTGGTTCGCTCAGGCTGAGTCAGCTGAAACTGAATCTGGTGAAGACAGAGGTCCTATGCATGGGCCGGGGTGGTGCGTGGGTGGGGACCCCACTCCTGACCTTTGGTGCCAGTGCCAGAGGTTAGAAGCCTGGGAGTGCTCCTGAACTCCTCCTTAACAATGGAGGCCCAGGTAGCAGCCGCTGCCAAGTCAGCCTTTTATCATCTTCAGCTGATTAGGCAGTTGGTTCCCTTCCTCAACCGCAACAACCTGGCCACAGTGATCCATGCAACGTTCACCTCGAGACTAGACTACTGTAACACTCTCTACATGGGGCTGCCCTTGTTGCAAATTCGGAGGCTGCAGCTAGTGCAGAACGTCACGGCCAGGTTGCTGATGGGCTTACCCAGATGGGAGCACATCCAGCCTGCGCTGAAGGCTCTGCACTGGCTGCCAATAGCATACCGAATCCGTTTCAAGGTGCTGGTGCTTTCCTTTAAAGCCCTAAATGGCCAGGGTCTGACATACCCGAGGGACTGCCTTTCCCGACATATATACCAGAGAGCCCTGAGGTCGAGGTCACAGAACCGATTGACCCTCCTGGGTACCAAGGAGGCTAGGCTCGCCGTAACGAGGGCCAGGGCTTTCTCGGTGGTGGCTCTTTACTGGTGGAACAAGCTCCCGGAGGAGATCAGGGCCCTGCAGGATCTACTGCAGTTCCACAGGGCCTGCAAGACAGAGCTCTTCCACCAGGCCTTCAATTAGGAGCCGCCCCACCATTACCATCAATGAGCCCGGCCCTCAGTTTCTCCATCTGGTGCACTCCTTCAAGTGACTCGGGTCGACACTGAGCTGGATCTCAGCAGCTGTAGACATCTTAATATACAAGTAATGAATTGAACAACTAAGAGCACCTTATGGTTTTATGTTTTTATCTGTAATGTATTGTTGTATATTCTTTTATTGGTTTTACCGGCAATTGGTGCCATCGCTGTAAGCCGCCCTGAGCCCAATTGCGGGGAGGGCGGGGTATAAATTAAAACAACAACAACAACAACAATAATAATAATATCCGACTAACTTTTTCTAGCATGGTCTCTGAGATCCTTCAGTTATCTGGCTGCCTGACAGCCATAATCCAGAGATTTGGCATCATTTGTTTTCATTTTAAACAAGTGACTGTATCGTAAAATATTCTTTGGATATGCTGGATAGGAACTATAACATCTGAGGAGTGTCCCGCAGTTGTTTGGAGTGAGCCAGAATCTTTTAAATATCTTTTTAAAAAATCAAAGCATCCAAGTAATTAATTTCTGTTTGATTATAAACTATGCCCCCAAAATATGTTGCTGTCCAAATAATAACGCCATGGATTGGGTACGTGGCTCCTTTCCACCAAATTGTTTCCAGCAGCCTCTCTCCTACAGAGAAAGACCGTTGCTCCTACAGAGAAAGACAGGAAATTGGATCCAAGGGAATTATTGATGGGGGAAGGGAATAATTGATCAGGCTCATACTTCCCCGGGGTACTATGCCAGACTGTAAATGCATAATCAATACACTGCACACAGAAAATGTGCTGAAAAAGATTCTCAGAGTAATGTGTATGTTGTTATGGGCTCCTCAGTTCCCAAGACAGTGGTGAAAAGTTTCAAGGACAATCCTGCTTCTGTTGAATCCCTTCAGATGAGATGCTTTTGACATGTTTGCTCTATTTCCAGATGGCTGCCATGAAGTGTCCGCACTGGGTGACCCTTCTCATTCCTCTCCATCATAATCCCATAACCAAGTTTATCTACAACTCACGTGGTGCTCAGAAGACACAGTTTAGGGTGATTTACTACAAAGACTGAGAGCCAGCAGAGGCAATACAGGACTTGGTGTACACCTGCCTTAGTTTCATCAAGGCTGGGGGGGGGGGGGGGGACACACAACCCCAGACACTCAGATCCACCCCAGGACCTGGATGATTAACCATTTATCAATATTTATCCACAACAATTTTAAACACAAATCCAAAAGGCTTTGCAACAAAAGAACTCCAACCACATAATGCTACCTTTGGCAAAGGGGTTTTCTCACAACATTCCAAAGAGATCACCAAGCCTGCCACTACCATATCTCCTCTCTGCTCTCTCTACCACATGTTCTATCATGAAATTGCCTTCTAAACTCACCTGGACATTCCTCCCCTTTTACAAACCAAGAGAAAAGGCATCTTTTGTATCCTATTAAAGTCCTATAACTAAAGCTGGAATCTGGCACAACTACTACAAGAGACTGAGGCAACCATTGGCTACCCAATTCAAGGTGTTGGTTTTGGCTTTTGAAGCCCTGCATGACTTGGAACTGAAGTATCTGAAGGAAGACCCTGTTTGTCTGCATGTTCCTGCCTGGGAATTAAGATCACAGGGTATGGCCCTCCTGACTGTCCCATCAATCAAAGTGAATACAGTAGCAGCCCCACAATTATGGACCCTCCTGCCTGGGGAGCTGCACCTTTTATTTAGGTTCATGTCTGATTAATTTACTGGCAGTCCTAAATTGTGATTTTAAACTTTTAAATGTATTTTAAGTATTCTGTTTTATGTATTTTATGTACATTGTAAGCTGCCCTGAGTTCTGTAAGGTAGAAAGGTGGCTACCAATTTTGGCAGACATTACAGACCATTCTGAAAACCCCAACCTTGGATCTCTGTCTGGCAAACGCTGCTTTAGCTGGTTCTAAACCCTCCCAGTTTTCTGTAGTCACAGAAGCTCCATTTTGAATTATTGGCTGACTAGACTTGCTTGATATTCAGATCTTTGGCCTAAATCCTGCATGGATAGGTGCCTCTAAGCCCCTTTCTCCTTTCTTACTGTTCTAGGTAACTCTGGTCAGGCCTGATTCAGGTATAGGCATGCACTGAAGCAACCCGGAGTCTCTAGTTAGCTTTCTTATATCAGATCATTTAATTCCTGGCAAGAAGTACACCTAAATATTTCTGGTTTGTTACGGATATAGTACATGAATAATAGATAACTTTTGCTTCCATTTTATCCTTTATTGCAGTATAATAATTTTGTTTATTATTTATTTATTCCATTAGGCTTTTATACCGCCCTCCCTGCAAGCGGGCTCAGGGTGGTGTACAACAAATTCAGAAAATACATATAAAATACATTAAATAATCTAAAAATATAATTCCGTTGAATAAATCTATTTCCATTAAAAAGATGGTTCCATTAAATAATCTAAAGATATAGTTTTGCATTTTAACATTGACTAACTCAAAAGAAAATTATACCATCCATTACTGCTATATAGATAATTAAAAGAGAGCAATTACATGTGTCCATAAAAGGGTCTTACCCAAAGGTAATCAAATCACAAGCAAGGAACAAGGAGTCCCTTCTGAGAAGAAACTTCTAATCAACTCACATTCCCACAGTTATAGGTTTTTAAAATAATTTTCCAACAATAGCTAGCTGTCCCACTGGATAAGAGTATACATTCTCAGCAAACTAATTATCTTATAACTTCAAACACCATACAAAATTATTTATACTTTAATATCTTCTTAAAACACATAACAACTATTCATTCTTGGTACTTTTTATTATAAAAATTATATTTTAAAATAGTGATTACAAGTTTCTTATACATATGAGTATCTGTTGGCCCCATCTTTGAACTATATCACTTATTTATTTATTTTATTTATTTATTTATTATTCGCATTTCTATCCCGGCCTCCCCGGAGGCTCAGGGCGGCTGAAGGCCCGGTTAAGTAACCCAGCCCCCTCCTGTCTAGGTGGCAAGTAGATTTATGCTTACCTGCGGAGACTAATGGACCCAATTGGATTCCAGAATACTCTGCAGGATCCAATGCCCCCGAGCAATTCATTGGATGCGCTGATAGAAAACTGGAATTCCCATCTCTCTGAAGCCATTGATGAAATTATTCCCTGACATCCTCTTTGCCGGGGGGGGGGGGACCTGGCAACCCCAGCATGCCTACATAGACCGAAGCCGCCTTATGGTAGTTGGGAAGGGACATCAGTCATGAGAGCGCAGCCCCTCTTCCCTGATGCCTCCCTGGTGACCTGGGACCAGGGTAAGCACCAGCAAGGACTCCATCGCCTCCTTTGGCAGGTTCCTTCCCTCCCAGCTCCATTCAATTCTGCTTATTCCTTTGTGCAAGTAGACTTCCAAGGTTTCTCCTCTTCTGCTCAGGAGAGCCCCTCAGACGCCTCCTCTCACTTTGCTGCCTCTCTGAGACCCTTGGAAGCAGGTTTAGCGCACGGGTCTAGGAGTAGCTTTCCATCCGGCGTGTTTCCTCCCGTAGGGCCGGGCACACCTTGTTCCCCCCTCCCCCTCCTTCTTCGGTTGCCCCCCCTTCTGAATCCTGTTCTTTACCTTTTGCTCCTTTTCTTGGGTCTTTTTGATAGTTACTTGGTTGGGGGTCACATCACGGGCAGCAGCTTCACAGGCGGTTGGCCATGGTCGGGCAGCCACGGGCACAGGCACCATTTTGCAGCACAATTTTTCAGTAGGGCACAATGGCTTCGGGGAAGGGCCCTGCTAAGGATTCGCAGCAAACACCCAAGGCTGCTGCAAAATCAGTTCCCAATTCTCACTCCTTGTCAGTTCCCAATGCTCACTCCTCGTCAGCACAGACTCATTTTGGAGTGCTTGGACGCATTGGAAAACACATATGGGGTTATGGTCAATCAGGGGAGGGTGCAGTTTCCCTGGTCTCCTCGGCGGGCTCTCTCCTCTCAATTTAACCAATCAGTGTTGGCCTGTCTTGCAGCTTTGGAGGGTTTCTCTTCTTCTACTCCTCCTGCGGGGAGCGACAATGTCAGGTTTGAACAGGGAGCCTCGGTGTTGGAGGGCTCTTCGGGCAAGGGGGCCCCTGCGGAGGCCGTACCAGTTGGCATGGAAGGGACGGGTAAGTCTGCTACTTCTTCTGGGGGTACTGCTTGGCATTGGGGATCAGGGCCCCCGGCAGGCACTAACAGTGGGTCAGCTTCGGGTACTCAAGCCGGCAGTGCAGTGGGCCCTGCACAGGTCCCAACCGCTCTGTGGGGAGTGCTTTCTCCTACTTTCACCGGGGCTTGGCCTTCGGGAATGGACGGTATGGTTCCAGGGCAGCTACCCCCTTGGGGTGGATGGAGTTATGGGGCTGTTCCTCTGGCCTCTATGGGATCTGTACCCTTTAGTGCTATGCCTCGGGGAGATGTGGGTATGTCCCTGGGTGACCATCTTACTCTAGCGACTAGAGAGAAGATTCTGAAAGGGGGTTTTGTGGATGTATTTACATTACTCTTCAGGGATATTGAGAAAAAAGACAAAGATCATTTGGATGAGAGGGATAAAGAGTGGCCAAAGTGGCGTAGAGTGGGTTGCTCGTGGGCTAATTGGCTTACTGGGCTTTTTTGTCTATGCGGGGGTGGTGGCGAGGACTCATGCTGTTCGGGCTGTCCCCTTTCCCCAATATATTGATATCGTTTACAGGGCTTACACGGAATTTTCAGGGGGGGGGGCTGGCTGCAATACGATGAAGAGTTTAGGATGGGGGCAGCTGTGAATCCGTCTTCGGATCAGGTGCATCAGCATCTGTGGCTCCAGTGGATGTCTTCAGTCAAGCCCTCTTTGGGGGATCGCTCTGACAGTGGCCACATCACACAGAGGTCAGCTGGAGTTGCTGCATCTCACCTCGGGGAGAGCAGGGTTTTCCCAACTCTGTTGGGAGTTTACATCTCAAGGGGTTTGTGTGTGCAAGCCCTGTAAATTCAAGCACGAGTGCCCCCTTGTGCGGGGGGTCCCGTGCATTCACTGCATATTCCAGGGCGAAACAGAGAACTAGGAACATGAGACCTGGGTGGAGTAGCACCTCTCCCCAAAGGGTGGGCAAGGGGTCCCAGCCCCATAAACCTGATTCAACTTAGAAAGCGGCTTGGCCTGCACCCTAATTCTGTAGACGGTTTATATTTGTTAGATGGTTTCATTGTTGGCTTCAGGATCCCTTATACAGGCGTGAGGGCAGCCTTCGTGGCAAAGAACCTCAAGTCTGTTGTAAGGATGGAACAGGTGGTCCAGGATAAGATTGCGAAGGAATGCAGGGAGGGTAGGGGCCTAGGCCCCTTTCCGTCCCCTCCAGTTTCTACTTTGAGGGTCTCGCCTTTGGGGGTGGTTCCCAAGAAGGCCGCAGGAGAATATCGTTTAATACATCACCTGCCTTTTCCTAGGGGAGACTCTGTTAATGACGCTGTTCCAGGCCACTTGTGCTCTGTCAGGTATACTTCTTTTGACCAAGCTGTGCAGGCGGAAATGGCGAAGTGCGATATCAAATCTGCTTTTCTCCTGCTGCCCGAGGATTTTAAGCTTTTGGGTTTTGCTTTTGAGGGTCAGTTTTATATGGATAGGGCTCTCCCTATGGGTTGCTCAATTTCCTGTTCAGCTTTTGAGCATTTCAGTTCCTTTTTAGAGTGGGCATTGGAGGTCAAGTCTGGCTTGAGGGACACCATTCACGATTTGGATGATTTTCTTTTTGTGGTGCCAGCAGGATCTGGGCGGTGCCATCGCCTCCCTCAGTCTTTTATGGAGCTAGCCGAGGAGCTGAGGGTGCCTTTGGCTCATGAAAAAATGAGGGACCATCCCCTGTTTTGACATTTCTGGGCAAACGTCCCGCTTACCTGAAGACAAGCTTGCCCAACTTAGAGCTTCTTGGTTAAAAGGAAGGCCACTCTTCTAGAGCTGCAAGAGCTAGCAGGCCTCTTGAATTTTGGTTGCCGGGTGGTGGCTCCGGGAAAGGTGTCTCTGCACAGGCTGTGTGGTGCAATGTCTGGTTTGCAGAAGCCGCACCACAGAGTTAGGGTTAGCGCGGGTATGAGGAAAGATCTGTTGGTTTGGGAGAAGTTTTTGTGTGACTTTAATGGTTCAAGTCATCAACTACTTGACCTCCAATTCTTCCAGAGTTATGGGACTAGTTCGCCTTTTCACATTGCGCTGTTTGCAGTTGAGTGTTCTTTTCCTTGCCAAGCATGTCCCTGGGGTGAATAACAGGGTGGCGGATGCTCTGTCTCATAAACAGATGGAGAGGTTTTGCCAACTGACCCTGGAGGCAGATCCCCACCCGTCCAGGATGCCTCAAGATCTATGGCAGCTTGGCAGGTCGAAGCTAACTGGGCCATTGAGCTGGCTCTAGCACCAAGTACGCAGGGGGCGTATGGCCACGTGATTCGACAGTTTCTGGCATTTAGGGGGCAGGTAGAGCTACAAGATGTATGGCTGATACCCGTGGACCAACTGCTCCAATTTTCTGTTATGCTGAAAGGTCGTCAAGTCTATCAGGTTAGCTTTTCATAGCAAGGCCTGGGGTTTCCCAGACTTTACTACTGGTTTTCAATAGAGGCTTCACATTCTCATTTCCGGGCACAGCCTGGTTTTTGGGTCAGCTCATCATGCAGAAAGATTGGGGATGGGCTCCCAATTGGGCCTGAGTGATTGCACCATCGTTGAGTGGCTTGGGAGCCGGGGCCTGCGCTGGACTGGGCTCATGCCCCTGTTATTTGTTGAATGGGGTGGACCCCCTCCTAACATCCTGGTCATTCACCTGGGTGGTAATGACTTAGGGATGGTCAAGGGGAAGGCATTGATCCCTCAGGCGCAGGATGACATGCGGGACACTGTGGCAGGGTGGCCCAATGTCCGCCTGGTGTGGTCAGACATTTTGCCCCGCCAGGTGTGGAAATGGGCATGTGACCCTCATGCCATAGACCGGGCGGACAAAAAAGCCAATGGGGAGTTGGGGAATGCCATGAGGGGTGGCTTCCGTTTTGTGATTCCGCACCCTGGCATTATGAAGGAGTGTGCCCATTTGTATCGAGCTGATGGTGTGCACCTTTATGATATCAGGGATAGGATATTCCTGGAAGATTTTTGGCAAGGGCTGAGGCAGATTGTTGGCTGCTGTTTGGGGCCAAGGGCCAAAGCAGAGGCTTGACCCTTGTTGGTGGCAGAAATCTGACCTGTTTTCTGTTATATGGGGGAACACCAAGCGATAGACCCCCCGCCCTTTGTCTGGGGGGTTGGTGCACTTTGCACGAACCATTCCTTGGTATGGGCCTCGGATGGGGACTGCAGGTGGCCTGTTATACACCTCGGGCATGGGTCTCCCTTCGTGCTCTGTGGCCAGAAGTGGTGGGCTCATGGCAAGGTGTTGGCAAGTTTGCTGCCTGGCAAAGGCCGTGTTTGGTTGGCTTGTGCCAGGGGCTATGGTGGTTACCACCTTTATGGTAATCAGGGGACCCCCTTGCCGGTCGCATGTTGCATCCCTTGCCAGTTATAGTTAACCTGTTGAATTAACAGTTTAATAAAGCTGCCCTTAGTTTATACCAATTACCTGTGTCAGTCTCTTTGTTCCGACTAAGTATGCAAATCTGTTGGGGCCACAAGATGGAATCAAATTTCTGTCCCAAGTGTGCACAGCACCGCGTCTGACCCCTGGTTCTAGATAAATGTGAATAGTGAGTGTGTGTGTCATTCGGTGGCTGTTATTCTAGTTTAACTTTCCCCTCTTTCCCCGCAGTGAAACAAAGCAAAGCTTCCTTATGTCCCCCCCACCAACCTTCACCTTCCTTTAATGATCACATGGAACTTTGTTCAGAGCAATTCGACCCTTAAATGAGATGAATGTAAAAGCTGTGATCAGCAAGTTTCCACCCTTCCTCCCACTCCGTAATTTTCGCCTCTTAAACCCTCATGGAGAGCAGGAAATTGCACAATGCTATCAACACCAAAATGCATCCATCACATCGGATTTTTGCTAATTCTCTGTGTCCCTTCTCCAATAGATCTAGATTAGGAAATGCCTATTTTTGTCTTGCATTCTCCAGCGTATTTCTACCTTGACTGAAAAATAGCTCTCAAATTAAACTAAGCAGCCATTCAGACAAAGATAGGCTTTGGTCCAACCAAAAGCAGAATTTGGGCATTCACTTTTGACTTCTGCTGTGAAGGTGCACAACTTCAGGTGTGTTCCTCTGGCAGGTACCAAAAGGATATTTTGACACTGAGATTCCATGCTCTCCCCCCCCCCTTCCCAATAAACACTTTATGCAGAGGGTTGCCAGCTCTGGGTTGGGAAATACTTGGGGATGGGGGGGTGGAGCCTGAGGAGTGTGGGGTTTGGGGAGGGAAGCAACCACAGCAGGGTATAATGCCATACAGAGTCCGCTCTCCAAAGCAGCCACTTTATCAAGGTGAACTGATCTCTGTCGCCCGGAGACTATGTTAAGGGCCAGGTTGCCACTCCAGGTTGGGCAATTCCTGGAGATCTGGGCGTGAGGCCTGGGGACAGGGCTCAGTGAGGATGTCAGGCCCTCCAAAACAGCCATTCCCCCCCCCCCCAGGGAAACTGATCTCTGTAGTCTGGAGGTCAGTTGTAATTTTGAGAGATCTCCAGCCCCCACCTAGAGGTTGGCAACCCTGGTTAAGGGTCTCAGTACTTCTTCCAAACTTACTTTAGAACCCCAGTCACTTTGTCTAATGATTCCTTGGTGTCAGCGAGCTGCCAAATGCTCATTCTTGTTTCTATAAACATTCTGGTACCTGAGTCCTGCAATGTACTTGTTCCCCCCCCCCCTTGAAATCCGCTCATATAGCCATGTGCATAAGTTAATAGTAACTGCATTCCTGTTAGACTACGCCAGCCATGCTTTGCTGTAACACTATCTTTTCCAAGGTCACAGGTGGTCGAGAGAAGAACCTTGCTTTGACTTTAATGAATAGAAACTGTGAGAAGCATTTTGTAGTGATAACATAGTTGCTGTTGCTTTCCCAAGGGTTTGGGCGCGTAAACTGCTTTCTAGGCGCGAGCGGGAACCATGTTTATTGGCTGTAACAATTATGAACTTGCTTTAACCTTTCCAGCATCCTGTACTTGCATTATTCTGAACAGTGCTTCCGTTCATGTGACTCATGGCCTCAGTAAAGTAATCCCTTTCTATAAGTGTATACTCCGTTGATTGCTGTGGGACCTGACACTTGGTTTGCCATTGCCCAGACTGGATGCACAGCTGTGTGTGCAGAACTGAAGGCAATGCCTTCTAGGAGTGCGAGGCACCGAAAGGACGTGAATTTGAGGCCAAACTGGAAAGCCATCCTCTTTCTCATGAACCCATGTCCTCCCGACCACACACACTTTGGAGGGGGGGGGTCCTTAGGATTTGCATCAAGAAGATGCAATATAACATTGAATATAAATGACATTGAATATAAATGACAGTCTCCTTATTCAAAACACATCTCCATCAAGCATCTTGAAGAAGAAAAGACCATGTCGGGCCTTGGGAAATAAATAACAGATCAATTGCAGCTTGAGGCTGCTTTTTGTCCAGTAAGCAAATGAAACCATCTCATTTACCAGAGAGGAGACATGTCCCCACTACGGTTGCAGGAGGAGGTCTTGAAGGACATTGTTGTCCCCACTTGTGGTCAGACCAGTTCAGTAGTGCCTACTCCAAGGGTCCCTCCCCAATATGGTACCCATGGACACTAGGGCACCCCGAACACCTTTCCTGGTTCCCACCAACTATTTTTGCACAGTGGGTGAGGCCAGGTAGGGTTCTTCCCAAGAAGGCTTCTGACTGGCCACTGGAGATCTGATTGGCCTTGCAGATTAAAGTAACATTGCTTCAGTGGCAGGCACCATCACAGTGCTGGATTTGTCCTCTTTCCCAATCCTCTTCCCCCATGTTTTTTTAAAAAAATCATCCTCCTTCTCCCCTGTAGTTGGGCTTCCACCGTGTGTGTCCTGTTCCAATTCCTGCAGCAGCTGCTTTGAGGTTGGCTCCACTTCCTGTCTTAGACATTCTGGGATTGTGCCCACCACCCTGTGCCAGAATTCCAAAGGTGCCCACAGGCTCAAAAAGGTTGGGGCCGGGGCCGGATGGGGCAGGAGCTCTCCGTAGCGCAGCTCCGGGAGTGACCAGCCCAGGGGGCGGGGCGGTCACATGAACAAGTCCTGCCCCCTGCTCCCAGCAGGCCTCAATCAGTGCCACGAGGACACCAAGAAGGAGGTAAGTTGTCTGCCTAACAAGCCTCCTCTGCTTTCCCAGGCCCTGCTAAGGTCTTGCCCCCCATACTGTGCTTCCTGGTGCCGCGTGGAACCGCAGCACCCCGGGAAGCACAGCAGCCTGGCCCAGTGCTTTCCGGGGCCGTGGCGATCCGCGGCCCCTTGGAAGGCCAGTCCACCCCTCCCCTGCTTCTCGGGGCCGCGGTGCTCCGTGGTGCCCTGGGAGGCCCGCCCACCCCTCCCCGCGTTTTCCAGGTCCGTGGTGCCCCGTGGTGCCCAGGGATGCCTGGCTACCCCTCCCCTCGCTTCCTGGGCCCGTGGAGATCCGCGGCACCCAGGGAACCCCGGCCACCCCTCCCCTCGCAAGGGATGCTCTGTATTCTTGGTGCTTGGGGGGGACAGTGGGAGGGCTTCTGGTGTCCTGGCCCCACTGCTGGACCTCCTGATGGCTCCTGGTATTTTTGGCCCCTGTGTAACAGAGTGTTGGACTGGAGAGGCCATTGGCCTGATCCAGCATTGGCTTCTTTTATGTTTTTATGTCTGGGGCAAGGGATGCTCTGTATTCTTGGCGCTTGGGGGGGAACAGTGGGAGGGGGTCTGGTGTCCTGGCCCCACTGCTGGACCTCCTGATGGCTCCTGGTATTTTTGGCCCCTGTGTAACAGAGTGTTGGACTGGAGAGGCCATTGGCCTGATCCAGCATTGGCTTCTCTTATGTTTTTATGTCTGGGGCAAGGGATGCTCTGTATTCTTGGCGCTTGGGGGGGAACAGTGGGAGGGGTTCTGGTGTCCTGGCCCCACTGTCTTCAGTTCACAGTGAGGTGATAAACTTTGCCCACAGAAGACCTGTTCATACACACCTGTTTTTCCATACAGTAACTGTGGCATTAGTTATCTGACAAAGACTCCTTTCAGACAGCCTTTATAATCTCTTTTAGTAGCTGGTTGCTAATGTTGAAATAAGCAAGGTCTATCATGCATAGATAGAGAAGATGACAGGAACATCCTACAAAGTTTCTTCCGCTCTTAATAAATTGACTTTATTCTTTTAACAGCTTCTGCTCCACTTTATTCATTCATTCATTCATTCATTTGATTTGTACCCCGCCCTCCCCGTCAAGGCGGGGTCAGGGCGGCTTACATAAAATAGCAGTAGATAAAACCACAATATAAATATCAATATAAAACACACAACATAGTTATTAAAAACAAAATTACCTCACATCTACACTCTGCCAACAGCTAACAGGTTTTTTTGTGTCATTTCAGACACAACCATTTTGGTTCCAGGCTGCTAAAGGATTTTTCTTTAACCTTTTCATACAAAGCCACTTGTGTCCCTGCCCCCAAAGTGGGGATGAGGCTTTTTAAAAAAACCCTGCTTTCTTCCATTTTCAGGTCTTCTTTGCTCTTCGAAATCGCTGTAAGGTGGTGTTTGAAATGTCTGCGGCACTTCTGAAAGTGCCGCTTTTTCCCTGCACTTTTTCACAGCATCTTCTTTTTCAATCTTTTTAAAAATCATTTTGAATGCTGGCAGTATAGCATTGAATTGCTGTATTGATCTAGCACTATAGCACAAAAGAACATTTTTTTAAAAGAAAGCCACAATAGACCTTTCTGTAGAAAAGGGGGAAGCAGTCTGAAATGGGCAGAATGCTTCAAATACAACTCATAAACGGATGTAAATATGCTTTATGAAACCCGTCCCAATATCGCTTTACTCAGAATCAGGCCAACAGTACATAAGAACATAAGAGACGCCAATGTTGGATCAGGCCAAAGGCCCATCCAGTCCAACACTCTGTCACACAGTGGCCAAACATACCAGGTGCCATCAGGAGGTCCACCAGTGGGGCCAGGACATTAGAAGCCCTCCCACTGTTGACCCCCCCCCAAGCACCAAGAAGACTTGCCCCAGAGTCCCTATCTATACCTTGTGCCTAATACCCATTGATGGACCTCTGCTCCGTTGTTGTTGCTGTTCAGTCGCACAGTCGAGTCTGACTCTTCTGCTCCGTATGCTTATCTAATTCCCTTTTGAAGCCGCCCATGCTTGTAGCTGCCACCACTTCCTGTAGATAACAGCTGGTTTAGAACAATGTGAAAGGGGTCTATCTGAAACAGTAATTGTAAAGCAAACAGCTCAGCCAAATACTTGTGTCACCTGAAATAGCCTCAAACATGTTTTTGTTTTGTTTTTATGACCAGACTACACATTACAAATTGTGTGGCAAGTTGGGTCAGGAGACTCACTAAAAGTTGTAACATGTTGTTTGGTTCTCAGGAGGGAAGGCAACATGGCATCGCCCCATCTTGTCAGATCTTGGAAGCTAACCAGGGTCGGTACTTGGAAGGGAGACCACCAAAAGAGAGTCTGCAGAGGGAGGCCGTGGCAAGCCACCACCGCTTCTCACTGGCCTCGGAGGCCCCTGGCTGAGGTTGCCACAAGTCAGCTGCAACTTGACGGCACTTCACATACGTGCAGTTTGGCCCTTGATGAAGACAGATCACATATCCAGGAGTTGTGAATCATGGAACAGTAAGAAATTGATAGATGTGCACATGTGTGGACCGAAAAGAAATCTCACTGTTTTATCAATTATTTGGGGGAGTGCTGAATTGTGTGTCTAGATGTAGATCTGGATTCAGCTCAGGGACCATGTGAGGTCTGTACAAACCATCTCACTTTTCCAGGCTCTCCTTGCATAGGTTTTCCCAGATTCACAAGATCCATGCAGAGTAATGTCTATGCAAGGTGGGAGGCTGCAGTGGGGAAGGAAAGGTGGTGCCATCAGTACAGGAGGGAGCAATTTCACCTCCTTCCCCACCCCACCTTTACCCCCCTGACCCATGTGACTCTTACGGATTTTGCAACCCCAGGATTAGACTTTCCCAGGATTCTCAGGAGGAAGGGAGAGCCAGGAAGACTTGCAGCATCAGTGTTTTCCATAGATGGATCCAGCCCACTATCTGCGGTGAACCCACTATGTAGCCATAGGCTGTTACTGAACGATTTTACATAGAGGAGTGCATGATCTTTACATCAGCCAACCCAGATGCCCAAAAATGGCTTCAAAGTAGTAAATTATACTTGGATCTAGATCAGACATTACACAGAAGTAGAGGGAACAGTTGTGAGAATCCCATGGACTTCTATATGTCCAGTCTTCATGTAACTAGAGTTGCCAACTGCCGGGAAGGGAAAAACACCCTTTCCCTTTAATGGATACTTAAGGGGATGTTATTTACCTCCATGACATTAAAAACATCATCCTCTTCTTTTTTCGGCGACATCCCTTCCCCCATCGCTAAAAGAAAGCGGCCAGGAAGATTCTCGGGCAGCGTGACGAAAGAGGTTTGGGGTAAGAACAAATGCCTGTTGGACTTATGATAAGAAACTATAAATAGCTATAAAACTACAGAAGACCCATGGAGATGTATTTTGTTTGAATTACTTGAACTATTTGTATATTTGATCACCTAATTGTAAACACCTGGAGTAAATCGAGCGGAAGCTTTAAGACAATGGAGGTGACCTCCGTATGCAATAAGGTGTGGGACGCAATACTACATGAGCTTAGCTCCGACAAATTTCAAAAATCACTACAAGCTGAGCTAAATAAAGCGCTTGACCAAATATGGGACAATATTTTTGAGAATCTAAAATGCTCTTCTGTCAAGGAGAACAGTGCGAATGAGCAAACAAAAGGCACTTCGGAGAGGAAAGAACCTCAGCAAATCAAACAAGAGAGGGAGCATCAAGGTAGCCCCTCTGTTCTTAAAGAGAACGATCTATACAAGCAAGATCCACGGATCAGGACAGAAGGAAAGGTGGACAAAGTAGATAAAGCAAGATGGAAAACGGGACAAGGTAAAAAAGCCTACCCGACAGATGTATGGAGCAAGGAAGAAAGGAGGAAGAAAAGGAAAAACAAAATAAAGAAAGAGTCAAGGAGAACAAAAGGTTTTTACCTTAAAAAAACTCTGAACTGGGACTTTAAAAAGTTAAAAAAAGACAGTGAATACAAAGATCAGCGGCACAGGAGCGAAAATGCAGAAAATCAATGTAGAAAGAATTACAACTTAATGCCAATTTAGAGAAATTAAAGGCACAAGGCTAATCCAACATACCGGCTCTCATAGGACTTAACCAGGAAAAACAGTGACCTAGGAATGGATAAACAGAGAATATAGACATAAATATATGCACTAAAGATGATTCAGCTTTTCTAAACACTTGTTGGTGCTAGAGATGCTGGTGATAGAAAGTTATAGCTGTAAATTAGTTTGGAACCTTAATGTAATGTAATGATGAAATTAGAGAACACTTTGAGTATCCTGAAGTATGGAGATAAAGGTAATTGAGACTTGTTGTTAACAGAACGGAGATCAGTTATAAAATATTTAATTAAGCAAAGTGGTGTAGAAGTAAAACCATTAAACAGATTGAGGCTGGAGGGTGGAGGGTTTTATGTCTGTTGTATGTTTATGTTTGTTTTTATTTATGTGTTATAAAACTTAATAAAAATTATTAAAAAACATAACCTGTCCATTCAGGCTCTATTAAAGGGAGAGGACCTTTCCCCCAGATCTTTTGGCCACTCTGCACGTGACATGTGAAGGGTGATCCCACAGATCCCAAACTCCAAGCTTAAAGTGGGTTTGGCGTTCCTGATCCTTGGCATGTTCACAGCTTAGCATCTGTGGGCTTCAGTGGCTTGAGGTGCCAGCTGTCCTTTGGCTTTTAAGAAGTTAGGAGCTGAAAAAGTGTAGTTGAATCCTAACCGTGAGTCATTAGACAAAATGGGACAGGTGCCATCAAAGTGACTCCGGCACAGAGGTCCTCAGTGTGCTGACCTTGGGCACCCTGCTGCCTGCCAACACCATTCCTGACGCCCGCCAAGAGTTTTAGAAAGTGGGTGGGGGCAGGTGTGGCTTTTGCCTAGGAAGGGCTCCTGATTGGCCTTTGGAGATTTGATTGACTGTGCACGTTTTTTAAAACTTTGCTTTGGGAGCAGCTACCACCTCAGCATAAGGATCTTCACTGACTGACTGACAGGTCAGGGCTGTATTTTTAAAGTATATTGTTAATGTAGCTTTAGCTGTTTTATTATGTTGAATGGTGCAATTAACTCATTTTTAATTTGCTTTTAGCTGTTCTATGAATTATTCTAATTATTGTAGTGTTTAGATATTAACTGATGCAAGCCTCCTACTGAGCCACTGTGGCAGGAAGGAAATGCAAAAATAGATTGATCCTAGCGCCGCCAGAGATGCAGAAATGTCTCTGTTTTTAAAGGGGGGGGGGAGACGGCTCCAACTTCAGTTGGGGGTTGGGTGGCTTGAAGAAAAATCCCTGAATTTGTGACATAGGGTGAAATTCCTGGAGATTTTGGAGACAGAGCCTAGAGAGAGCAGGGTCTGGGGAGGCAGGGTTGCCAGCTCCCAGGTGGGACATACCTGGAGATTTTGTGGGTGGAGCCTGAGGAAGGCGGGGTTTGGGGAGGGGAGGGACGCCATGGAGTCCATCTTCCAAAGCGGCCGTTTCCTCCAGGGGAATGGATCTCTGTCGCCTGGAGATCAGTTGCAATCCCAGGAGCTCTCCTGCCACCACCCAGAGGCTGGAGAAGTTGGCAATCTCACTGTGACACCAACTCCTCCCCAATTACAAATCCAATCTGCTGTCAGCCGCTTCCCTTCCCCCTTTCTGCAGAACAAATATGGAGGGCGGCCTGTACCGTGTGAGGGTCCCTTCCCTTCCCCATCCCACCCTATTGCTCAACATGAACTATTACAGTCCTCTTGAACTGAAGGACTGTGGCCTCGGCCTCTTTTCGTATTCCTTCCACAATGACAACCTTCTCTTCTTCTGCGCAGGACTTTTGTTTCATTACACTTTTCTTTCATCCTTTACCTGGCAGCATTTTGGTTTTGAAAAAGGAAACCTCATTTAGCAGTTTGTTGGCTGCTTTGTACATCACTTGGTTGCTCAACCTTTGATTTTTCAGGAGAGACCAGCCTGCGGGAGGTGCGAACTGATTTTGTTGAAAACACATTATGCTTGTGGAGCTTCGGTTGGTGCCCTTTGATCTGTGACACTGCTTTGACATATTCAAGGAGCCACCTCATGCTGCAGAGATGTGCCAGACAGAGCTAATGGGGCCCAATGACAAACTAAATGAGAGCCAGTTTGGTGTGGTAGTTAGGAGTGGGGACTCTAATCTGGAAGAACCGGGTTTGATTCCCTAATCCTTCACATGCAGCTGCTGGTGTGACCTTGGGTCAGTCACAAGTTCCCTCAGAGATGTTCTCTCATGAGCAGTTCTCGAAAGAGCTCTCTCAGCCCCACTTACCTCACAGGGTGTCTGTTGTGAGGAGGGGAAGGGAAAGGAGATTGTAAGCAGCTCTGAGACTCCAAGTGAAGGGCGGGTTGTAAATCCAATCTCTTCTCTGCTTCTTCTGCTTCTTCTTCTAAATTGGGCAAAGCTACATTGGTTCATTTTCCAATAGCCAGGTTGTCCAGTTTGGGGGCTTGCTAGATAACAGCCAGGTTTCCCAGGTTTCATGCTTGCTAGCTAACAGCCAGGTTGTACTATTTTCGTGTCTGCTAGCTAACAGACAGATGGTCAAGTTCTCATGCTTGCTAGCTAACAGCCAGGTTGTGCAGTTTCTGTGTTTGCTAGTTAACAGATGTCCTTTTGGTTTTTTCTGACGCACGGATGTCCTTCTTGCCCATGACAAAGAACACTCTAAAATAAAATAGTTTGCAAACAAACAAGCCTGAAAAAGCCCAGTGACTATTGCAGCTTTCATTGTTTCTCTGGCACATCTGAAGGGAACTGATGCCTCTAGTAGTTTTCCACCTGGCAGCCTATCCAGGCTGGAGAAGTCCACCTGCTGAGAGGCCACACCAGAAAGGGAGGCGCTTTCAACCAGGAGGAGTGACTCTTCCCTCTTTGTGCTCAGTAAACAGAGAGGGCATTTTGACATCGAACCAAAGTGGAACGGAGGGATAGGGCCAGCAAAGACACCCTTTAGGGCACCTCTGCAGAGTCCTGCATTTATACTTTCCCTGAAGTTTTTAGAAGTCTTTCAGTGTGACTCACTCCAACGGGGGGGGGGGGGAAAGTTTTAAAACTAAAAGGTTTAAATTTTGGAAACGCACTGTGGCATATACAGATTTTTACCTGACTTGGAGACCTTGTTCAGAAGTATATCCACATCGATCATGAATTATCTTGATTATCCCAGCAATTATGGTAGTCAAACTACCAACTGATCCATTATTGGTCCTAGGGCATTGTGATTATGTTGCCGCTCACCTTAAAATTATGTTCTTCATAACTTCTAGCTAGCTGCCCAGATACTTGGGGCAAAGCTTTGGGAAAAGCCATCCATGCCTATGTTGGATCCCCAAGCATCGAG
>NW_015169353.1:0-1160 GCF_001447785.1 Gekko japonicus
CCTCTGCGTAGCAACCCTGGACTTCCTAGATAGTTTCCCACCCAAATACGAACCTGGGCTGCCCTTGCTTAGCTTTCAAGATCCAATGAGATCAGGCTAGCCTGGGCCATCCAGGTCTGAGCACAAGACAGCCAGAGGTGGTTTGCCGTTGCCTGCCTCTGCGTAGCTACCATGGACTTCCTGGGTGGCCTCCTATCCGAGTACTAACCAGGGCCGACCTTGCTTAGCTTCCAAGATCTGATGAGATCAAGGCTAGCCTGGCCCATCCAGGTTGGGCAAAAGACAAGCAGAGGTGGTTAGCCATGGCCTGCCTCTGCGTAGCAACCCTGGACTTCCTGGATAGTTTCCCACCCAAGCACGAACCTGGGCTGATCTTGCATAGCTTTCAAGATCTGATGAGATCAGGCTAGCCTGGGCCATCCAGGTCAGAGCCAAAGAGACACAGAGGTGGTTTGTCATTGCCTGCCTCTGCGTAGCAACCCTGCACTTCCTTGGTGGTCTCCCATCCAAGTACTAAACAGGTCCGACCCTGCTTAGCTTCCAAGATTCGATGAGACGGGGCTAGCCTGGACCATCTAGGTCAGGGGAAAAGACACACAGAGGTGGTTTGCCATGGCTTGCCTCTGCGTAGCAACCCTGGACTTCCTTGGCGGTCTCCCATCCAAAGACTAACCAGGACTGACCCTGCTTAGCTTCCAAGACCTGGTGAGATCGGGCCAGCCTGGGCCATCCAGGTTGGGCAAAAGACAAGCAGAGGTGGTTTGCCACTGCCTGCCTCTGCGTAGCAACCCTGGATTTCCTTGGCGGTCTCCCATCCAAGTACCAACCAGGACTGACCCTGCTTAGCTTCCGAGATCTGATGAGATCAAGGCTAGCCTGGGCCATCCAGGTCCGAGCAAAAGACAGCCAGAGGTGGTTTGCCATTGCCTGCCTCTGCGTAGCAACCCTGCACTTCCTTGGTGGTCTCCCATCCAAGGACTAACCAGGACTGACCCTGCTTAGCTTGTGAGATCTGATGAGATCAGGCCAGCCTGGGCCATCCAGGTCAGGGCAAAAGACACACAGAGACGGTTTGCCACTGCCTGCCTCTGCGTAGCAACCCTGCACTTCCTTGGTGGTCTCCCATCCAAGGACTAACCAGGACTGACCCTGCTTAGCTT
>NW_015169353.1:1804-23067 GCF_001447785.1 Gekko japonicus
AGCTCAGGAGGGATGGGCTCCAGAGCAAACTAACGTATGCAGTAGCCAAATGGCTCGCTCACCACTTGAATGCCAGTAGCTCACAAAGTAGACGTCTTGCTCACAAGCAGGGGTCATTTCCTGCAGGAGTGCACGGGAGCGGAGCTCTGGCAGTAAAGAGCCCAGGGGGCGGGCACATGCAACAAGCCCCGCCCCCTGCTCCCGGCAGCCTTCAGTCAGAGCAAGAAGCAGCCAGGTAAGTTGCAGAGCCCCCCTGGTCCAAAACAGTCCAGTGGCACCTTTAAGACCATGTTTTATTCAGGTACAAGCTCTCCCTCCTCTGTGATGACAGAACTGCACGTTCCCCCCCCCCCAATAGCTAGCAATCCAAAACAGTCCAGTGGAGCCTGAGCCTTCTGACACACTTCCGGTGATGTCCGGGGGTGTGGCATATGCTCGTGGAGAGTTATGAGTAAAAGAAATCAACCCTGACCGTTCCCTGGAAGGCCAGATACTGAAGCTGAAGCTCAAATACTTTGGCCACCAAATGAGAAGGGAGCACTCACTGGAGAAGCCCCCGATGCTGGGAAAGAATGAAGGTCAAAGAAGACCGGGCTGGCAAAGGATGAGATGGTTAGACAGTGTCATAGATGCAACGAACATGAAGTTGAACAAACTTCAGAGGACGGCGGAAGACCGGAAGGCCTGGCGTGATCTGGTCCATGGGGTCGCGAAGAGTGGGACTCGACTGTGCGACTGAACAACAACAAAAATGAATTATGCTAATGAGCTCCTGCACCTCTTTTTCTACAAAATGACCCCTGCTCACAAGACTCCACAACTTAGAGGGAACATTAGTGCCAACTGCACCTTCGGGTAGCCAAAGGGACGAGATGCCCAGCTACGGGCCAGCCGGGCAGCTGCGGCCTCTTGATTTGGGCCAGGGGGGCCGCTCCCGCCCACTGCATCTCGAAAGCAATGCATTTGTCTCAAACACATTCTTTTAAAACAACGAACAGCTTCGTATCGCTTGTAAGATGGGGGGACATGCATTTTTAATGTGAACTCTGGAGTTTTAAAAAAAACATTCTTATTTATACAGGGCCCGAGAAAGAACTGGCACGACGCTGTATTAGATATAAATAAAAGGCAGCGCTGCCTGCGGGCATATCATTGAAAAGGCCCTGGCATATGGGCTATTAAAGTTGCAAGCCGTCTGGCCTTTGGAGACGGCTGGCGTCTGAGCGGGGCAGATTATACGCCGCCAATTTCCATCTCTGCCAGGGAAAAGATAAAGAGTCCAGGAGCACTTTCAAGACTAACAAAATTTGTGGCGGGGTGTGAGCTTTCGTGCGTCACTGTTCACTTCCTCAGATACAGCTAGAGTGGGAGTCCAACTGTCCTTATGCTGCAGGGCTGATGGATTTCCATTCTGCGTGGCTAAATGTGGTGCCTTCCATGGAGAAGGATCAACATGGGCAGCCGTGTTTGTCTGTCTGTAGCAGCAGAAAAGAGAAGAAGAAGAGATTGGATTTAGACCCCGCCCTTCATTACCCAAAGGAGTCTCAGAGTGGCTTACAAACTCCTTTCCCTTCCTCACAAGAGACACCCTGTGAGGTAGGTGGGGCTGAGAGAGCTCTGACAGAAAAGGGCTCTTTTTCAAGAACAGCTCTTCTCAGAACTACGGCTTGCCCAAGGTCATCCAGCCAGGTGCAAATGGAGGAGTGGGGAATCAAACCCGGTTCTCCCAGATTAGAGTCCCCGCACTTAACCAAACTACACCAAAAGAGCAAGAGTCCGGGAGCACCTTCAAGATGAACAGAACTTGTGGCATAAGAACATAAGAGACGCCAATGTTGGATCAGGCCAAAGGCCCATCCAGTCCAACACTCTGTATCACACAGTGGCCAGAAATACCAGTGCCATCAGGAGGTCCACCAGTGGGGCCAGGACATTAGAAGCCCTCCCACTGTTGACCCCCCTAAGCACCAAGATGACAGAGCATCACTTGCCCCAGAGTCCCTATCTATACTTTGTGGCTAATAGCCACTGATGGACCTCTGCTCCATATGCCTATCTAATTCCCTTTTGAAGCCGTCCATGCTTGTAGCCTCCACCACTTCCTGTGGCAGTGAATTCCAAGTGTTAATCACTCTTTGGGTGAAGAAGTACTTCCTTTTATCTGTTCTAACCCGACTGCTCAGCAATTTCATGGAGTGCCCACGAGTTCTTGTATTGTGAGAAAGGGAGAAAAGTACCTCTTTCTCTACCTGCTCTTTCCCATGCATAATCTTATAAACCTCAATCATGTCACCCCTCAGTCGTCGTTTCTCCAAGCTAAAGAGCCCCAAGCGCCTTAACCTTTCCTCATAGGGAAAGTGCTCCAACCCTTTTATCATTCGAGTTGCCCTTTTCTGCACTTTTTCCAAAGCTATAATATCCTTTTTGAGGTGTGGTGACCAGAACTGCACACAGTATTCCAAATGAGGTCGCACCATTGATTTATATAGGGGCATTATGATATTGGCTGATCTGTTTTCAATACCCTTCCTAATAATCCCCAGGAGAGGAGCTTTTGTGAGTCATGGCCAATGCTCCCTCTAAGCTGTGTAGTCTTGTGAGCAAAAATTCTACTTTGTGAGCTACTGGTATTAAAGTTGTAAGCGCGCGATTTGGCTGCTGCATACATTAGTTTGCTCTGGAGCCATCCTGCCTGAGCTAAGACAAAAATGCGTGAGCCGGAGGCTAAAAAACTGTGAGCTCGCTGACACTAACTCAGCTTAGAGGGATCACTTCTTCAGGTGCCGCTGGACTGTGAGTCCACCTGTCCTGAAATCTTGGAGAGCTGGCAACCAGCGCTTCCTCTAGGGCCAGGTTGAAAGTCTGCAAACATGTGAACAATTGTACTTGAGTGTTCATATGCTGACTCTGTGTGCAAACGTCACAACTGTCCATGCTCTTTTGTGAAACCCGCAAGTCATATCAGCACTGATCCCAGGGGTCATTTCATAGAAAAAGAGGTCCAGGAGTTTATTGGCATAACTCATTAGCATAACTCATTTGCATGTGCCACACACCCTGACAATCACCGGAAGTGTGTCAGAAGGCAACACCCACCGCTCAGGCTCCACTGGACTGTTTTGGATTACTAGCTATTGGGGGAGCGGGGGAACGTGCAGATCTGTCCTCGCAGAGGAGGGAGAGCTTGTACCTGAATAAAACTTGGTCTTAAAAGTGCCACTAGACGGTTTTGGATTGCTAGCTATGGGGGGGGGGAACACACAGATCTGTCCTCACAGAGGAGGGAGAGCTTGTACCTGACGGCGGGCTGGGGGGGGGGGCTCTGCAACTTACCTGGCTGCTTTGAGGGCTGCTGGGAGCAGGGGGCGGGGCTTGTTGCATGTGCTCGCCCCCTGGGCTCCTTACTGCCGGAGCTCTGCTCCTGTGCGCTGCTGCAGGAAATGACCGCTTACTGATCCAGAGATTCCATCCAGAGCTACCCCCCTCCCTCAAATCTGCAGGAATTTTCCCCGTCTGGAGTTAGCAAACCTAGTTGTGGGTGACACAGGTGGCTGTGAAGTCTCACACACCGGGAGGGAAGGGTACCCAGGTAGATGGGAGACAGGAGGATGGGTGGGAGGCAGGTTGCCAAGCTCCTGGGGGCACCTGGAGATCTCCCACTGTATTTTTGGAGCTCGGTGGGAGGCAACAGTGGGAGGGCTTCTAGTGTCCTGGCCCCACTGGTTGACCTCCTGGTGGCCCCTGGGTTTTGGCCTGATCCAGCATGGCTTCTCTTATGTTCTTAGAGAGCCAGTTTGGTGTAGTGGTTAGGAGCACAGGCTCTAATCTGGGAGAACCGGGTTTGATTCCCCGCTCCTCCACAGGCAGCTGCTGGTGTGACCTTGGCTCGGTCACAAGTTCTTTCAGAGCTGTTCTCTCAGGAGCAGTCCTCGAGAGAGCTCTCTCAGCTCCACCTGCCTCACAGGGTGTCTGTTGTGGGGAGGGGAAGGGGAAGGAGATTGTAAGCTGCTCTGAGACTCCTTTGGGGAGTGAAGGGCGGGGTATAAATCCAATCTCCTCCTCCTTCTTGGAGAGACAGAGCCACCTGAACCGTCCCTGTATAGCTCCACGATCCCAGGCCCAACAGAAGCCCTGTTGAGGCCGTAAGTCCAGCCTGGCTGCATATCGGAACACACAGCGGCGTCTGGGGCACTCATCCAAGTTGCAGGCGATCAAGAACATTTACTCGTAACAACGCCGTGGCGCTTCGCAGAGCAACATAAGCCAAAACGACAAGTGCTTGCCCTGAGGAGCTCGTCGCAGTCTAAATTTAGAGAGGGAGAGACCAGCGAAGGGCAGCCGGTCGCAGAGCAGGGGGCCGAAAATGACTCTTAGGAGACAAGGAGAGGAGCAGGGAAGGAAGGTCTGTTCTAGCTGGGGAAGAGGGGCTGTGGCTCAGTGGAAGAGCCTCTGGTTGGCCTGCAGAAGATCCAAAGTTCAATCCCTGGAACCTCCACTTAAAAGGACCGGGCAGGAGGTGATATGAAAGATCCCTGCCTGAGACCCTGTAGAGCTGCTGCCAGTCTGAGCAGGCAATACTGACCTTGACGGACCAAGGGTCTGGTTCACTAGAAGGCACCTTTGTGTGTGTTTAGGAAGGGGCCATGGCTCAGTGGGAGAGCTTCTGCTTGGCATGCAGAAGGTCCCAGGTTCAATCCCTGGCATCTCCAGTTAAAAAGGACCAGGCAGGAGGTGATGGGAAAGACTCAGCCTGAGACCCTGGGGAGCTGTAAAGAGGGGCCATGGCTCAGTGGTAGAACATCTCCTTGGCATGCGGAAGGTCCCCAGGTTCAATCCCCGGCATCTCCAGTTGAAAGGACCAGGCAGGAGGTGATGGGAAAGACCTCTGCCTGAGACTTTGGACATCTGCCACCAGTCTGAGTAGACAAGACTGACCTTGATGGACCAAGGGTCTGGTTCACTAGAAGGTACCTTTGTATGTGTTTAGGAAGGGGCCGTGGCTCAGTGGAAGAGCCTTTGCTTGGCATGCAGAAGGTCCCAGGTTCAATCCCCAGCAGCATCTCCCGTTAAAAAGACCAGGCAGTAGGTGATGGGAAAGACCTCACCCTGAGACCCTGGAGAGCTATGGGGAGGAGCTGTGGCTCAGTGGTAGAGCCTCTGCTTGGCATGCAGAAGGTCCCAGGTTCAATCCCCGGCAGCATCTCCAGTTAAAAAGGACCAGGCAAGAGGTGATGGGAAAGACCTCCGCCTGGGACCCTGGGGAGCTGTAAAGAGGGGCTGTGGCTCAGCGGCAGAGCCTCTGCTTGGCATGCGGAAGGTCCCAGGTTCAATCCCTTGCATCTTCAGTTAAAAAGGACCAGGCAGGAGGTGATGGGAAAGACCTCTGCCTGAGACCCTGGAGAGCTGTAAAGAGGGGCTGTGGCTCAGTGGAAGAGCCTCTGCTTGGCATGCAGGATGTCCCGGGTTCAATTTACTTCAAAGAAAACACCTTCAACGATTTGTTATTCACTGGATAATGAAATAAGATTTTTCTCTAACAAGGTTGCGTTACCGTATCACAGTTGTTTTTCCTCACAAAGTTCAGCCGGTCCCGTGATCTCTCGTCCTTGACTTGACTCTCCTGGAGGTGGGCAACCCCTTTCAATCCCCTCCCTCCACCCCCTTGGCCTCAGCTGGCATTCTTGACCCCCAGGGCACTCTCCTTCGGCCCTATGGCAGCGGCGGGTGGGGGACTGCGGCTTGCCAGCTCCGGTTTGGGAAATACCAGGAGATTTTGTTCAGGGGGTGGTGGAGCCCGGCGAGGGCAGAGTTTGGGGAGGGGAAGGACCTCCGTGGGGCATAGTGTCCTAGAGCCCACCCACCAACGCAGCCATTTGCTCCAGGGAAACCTATCTATGTAGTATGGAGATCCATTGGAATAGCCTGGAGACCTCCAGGCCCCGTCTGGAGGTTGGCAACCCTTAGAGGGTCACAGGCTGAGAGAGCCAGGCTGGGTGAGAAGTTGGGAGGCAGAGCTTTCTGCAGGACTTTGGACTCCCCACTGCAAGCGATGCTTCCTCTAAGAACTCGTGGACACTCCATGAAACTGCTGAGCGGTCGGGTTAGAACGGATAAAAGGAAGTACTTCTTCACCCAAAGAGTGATGAACACATGGAATTCACTGCCACAGGAGGGGGTGGGCAGCTACAAGCATGGGCAGCTTCAAGAGGGAATGAGATAAGCATGTGGAGCAGAGGTCCACCAGTGGCTATTAGCCACAAGGTATAGATAGGGGCTGTGGAGCAAGTGATGCTCTGTCTTCTTGGTGCTTGGGGGGGGGGTCAACAGTGGGAGGGCTTCTGGTGTCCTGGCCCCACTGCTGGACCTCCTGAGGGCACCTGGTATTTTTGGCCACTGTGTGACACAGAGTGTTGGACTGGATGGGCCTTTGGCCTGATCCAACATTGGCGTCTCTTATGTTCTTATGTTCTTATGAGTCTTGCGAACAAAAATCCTACTTTGTGAGCTGATGGCGTTAAAGTTGTGAGTGAGCGATTGGGCTGCTGTATCAATTAGCTTGCTCTGGAGCCCTCCTCCCTGAGCGGAGACAAAATTGTGTGAGCCGGAGGCTAAGAAATGGTGAGCTAGCTCACACTAGCTCAGCTTAGAGGGAACGCTGCTCACAACCTTAATGCAAGTAGCTCACAAAGTAGGATTTTTGCTCACAAGACTCCACAGCTTAGAGGGAACATTGTGCGTGATTGATTTGGTTACTGCATAAATCCGCTTGCTCTGGAGCCCTCCTTCCTGAGCTGAGACAAAATTGTGTGAACTGGAGGCTAAAAAGGTGTTAGCTGGCTCACACTAGCTCAGCTTAGAGGGAACACTGCTCACAATTTTAATGGCAGCAGCTCACAAAGTTGGATTTTTGCTCACAAGACTCCCCAGCTTAGAGGGCACATTGTGCATGATTGATTTGGTTACTGCATAAATCCGCTTGCTCTGGAGCCATCCTTCCTGAGCTGAGACAGAATTGTGTGAACTGGAGGCTAAAAAAGTGTGAGCTGGCTCACACTAGCTCAGCTTAGAGGGACCACCTGCTCACAATTTTAATGCCAGCAGCTCACAAAGTAGGATTTTTGCTCACAAGACCCCACAGTTTAGAGGGAGCATTGGTTGTAAGCGAGCGATTTGGCTACTGCATAAATCTGCTTGCTCTGGAGCCATCCTTCCTGAGCTGATACAAAAATGTGTGAACTGGATGCTCAAAAACTGAGCTAGCTCACACTAGCTCAGCTTAGAGGGAACACTGCTCACAACTTTAATGCCAGCAGCTCACAAAGTAGAGTTTTTGCTCACAAGACCCCACAACTTAGAGGGAGCACTACCTGTGAGTGAGCGATCAATTATGATGCCATCTTGCTCACAAGACATCACAGCTTAGAGGGACCGTTGGTTGTAAGCGAGCGATTTGGCTGCTGCATCAATTAGCTTGCTCTGGAGCCCTCCTTCCTGAGCTGAGGCAAAATTGTGTGAGCTGGAGGCTCAAAAACTGTGCGCTCGCTCATACGAACTCAGCTTAGAGGGAACGCTGCTCACCAGCCCAGCCGGCAAAGGGCTTTGCATTTCCAGGCGGGAGGAGACTGTCGGGAGGAATGACCTAAGACGGATTCCAGGAATTTGATTTATACCTCCCCCCCCCCCCCCCCCCCCCCCCCCCCCCCCCTGCCACTTCCAACCTCTCTGCTCTTCCCCTGTCTTTCCATCCGTCTCTTTCTCAGCTCCCGCATGGCTCTGCTGATGGGAAGCCTGGGCCGCGGCCAGAAATGGCGACAGCGTGCGGCAAAGGCAAGGAAGCCGCCCGGGGTCTCCCCGGAGCAGCCTAGATGAATTCTGTCAATATTGGGCCCAGTCTAATGAGGCTAGCTATGCAGCAGGGGCCAGGAGATCCCCCAGAATTACAACTGACCCCCGGACGACAGAGATCAGTTTGGCGTAGTGGTTAAGTGCACGTACTCTGATCTCGGAGAACCGGGTTTGATTCCCCACGCCTCCACGTGCAGCTGCTGGATGACCTTGGGCAAGCCAGAGTTCTGTCAAGAGCTGTTCTTAAAAAAGAACTGGTTCTGTCAGAGCTCTCTCAGCCCCGCCTACCTCGCAGGGTGTCTGTTGTGGGGAGGGGAAGGGAAAGGAGTTTGTGAGCCGCTCTGGGACTCGCTTGGGTAGTGAAGGGTGGGGTATAAATCCAATCTCCTCCTCCTCCTCTTCTCCTCCTTCTTCTCCTTCTCCTTCTTCTTCTTCCACCTTCAGTCCTAACAAAGTGTGTGTTCAGTATGGTATTCTTCAACGTCTCAATAAACTAAACACCGGTTTGGTGTAGTGGTTAAGTGCATGGGCTCTAATCTGGGAGAACCGGGTTTGATTCCCCACTCCTCCACTTGCAGCTGCTGGATGACCTTGGGCAAGCCGTAGTTCTGACAAGAGCTGTCCTTGAAAAAAAGAGCAGTTTCTGTCAGAGCCCTCTCAGCCTCACCGACCTCACGGGGTGTCTGTTGTGGGGAGGGGGAGGGAAAGGAGATTGTCAGCCGCTCTGAGACTCCCTTGGGTAGTGAAGGGTAGTGAAGAATCCAATCTCTTCTTCTTCTTCTCCTCTCCTCCCCTGGAGGAAATGGCTGCTTTGGAAGGTGGACTCGGCAGCATTATATCTTGCTGGGGTGCCTCCCCTCCCCAAATTCCACCCTCCCCAGGTTCCATCCCCAGGTTCCATCCCCCGAAATCTCCAGGCACTTCCCAACCCACAGTTGGCAACCCTGCTATGCCGAGGGAAGGCCTTCTTGGGATCGATTTGTCCTGCCGGCTTGGGTTGCGCTGCCACGTCAGCAAAGGAACCGCTACAAAGGCACCACACCTTAAAAAGGATATTATAGCTTTGGAAAAAGTGCAGAAAAGGGCAACTCAAATGATAAAAGGGTTGGAACACTTTCCCTATGAGGAAATATTAAGGCGCTTAGGGCTCTTTAGCTTGGAGAAACGACGACTGAGGGGTGACATGATCGAGGTTTATGAGACGATGCATGGGAAAGAGCAGGTAGAGAAAGAGGTACTTTTCTCCCTTTCTCACAAGACAAGAACTCGTGGGCACTCCATGAAACTGCAGAGCGGTCGAGTTAGAACGGATAAAAGGAAGTCCTTCTTCACCCAAAGAGTGATTAACACATGGAATTCACTGCCACAGGAGGTGGTGGCGGCTACAAGCATGGATGGCTTCAAGAGGGAAATAGGCATATGGAGCAGAGGTCCATCAGTGGCTATTAGCCACAAGGTATAGCTAGGGGCTCTGGGGCAAGTGATGCTCTGTCTTCTTGGTGCTTGGGGGGGTCAACAGTGGGAGGGCTTCTAATGTCCTGGCCCCACTGCTGGACCTCCTGATGGCACTGATATTTCTGGCCACTGTGTGACACAGAGTGTTGGGCTGGATGGGCCTTTGGCCTGATCCAACATTGGCGTCTCTTATGTTCTTACTTCTCTCTGTCAAAGGGCATCTTGGGAAAATGCAGAAAGTCCCCGGTTCAATCTGCAGAATCTTCCGTTTTCTCTTATTTTGCACCTTTTAAATCCCAATTTCCTGCCTTCCTCAGTTTTAACCTCACAGCAACCCTGCGAGGCAGGTCAGGCACAGAGAGAGGGGGGGAGAGAGAGAGAGAGAGAGAGAGAGAGAGAGAGAGAGAGAGACTGATTCCGGGACACCCAGCAAACTTCAGGATAGAATCGGGATTTGAACCTGGTCTCCTAGAACTAGCTAAATGGCCATCTGGCAGGGGGGGGGGGGAGTATTTGTGAATTTCCGGCATTGTGCAGGGTTCGACTAGATGACCCTAGAGGTCCCCCTTCCAACTCTATGATTCTATGATTCTAACCTAGAGATCGGAGGCTGCAGCTAGTGTATAAAGCTGCAGCCAGACTGCAGAGGAGAACAGAAAAAAGAGTTAATGATATAACACAGTTAATAATATAGTGTTGAGAAAAATGTGTTGAAAATTAGATGCGTCCATGCTTAACGAGAAGGACTTGGGTTTTGTAACTTTCCAGGAGATGCGAGAGGGGGAAATCAAGATGATGCAATAAATTAGGAAAATGCTTATCTAGGCTGCCACGGTCTTTTTTCATCTCCTCCTGTATCCTTTTAGATAAAGCAGCTGCTGGCTGTTCACTAAACAGCAGCGGGTGTCCTGTTGGATTGCAGTTGCATAACTGAGAGCCAGTTTAGTGCAGTGGTTAGAAGCGCCGACTCGAATCTGGGAGAACCGGGTTTGATTCCCCACTCCTCCCCACTCCTCCATGTGCAGCTGCTGGGGTCACCTTGGGTCAATCACAAGTTCTCTCAGGGCTGTTCTCTCCAGAGCATTTCTTGAAAGCGCTCTCTCAGCCCCACCATCCTCACAGGGTGTCTGTTATGGGGAGAGGAAGGGAAGGAGACTGTAAGATGCTCTAAGACTCCGAGTGAAGGGCGGGGTATAACTCCAATCTCTTCTTCTTCTTTTGAGAGGGGGAGAAACAATTTTCTCGGTCCACTCTTTGATTCAGGCGTTACCTCATATTTACAAAATTACTTCTTACAAAATTATTCTTGGTGATCCCTAGAATTATTTCCCTTCATTATAGGCACCTGTGGAATGCTTGTTGTTGTTGTTGTTCAGTCGCACAGTTGAGTCCGACTCTTCGCGACCCCATGGACCAGCTCCCGCCAGGCCCTCCTGTCTTCCGCCGTCCTCTGAAGTTGGCTCAAACTGTCTAACCATCTCATCCTTTGCCGTCCCCGTCTTCTTTGACCTTCAATCTTTCCCAGCATCAGGGTCTTTTCCAGTGAGTGCTCCCTTCTCATTTGGTGGCCAAAGTATTTGAGCTTCAGTTTCATTATCTGGCCTTCCAGGGAACAGTCAGGGTTGATTTCTTTGAGGATTGACTGATTTGTTCTTCTTGCAGTCCAAGGGACTCTCAAGAGTCTTCTCCAGCACCATAGTTCAAAAGAATCTATTCTTCTGCGCTCGGCCTTCCTTATAGTCCAACTCTCGCAGCCATACATGACTACTGGGAATACCATTGCTTTGACCATGCGGACTTTTGTTGGCAGGGTGATGTCTCTACTTTTTATCATGCTGTTTAGGTTCGCCATCGCTTTCCTCCCAAGGAGCAGGCGTGTTTTAATTTCATGGCTGCTGTCACAGTCTGCGGTGATCTGGGATCCCAGGAACGTGAAGTCTGTCACTACTTCCACAGCTTCCCCTTCTATTTGCCAAGGAGTGATGGGGCCGGATGCCATGATCTTAGTTTTTTTGATGTTGAGCTTCAAGCCCACTTTTGCGCTCTCCTCTTTTACTCGGAGCAAGAGGCTCTTAAGGTCCTCTTCACTTTCTGCATTAGAGAATGCTTAAGTTCCTTTTATTGTTGTGACACTGTTCAACAGTATCAAAAAAGGAGGATTTGCTGGGGGGGGGATAATCATGTAGCTGCTAGCTGGCACAGAGAGTCCCTGGACAGCTCTGATCTGGAGTCCCCATGTCCTATATGGAGTCACACCTGTGCCCTGGGCTTTCATTCGGGGCTGGAGAGAAGAAATTGGGGCCCGTTCCAACTGGCAGAAGACATTCAAAAGCAGTAGAAAGGCTATCATTTGGGGATAGAATTGGGCCAAGGGGTCATTTCCTGCAGGAGCGCACAGGAGCGGAGTTCCGGCAATAAAGAGCCCAGGGGGCAGGCACATGCAACAAGCCCCACCCCCTGCTCCCAGCAGCCCTCAGTCAGAGCAAGAAACAGCCAGGTAAGTTGCAGTGCCCCCCCCGGCTTCACTGTCCAAAACAGTCCAGTGGCACCTTTAAGACCAAGTTTTATTCAGGTACAAGCTCTCCCTCCTCTGCAAGGACAGATCTGCCCTCTCCCCCCAATCCAAAACAGTCCAGTGGAGCCTGAGCAGTGGGTGTTGCCTTCTGACACACTTCCAGTGATGTCAGAGGGTGTGGCATATGCAAATAAGTTATGCTAATGAGTTATGCTAATGAGATCCTGCACCTCTTTTTCTACGAAGTGACCCCTGGTTGGGTCTAAGCCAGTTTGGTGTAGTGGTTAAGTGCACGGACTCTAATCTGGGAGAACTGGGTTTGATTCCCCACGTCTCCACTTGCAGCTGCTGGATGACTTTGGGCAAGCCATAGTTCTGTCAGAGCTGTTCTCTCAAGAGCAGTCCTCAAGAGAGCTCTCTCGGCCCCACCGACCTCCCAGGGTGTCTGTTGTGGGGAGGGGGAGGGAAAGGAGATCGTAAGTCGCTCTGAGACTCCGAGTCAAGGGCGGAGTAGAAATCCAATCTCTTCTTCTTCTTCTTCTGGGTGTCCCACATCTCCGTGTTAATATAACGATACAACCTGAATGCTTGCCAAGGGAGGCAGCCTGTACACTTTGAATATTACTCGAAAGAGACGGTGACTCTTCACATTCAGCATGCAGGGACTGTGCCAAGTCAATGGCTGTTCTGGGCAAAGGAGGGGGGAATGCAAGCCGGACGGATTCTGCAGCCCAGTTGCTAAGGCACTGCCCGAGTGGGCATCAGGTGAAGGATGCAGATGCCCTGTCGGAGCTCAGCTTGCCACGGCCACCAGCGGCAGGGGAGGGGCCGGCGTCATGCCCTGGATCCGCCCTGGCTGAATCTGGCCCCCCGCTGGTGTTCCTTTCTAGGAGTGACAAAGTCCCATAAACCAACGCAGAACAGGAAGTGGGGCAATTCCATTCCTTTCTGCCATTCTCACCTAAAAATATAATTCAGTGTGCCAGGGGCTGACCACATAAGGGACACTCAAGGTTCTCAGTTTCAGGTTGGGAAATACCTGGAGATTCACAGATTCATAGAATGTTAGAGTTGGAAGGGACCTTGCAGGTCATCTAGTCCAACCCCCTGCAGTCTGCAGGAGCATAGCTGAAAGAGAGCCCTACATACCTACGACATACCTTGGGGGGTGGAGGCTGCGGAGGGTGGGGTTTGGGGAGGGGAGGGGCTTCAGTGGAGTGTCTGTCCAATCCCTTTTTAAAGCCGTCTATGCCTGTGGCCATCACTGCATCCTCGGGCAGCGAATCCCACATTTCAATCACTTGCTGTATAAAGAAGTGTTTCATTTTGTCTGTCCGGAACCTACTGCCCATCGGCTTCATCGGATGCCCTCAAGTTGTAGTATTCTGGAGAGCCAGTTTGGTGTAGTGGTTAAGAGCGTGGCCTCTAATCTGTGTTCTTGGTGCTTGGGTGGGGGCAACATTGGGAGGGCTTCTAGTGTCCAGGCCCCACTGCTGGACCTCCTGATGGCATCTGGTATTTTTGGCCACTGTGTGACAGTGTTGGACTGGATGGGCCATTGGCCTGATCCAACATTGGCTTCTCTTATGTTGGACCTGTACAGGGGTCATTTCCTGCAGGAGCACACAGGAGTGGAGCTCTGGCAGTAAAGAGCCCAGGGGGTGGGCACATGCAAGAAGCCCCACCCCCTGCTCCCAGCAGCCCTTAGAGCAAGTTGCAGAGCCCCTCCCCCAGCCCCCCGGTCCAAAACAGTCTAGTGGCACCTTTAAGACCAAGTTTTATTCAGGTGCAAGCTCTCCCTCCTCTGCGAGGACAGATCTGCACGTTCCCCCCCCCCCAATAGCTAGCAATCCAAAAGAGTCCAGTGGAGCCTGAGTGGTGGGTGTCGCCTTCTGGCACACTTCCGGTGATGTCAGGGGGTGTGGCATATGCGAATAAGTTATGCTAATGAGTTATGCTAATGAGCTCCTGCACCTCTTTTTTGTATCAAATGACCCCTGGACCTGTAGCACGGCACTCTTCTTGTTTCTTCCCCTGGGTCCTTTCTAGTGTCAACACAGCCACGGCTCTATGTGTGGGGCCATTTCGGCACTCAGTTAGGCACGTGGGGGGCGGATAGTAGAAGACAAGAGCCTGCAGTTGGGCACTCCTGCAGGCCTGATCCCCCGGAGGCATCTTTAAATCGCTTTAAATTGGCAGTGGCGTCCCCGTGGCGGCCGCGGGGACGCCGTCGCATCTGGTTTGGCCCTTTCAATAACAAGGAGCTTGACAAGATCTGAGCCGTTTCGGAGAAAGGAGGTTCTCTGAGAACTCAGTGCATCATAGCCAAAATCTCTCGATACAAGAAGCGGGGGAAAGGGATTTATAACCGTCTCTCCGACAAAAAACCAAAATGCTGGTTCTCCCGGACGTGTGATATTAATCGGGAACAATTACTCAAGTCTCCTTTGCTTTTGTTTCTGCTGCGTTGCGCGCCAGTGAGAGTAAATGGCTAAGCTGTGTGCCCAGCGAATGTTGGGAGATATTGTGAGAAGAAGGCGGGTTTCCTGTGTAAGTTGTGGTAGGGAACTAAGGTTCACGGTAAGGATTTCCCTGGGGGTTTGTTCATGTCAGCAAGCTGCCATAAGGTGGTGTGGTGTTTTCTGCATATTACATTGTGCCCTGTCCATCCCCCCCTGTATCCTCCTGTGTAGGTGTTTACTGTCTTTTGCTTGCTATATCTGCGGAACTGCTCAAGGTCAACCAGCTGGAGGTGGGATGGAGTTACGGCGTTGCTTTGCTTTATTATGTATCTCATGCCTGAGAACTGAACTTGTGTTTATGTTGTAGAACCGTTGTGTTCCCAAGGAATTGGGCGCTAGTTTTATCTGCCTTCCCGCCAGCGGGAATTGGACTCATTGGTCCTAACCTGGTTCAAGTTCCTTTATTATGTTTCCCTATGGGGTCTGTAGTCATTCCTAACAATTCTTGTGTTCCTGATCTAACCATCGCTTTATAATAAATTTAACTTTGTTCTTCAACCATGGATTTATTTCGAATGCATGGGGAATCGGACAGTTCAGAGCTCTGCTGCTAAGCAGGGTCGGCCCTAGTTAGACCTTGGATGGGAGACCAGCAAGGAAGCCCAGGGTTGCTACGCAGAGGCAGGCAATGGCCAACCACCTCTGTATGTCTTTTGTCCAGACCTGGATGGCCTGTTGGCCCGATCTCATCAGATCTTGGAAGTTAAGCAGGGTTGGTCCTGGTTATTACTTGGATGGGAGACCAGCAAGGAAGTCCAGGGTTGCTATGCAGAGACAGGCAATGGCAAACCACCTCTTTATATCTGGATATTAGGAACAGAGATGTGAAGGCCCGGAAAAACCCCGGAAAAATCCGTTTTTTTCCTGAAGCCTTTTTTGTTTTTTTCCGAAAAATTGGAAAAAAAAGGAAAAGAACAGAAAAAAAATGATTATGGAACATTTTATCTTAACATGGTGAATAAAATATTTTAAGACAAGGTGTTCAAATATTTTCCAAGTCATTTCTAAAAAATATGTATGGTATCAGATTGATCTAATTTCTGTGCACTGAGGACAAGCAAGTCCTAGGTTACAAACGGAACTCGCCAATGCAAGAACAAGATGCATGTCTTCCTCTAGGAGGTGCTACTGTAACAAGAAAATAAAAAAGGTTTCAGTTTTGTTTTTGCATGTGGGTGGGTAGTCTGTCTGTAATAATTGTTTGGATACACTATATTTTTAATATGCTAGTTGTGATAATTTCATGCCAAGTAAAAATGTCCATCGTCATATTTTATGTTCCTAAAGTAACAGAATGACTTTCAATCTGGAAAAGAAAAAAGAAGTAACTAACCTGTGGAATTCACTGCCGCAGGAAGTGGTGATGTCTACAAGCACACACAGCTTCAAGAGGGGATTGGATAAACATATGGAGCAGAGGTCCATCGGTGGCTATGAGCTACGAGATCTAGATGGAACACTGTGGCCTATTATGCACAGGTGTTTTCCCTTGTTTTCATTGGGTTTTGCATTCTGTATTGATTATCCGCCCTTCAACACTCAGTTCACTTTCTGGTTCCAGTTTCCATAGGTTTTCTGAGAGTGCTTTTGTGCCAATTTCTCCCTTTTTTGTGCCAATTTCCCCTAACCATTACACCAGTTTGGTGTAGTGGTTAGGAGCACGGACCAGGTTTGATTCCCAACTCCTTCATATGCAGCCAGCTGGGTGACCTTGGGTCAGTCACAAGTTCTCTCAGAGCTGTTCTCTCGAGAGCAGTTCTTGAAAGAGCTCTCTCAGCCCCACCTGCCTCACAGGGTATCTGTTGTGGGAAGAGGATTATAAGCTGCTTTTGAGACTCCTTTGGGTAGTGAAGGATGGGGTATAAATTCAATCTCCTCCTCTTCCTTCTCAAAAGTTAATTCAAAAGTGTGCAGATTCTCTCATATCCCTCCCCCCTTTTGCCACCCCTTGAAAGTCACTCCCCTGACCATATTGAGGTTGTTCCACTCACTCTGCACCTTCCACCATCCTCTCTCCTTCATCGGTGTACAAGCTCCGTTTCCCTGTTGTTTTTAATTTTTAAATTTTTTTTGACTAGCAGCATGAGTCGTGTGATCTGAGACTAGTGATAGTCTCAGATCACTAAATTTTAAAAAACAATAAAACGACGGGGGGGGGGAGTTTAAAAGGAGCTGCGCGAGGTTTAGTTCCCTGCTAGTATCGACTTGTGTTGGCTATTACAAGTTGAAAACGCTCAGTATATCTGGGGTTAAATGTTTGTTTATGTTACTCACAGGAAGTCACATGTTTCTCATGTAACCAATGTTCTTTAGCTGTAGAAAGCCCGGGAATTTTCTCCCTGATCTAGGGATTTGATTGGGACTAAAGTGTCAAGGTATATTACCATTTTATGGCTTCTCTTCCCGTCTTTGTTTGTGTGTTCTGAAGAAGAAGAAGAGTAGCCATAATCTCTCTCTTCTAGTTTTGTCTTTGTAGAGTAAGGATGTAGTCGACTATGCTCTGTTGTTATTTTCATCCCAGTTACCCTTCCCTATGCTAGAACTTAGTAAAAACTTTATATTTTAATCACACATAGACTCTCAGTCTGAATTATTTTACTCTGGCTCTGCTGGACTATCTTATCTCTGCTAAATACCTTTTTTTTTCAATATCTCACTATCACCCAACAACCTGAAAGGGGGATCGGAGAGGAGGCAAACGGCAAGGGAGGAAAAAAGAATTTCAGTGCTGCATTCAAACAAAATAAGGGGGGTGGGGGTGGTCAGGGTGGGATGAAATTGACATGAGATGTAAAGAGAGAGAGACATCGGGATGGGAAGCCTAAAGCTTTGAAAACACTTCCCCCCCTTTAATGCTTTAGTGAAGAAAGGGTTTTTTTTTTGGGAGGGTGCATTTTGACAGTCTCCGGAAGCCTAAGATTAAATTGGCGGCTGAGCCACGTGGACCTGCTGCAAACCAGCGAACTTAAGAATTGCTTGGGATCCATCCATTTGGAGGACACAGCGCAGCCCACAGAAGAGAGGCTTTAAAAAACCCTGCCAAGATCATGGCTACTGTGCAGGATCAAATTAGAGAATCACACGGCGAAAACCACACAGACTTGCAAGGCAGGGCAGGAACTTATTGTTACTATGCAGCTGCGCTAGGGCATCGATGAAAATAACCCCACTTTTTTTTTCTAATTTAGTGGCAGAAGATTAAAAAAAAGCTCCCCAGAGCTTCTGCCAGAGGACTGCTGCCCTGTACCAATTTCGCAGCCCCATGCAAAGCATGGTGGAGTTGCAGCCAACTTTGCCCAGGTGCGCGCGCACCTCCTGATGGCCCCTGGGTTTTGGCCATGGTATGACACAGAGCATTGGACTGGATGGGTCATTGGCCTGATCCGTCATGGCTTCTCTCTTATGTCTGGGGCAATGATGCTCTGTCTTCTTGGTGCTTGGGGGGGGGCACAGCAGGATGGCTTCTAGTGTCCTGGCCCCACCGGTGGACCTCCTGCTGGCTCCTGGTATTTCTGGCCACTGTGTGACCCAGAGTGTTGAACTGGGTGGGCCACTGGCCACATCCAACATGGCTTCTCTTATGTTCTTATGTCTGGGGCAGTGATGCTCTGTATTCTTGGTGTTTTTTGGGGGGGCTACAGTAGGAGGGCTTCTGGGGTTCCGGCCCTGCTGGTGGATTTCCTGATGGCCCCTGGTATTCTTGGCCACTGTGTGACACAGAGTGTTGGATTGGAAGGGCCACTGGCCTGATCCAACATGGCTTCTCATATGTTCTTATGTTCTCTGAAGGTGCCTCTGGACTTTTAGCCTATTGTGCGGCAAGAGACAGGGCTGCCCGCTCTGAGCTGGGAAACCTTTGGCGATCTGGGGGTAGAGCCTGGGGAGGGTGGAATTTGGGTAGGGGAGGGGCCTCGGTGGTTTCTAATGCCATCAGCTCTCTCCTCCGAAGCCGTTTTCTCCAGGGAAACCCTTCTCTGTCATCTAGAGGTCAGTTGTAATTCTGTGGGTTCTCCAGGCCTCACCTGGAGGCTTGGCAACAAACACACAGGAAGCACGGCAAGGTTGAACAAATGTGGAAAACCGCCTAGGAGCCTGTAACGGCCTGAGCCTGCATCACATGCTACGCCATCTTGGTTAATAATCACTGAGTGCACGTTAATCGGAAATCGTCGATTGTTTAAATGTTTTAAATGTTTTAAGCAGGGGTAATTTCATAGAAAAGGAGGTGCAGGAGCTCATTAGCATAACTCATTTGCATATGCCACACCCCCTGACATCACCGGAAGTGTGTCAGAAGGCAACACCCACCGCTCAGGCTCCACTGGACTGTTTTGGATTGCTAGCTATGGGGGGGGGGAATGTGCAGATCTGTCCTCGCAGAGGAGGGAGAGCTTGTACCTGAATAAGACTTGGTCTTAAAGGTGCCACTGGACTGTTTTGGACTGGAGGGCTGGGGGGTGGGTGGGCTCTGCAACTTACATGGCTGCTTCTTGCTCTGACTAAGGGCTGCTGGGAGCAGGGGGCGGGGCTTGTTGCACCCACCCCCTGGGCTCTTTACTGCTGGAGCTCCGCTCCTGTGCGCTCTTGCAGGAAATGACCCCTGGTTTTAAGTTTTAACTGTCTTGTCGATATATGAACCTTGGCACACTGTGCCAGGCAATGTGAGCCGCCCTGAGCCCGCTTGTGGGGAGGGCGGGTTATAAATACAACAAACAAACAAACAAATAAATAAAAACACAGCGTGAAATCAAAACACACAATTCTGATACGCTACCCTGTCTTCATACGTTCATTTAAATCATATACTTAAATATAACAAAAACCTAAATAACAATATATATCTTGTAGAAAAGTCCACAGCTACAAAGACAAATATACAGATGGGATTCAGTGCTGTAGACTGTCTTGCTTCCTGATGAGAGACACAGCCGTCGTCAATGCCGATGTTGTCGGCTGTTTCGCTTTCCGAAAAGAGATATGGCAAGCATCAAAGCAATACGCCTCCCAGGCAAAAGTTGTGTGTTTTGAGAAATTCTTTTCCAGGCAAATTATTTTTCCTGGAACCAAAGCTCATAATGCTACAATGCACAAGTCAAACAACTCTGTACAAGATATATATTGTTCTTTAGGTTTCTGTTATCAATGTACTATAATTAATAAGGTACGCCAGGGTCTTTATTGTATATTTAAGTATATGATTTAAATGAATACATGAAGACATAGTAAAGGTAAAGGTTCCCTTGCTCGAAAGCCAGTCGAGTCCGACTCTAGGGTTGCGGTGCTCATCTCCGTTTCAAAGCCGAAGAGCCAGCACTGTCCAAAGACATTTCCATGGTCATGTGGCTGGCATGACTAAACACAGAGGTGCACAGAACGCTGTTACCTTCCCACTGAAGTGGTACCTATTTATCTACTTGCAATTTCATAGTAGCATATCAGAATTGTGTGTTTTGTTTTAGGTAAAAGGTAAAGGTTTCCCTTGCTCGAAAGCCAGCCGACTCCCGTCTCTAGGGCTGTGGTGCTCATCTCCGTTTCCAAGCCGAAGAGCTGGCGCTGTCCAAAGACGTTTCCGTGGTCATGTGGCCGGCATGACTAGACGCCGAGGCACACAGAACGCCGTTACCTTCCCAGTGAAGCGGTACCTATTTATCTACTTGCAATGTCTTGCTTTTGAACTGCTACGTTGGCAGGAGCTGGGCTGGAGATGGGAGCTCACTCCGGCACTCGGGTCTCGAACTGCCAAACTACCAACCTTCCGGTCTGCAGTTCAGCGTCGTAACCACTGAGACACCCAAAGGCCCCTTGTGTTATGTTTCAACGTGGTGTTTTTCCACCTTTGCCCCACCTGGAGGTTGGCAAACCTAGCTACACCTGCACCGTGGGTCGTGTGAATCAGCCCCATGGATGGGGGGCATGGAGACAAGAGACGCTCGGCCTGGTACCCGGGTAGACGGAGAGGCGGAAAACTGCAGCTCCTGTGTGGCTGGTGTCTCCCTTCCCGCTGATGAACGCATCCCAGGCCGAGCTCCGTAAATATCACTGCGCATTAGCGCATGGCGAAGCCGGCGAGCATCTCCTAGTCAGACAGCCGGGGTTAACATGCTGGGCTCCCCCTGGAAATCTTGTGCCTTTCACAGGCTTCTCTGCACTCGCCCCGCGGCAAAAGGTTCCTGTAGGTGAGCGGCTGGTTAACACCAGTTGCCAGCTTGGCTCTGAGTGCGGCTCGGAGACGGCTGGAGGAGCCCCCAGAGAGTTCACGGGGAGGGATTTTTCTCGGGTAACGAACCACATCTTGTCTCCTGACCTCGCTGTGCCCCTGACTCCCCTCACACACGACAATCCAAGCTCTCTCGCCTTTCAAGCTCTCTTGTGGGTTACATGGAACACCCCCCCAGGCCGGGTTTTGTGAAGTGCTCTTTCGTTGCGCCCTTCTCACACTTGATGGGAGAGACCTTGTCAGTACTCTTTCGTCCAAAGTGCGCAGAGAACAGGCATAGCTGCACAGGAGTGTAAATCCTACATGGCAAATTGATCGGTTTTGTTCTTGTAAGAATTTAAAAAGCAAGTACACATGCGCTTCTGTCTGCCTCGCGTGCCTCTGAAAAGCCAAAGTGTAGCGAAGAGGAGAAGAGAAGAGATTGGATTTATACCCCTCCCTTCACTACCCAAAGGAGTCTCAGAGAGGCTTACAGTCTCCTTCCCCTCCCCCTCCCCACAATAGACACCCTGGGAGCAGGGCCGGCTCACTCACTAGGCGAACTAGGCGATCGCCTAGAGCAGGATGGCCCTTAGGGGCACCAAACTGCACCTGGCCCCGTACTCTGGGGGTTTCTTGATTATTTGTGTTTTTCATTCTTCGTAAAATGCATTTATTTTTGAGAATTGGTGGGCGCACGGGGGGGGGCAGAATGGATCCTCGTCTAGGG
>NW_015169353.1:24096-28238 GCF_001447785.1 Gekko japonicus
AAGGAGAAGGAGAAACTGGATTTATACCCCGCCCTTCACTTGGGAGTCTCAGAGCCGCTTACAAACTCCTTTCCCTCCTCCTCTCCACAACGGACACCCAGTGAGGCAGGTGGGGCTGAGAGAGCTCTTTTGAGAACTGCTCCTGAGAGAACCACTCTGAGGGAACTTGTGATGAACCCAAAGTCGCACCAGCAGCTGCATGGGGAGGAGTGGGGAATCAAACCCGGTTCTCCCTGGTCAGAGTCCGCACACTTAGCCACTGCGTGAAGACTCTTCCCTCTTCTTGCGGAGCCCTGGAAGCTGCAGTTCTGAGGAAAGGGGCAGGATGGATACGGTTCTCCTTTAACAGCGTTCTGTACACTTTTGATGGTGGAAAGGGCAGGCGAGTCGCGGCCAATTTATGGAGAACCCTTGGGGGGTTTCAAGGCAAGATGTGCGCAGGGGTGGTTTGCCATTGCCTGCCTCTGAGTATTGACCCTGGAGTTCCTTGGTGGTCCCCCATCCCTGTACTAACCAGGAGCTGTTTAGCTTCTGAGATCTGATGAGATTGGATTAGCCTGGGTCATCCAGGTGAAGGCGAGAGATGTTCAGATGGAATTTGCCATTGCCTGCCTTTGCACAGAGACCCTGGACGAGAGCCAGTTTGGTGTAGTCGTTCAGTGTGCGGTCTCTAATCTGGGAGAATTTGGTTTGATTCCTCACTCCTCCAGTTGCAGCTGCTGGATGACCTTGGGCAAGCCATAGTTCTGTCAGAGCTGACCTTGAAAGAGCAGGTCTCAAAAGAGCTCTCTCAGCCCCACCGACCTCACAGGGCGTCTGTTGTGGAGAGGAGGAGGGAAAGGAGTTTGTAAGCGGCTCTGAGACTCCCAAGTGAAGGGCGGGGTATAAATCCAGTTTCTCCTTCTCCTTCTCCTTCTCTCCTCCTCCTCCTTCTCCTCCTCCTCCTCCTCTTCTTCCTCCCCCCCCATCAAAGTACTAACCAGGGCCAACCCTACTGAGCTTCCATGATCTACCACGATTGGGCTAGCCTGGGTGATTCAGGTCAGGGTGAAAGATATGGTCAGTTTTTGGATGTGAGACCGCCAAGGAAGTATGGGGTTGCTACGCAGAGGCAGACAATGGCAAACCGCCTCTGTTCCTCCGCCCTGACCTGTTCGGCCCAGGCTGGCTCGATCTCATCAGATCTCAGAAGCTATGCAGGGTCTGCCCGAAATAGCACTTGGACGGGAGACCACCAAGGAAGTCCAGGGTTGCTACGCAGAGGCAGGCAATTTAATCTCTGTTATTTTCTAGCCTTGATAACCCTACGAGGTTACCACAAATTGGCCGCGACTTGACAGCGCTTTGCTCCCCCCCCCAAAAAATACCCCCCATATTCCAGATTACCTTGTTAATGCAGGTAGAGAAAGGTAGAGAAAAAGGTACTTTTCTCCCTTTCTCACAATACAAGAACTTGTGGGCACTCCATGAAATTGCTGAGCAGTCGGGTGAGGACGGATAAAAGGAAATACTTCTTCACCCAAAGAGTGATTAATACATGGAATTCACTGCCACAGGAAGTGGTGGCGGCTATAAGCATGGATGGCTTCAAAAGGGAATTAGATAAGCGTCTGGAGCAGAGGTCCATCAGTGGCTATTAGCCACAAGGTATAGATAGGGGCTCTGGGGTAAGGGATGCTCTGTCATCTTGGTGCTTGGGGGGGGTCAACAGTGGGAGGGCTTCTAATGTCCTGGCCCCACTGGTGGACCTCCTGATGGCACCTGGTATTTCTGGCCACTGTGTGATACAGCGTGTTGGACTGGATGGGCCTTTGGCCTGATCCAACATTGGCGTCTCTTATGTTCTTATGTAATGCTAAAACGACTCAACTGAGGCTATCAGACTTTGGTCACACGATGAGAAGACAAGACTCCCTGGAAAAGACAGTAATGCTGGGAAAAATGGAAGGCAGCAGGAAAAGAGGAAGATGCCGTGGCTCTCCGTCTCCAAGACCTCTGCAAGGCTGTGAACGAGACGTTTGGGAGGACATGAATTCATAAGCTTGCCATAAATCGGAACTGAGCTGAGTAACCTCGTAAAGTAACACTGCTCCATTTGTAGCTTTATTTAAGCACTCTGCTAACTAGGGGTAACTGGAGTAACCATGCCAGTTAACCCCCCAACCTCAATAGGTTATGGGCCCAGCACTGACACACCCTCAGGCCGCTCCAGTTAGTATCACACAGTAGCACTGATTCTTGCACGTAGGCACAGGGGACTGTTGTGTGGCTTTAGGAGAGCCACTGTGTTGAGATCAGTGTTCCCTCTAAGCTGAGTCAGTGTGAGCTAGCTCACAGTTTTTTAGCCTCCAGCTCACACATTTTTGTCTCCGCTCAGGAAGGGATGGCTCCAGAGCAAAATAATTTATGCAGCAGCCAAATTGCTCGCTCACAACTTTAATGCCAGGAGCTCACAAAGTAGCATTTCTGCTCACAAGACTTCATAGCTTAGAGGGAGCATTGGTTGAGATTATGGGTGGAGGCTGTGTCCCTCAAAGCCCCTCCTCTTCATCTAGTGACGTGAGTATTCCTATAAGAAAGGTTTGGGTTTTTAATGCGTGCCTTGTTTGGGAGAAGACCCACAGTCTCTTAAACTCCTGTAGCTTGACTCCTGAAATTTGTGTGTTATATTGATTGACTAGCTTAATTAAGAAGAAGAGGAGATTGGATTTCTACCCCGCCCTTCACTACCCAAAGGAGTCTCAGAGCGGCTTACAACCGCTGTTCCCTTCCCCTCCCCCTCCCCACAACAGACACCCTGTGAGGTAGGTGGGGCTGAAAGAGCTCTTTCGAGGACTGCTCTTGAGAGAACAGCTCTGAGAGAACTTTTGACTGACCCAAGGTCACACCAGCAGCTGCATGTGGAGGAGTGGGAAAATCAGGGCTATTTTTGGGCAGGAACACACGCCCACTACATCCAAAACCTCTGCATGCGTGGATATAGAGGGAAGGCCTGGAGAGCGACTCCTCCCCCCTGGTGACTCCAAGGGCCGGCTTGCCTGGGCTCCCCACAGCCGCGTGCACCCAAGCAAGCCAAGGGATGCTAATGAGCTGTGCTGTCAGGGTGTGGCCTAATATGCTAATTAGTCTGCTGTTGGGTGTGGCCTATTATGCTAATGAGTTCCTGCTGGGCTTTTTCTACCAAAACCCCCCTGGGAAAATCAAACCTGGTTCTCCCAGATTAGAGTCCGCGCTCCTGACCACTACACCAAACTGGCTGTCATTAACCAGGCAGCGCTTCCAGTATGCAGATATGCCGTGCCTACTTGCTTACATGCACCGTGTCTCCTTTCCCTTAAAGGGCGTCCCTGAACCTAAAGGTGTTTGTGTGCTGAAATAACCCAGAAAAATCTATGGCAGGTCTGGTGAGTAAAGATTTGCTAATAGCACCTCTCAGCTTCCATTAGGTCTCCGGAGAAAGGTGGCCCAAGGCCCAGATTGGAGGCTGGCTTCTTCAGTTACAGATATCTCTGCCCTGCTTTTTTAGTGTGTGTGTGTGTGTGTGTGAGAGAGAGAGAGAGAGAGAGAGAGAGAGAGAGAGAGAGAGAGAGAGGGGGGCGCTCCCCAAAGCTGAGAGAGAGAGAGAGAGAGAGAGAGAGAGAGAGAGGAGTGCTCCCCAAAGCCATTTAAAGCTAGACTGAACTCCCCATTACCAACGGCGATTGCATCAAGACAGGTTTTAAAAAATGCCACCAGGAATTGGAGGACAGGAATAGAAATACCCAAGCCAACGAGAAAAGGAAAGAATAAGCACGAGTGAATCATGGAAACAGCGGGGCAAACCCCAAACATTACACTTGTCACCAGGGGTCATTTCGTAGAAAAAAGGGGTGCAGGAGCTCATTAGCATAACTCATTAGCATAACTTACTTGCATATGCCACACACCCCTGACATCACCGTAAGTGTGTGAGAAGGCAACACCCACCGCTCAGGCTCCAGTGGACTGTTTTGGTTTGCTACCTATTGGGGGGGCGGGGGACGGGCAGATCTGTCCCTCACAGAGGAGGGAGAGCTTGTACCTGAATAAAACTTGGTCTTAAAGGTGCCACTGGACTGTTTTAGCTCTGCAGCTTACCTGGCTGCTTCTTGCTCTGACTGAGG
>NW_015169353.1:28512-38847 GCF_001447785.1 Gekko japonicus
ATGTTCTTCTCAGGGGAAGGCCTCGGCCTCTCTGCCCTCTTGTTGGCCCTCCAGAGGAACTGGCTGGCCCCTGTGTGAGACGGGAGGCTGGACTGGATGGACCCTCACTGTTCTTTAACCACCAGGGCTCTTCAGATGTTCTTCTCAGGGGAAGGCCTCGGCCTCTCTGCCCGGTTGTTGGCCCTCCAGAGGAACTGGTTGGCCCCTGTGTGAGATGGGATGCTGGACTAGATGGACCCTCGCTGGTCTGACCCAGCAGGGCTCTTCTGAGGTTTTTCTCAGGGGAAGGCCTCATCCTCTCTGCCTTGCTGTTGGCCCTCCAGAGGAACTGGCTGGCCACTGTGTGAGAAAGTATGCTGGACTAGAGGGACCCTCCCTGGTCTGATCCAGCAGGGCTCTTCTGAGGGTCCTATCAGGTGAAGGCCTTGGCCTCCGTGCCCTGTTATTGGCCCTCCAGAGGAACTGGTTGGCCCCTGTGTGAGACAGGAGGCTGGACTAGATGGACCCTTACTGGTCTGATGCAGCAGGGCTCTTTTGAGGTTCTTCTCAGGGGAAGGCCCTCCTCAGACTCCATCCCTGAAATCCTCAGGTACTTCCCAACCTGGAGTTGGCATCCTGCTGCCCGCTGCTTTTCTTGGGGGCGGGAGTTCCATAGTCTCTATGCTATTGCCCCAAATTCTGAAGGTTTCACCATGGCATACTCATCTACCCCGAAGCCAGGGGTCATTTCCTGCGGGAGCGCACAGGAGCGGAGCTCTGGCAGGAAGGAGCCGAGGGGGTGGGTACTGTTAAGTATGCAACTCAACAATGATGTAAGTAACAAGTGAATCAGCTTTATTTGAGAACGAGAACTCCAAAGATCACAGAGCACAGCTCCTTTTAAACTCTCCTGGGCTGGTGTAGCCATGCCCTTTGCATAGTTAAGGTCCAATCATATTACATAGATAACAACCAATCCCTTTTGTTCCCTCCAGTATAGTTCTCTTACATTTGATTGGTTACAGTTCTTCATTAGCCAATGAGATTGTTCCAGATTAGGATCCTGGCTAAGGTTTCAAGCTTAACATCACTTGTCAATGGTAAAGACACAACAGGTACATGCAACAAGCCCCGCCCCCTGCTCCCAGCAGCTCTCAGTCGGGCCACAAGGAGCAAGAAGCAGCCAGGTAAGTTGCAGAGCCCCCCCCAGCCCACCTTCAGGTACAAGCTCTCCCTCCTCTGTGAGGGCAGATCTGCGCATTCCCCCCCCAATAGCTAGTAATCCAAAACAGTCCAGTAGCACCTCTAAGACCAAGTTTTATTGAAGTACAAGCTCTCCCTCCTCTGCGAGGACAGATCTGCACATTCCCCCCCCCCATAGCCAGCAATCCAAAACAGTCCAGCGGAGCCTGAGCGGTGGGTGTGGCTTTCTGACACACTTCCGGTGATGTCAGGGTGTGTGGCACATGCAAATAAGTTATGCTAATGAGTCATGCTAATGAGCTCCTGCACCTCTTTTTGTATGACATGACCTCTGCCCTAAGCTATGGACCTTCTCAGTGGGTTACGTGTCAGCTGGCAGAACGGGGTTTTTTTTCACATGCACACCTGTCTATCTGCTGAGCATTTTCAAAGGTCCTTCTCCGGTTACCTCAGTGTTCAGTCTGTCAGGTGACAACAAGGTAGAAGGCGTTTTCCTTTCATTGCTTCCCATTTCTGGTGCCTCTTCCTGAGAAAGCTCTGCCCGGTATCTTTGCCAGCATCTTGTAGGTGCTGTATAAAGTTTCTCCCACCTTCCCCAGTATGGATGTACTGTTTGTTTGGCAACGGGGCTTTTTCCAGTGGTGGCACCAAGATTGTGGAATTTTTGTTATCTGGTTAGAAAAAGCTAAATTCTCTATGGAACCTTTCTTTTTTATCTGGTAATGTTTATCTGGTAAACGTAGATTTCTACCCAGTCTGTGGGTCTATATGTCTCAGTGGTTTTGAAAACAAATCAGCCAGTATCATAATGACCCTGTATAAATCGATGATGCGACCTCATTTGGAGTACGGTGTACAGTTCTGGTCACCACGCCTCAAAAAGGATATTATCGCATTGGAAAAAGTGCAGAAAAGGGCAACTAGAATGATCAAAGGGTTGGAACACTTTCCCTGTGAAGAAAGGCTAAAACGCTTGGGGCTCTTTAGCTTGGAGAAACGACGGCTGAGGGGTGACATGATTGAGGATTACAAGATCACGCATGGGATATAGCAGGTCGAGAAAGAGGTACTTTTCTCCCTTTCTCCCACGTCAAGAACTCATGGGCACTAGATAAAATTGTTGAGCGGTCGGGTTAGAACAGATAAAAGGATGTCCTTCTTCACCCAAAGAGTGATTAACACTTGGAATTCACTGCCACAGGAGGTGGCGGCGGCTACAAGCATGGACGGCTTCAAGAGGGAACTGAATAAACATCTGGAGCAGAGGTCCATCAGTGGCTATTAGCCACAAGGTATAGATAGGAACTCTCGGTCTGGGGCAAGTGATGCTCTGTCTTCTTGGTGCTTGGGGGGGGGCAACAGTGGGAGGGCTTCTAGTGTCCTGACCCCACTGCTGGACCTCCTGAGGGCCCCTGGTGTTTTTGGCCACTGTGTGACACAGGGTGTTGGACTGGATGGGCCATAGGCCTGATCCAACATTGGCTTCTCTTATATTCTTATGATGGAGAGGTGAAAAGGTCAACCACAAGTCAGGGCAAAAGGACAACAGATGGCACGCAACCGTTGAGAAGCAGTGAAAGCACTGCATGCTTCCCACATGAAGGTTAGGTATCCTTCTGGGTGCAGAAATGCATCTTGGATTTAAGAGCTGAACATGTCTACAGCATGCCCATCTTGTCCTTAAAAGCATTTCGCTCAATCAGAAAGAGCAAATATTTCATAGGTTTATTTTCAGTCGTGGTGGTGGAAAGTGCCGTGAAGTCCCAGCTGACTTATGGCAACCCTGTGGGGTTTTCAAGACAAGAGACATCCGAAGGCAGTTTGCCCTTGGCCGCCTCTACGTATCAACCCTGGTATTCCTTGGAGGTCTCCCATCCAAATACTAGCCAGGGACGATCCTGCTTGGCTTCTGAGATCGGATGAGATCGGGCTAGCATTGGATATCCAGGTCAGGATACTTTTCAAAATTTCCAGTTTTTCTATTGGGAAAAACTGAAAACAAGGCCTAGGAAAAAAGACGTAAAAAAACATGTTCCCCCCCCTGAATTTTTCTGGTTTTCTTCTGGACCTTTACATCTCTAGAAGAAGAGATTGGATTTATACCCCACCCTTCAGTACCCGAAGGAGTCTCAGAGCGGCTTACAAACTCCTTCCCCTTCCCTGCCCCACAACAGACACCCTTGTGAGGTAGGTGGGGCTGAGAGAGCTCTTTTGAGGACTGCTCTTGAGAGAACAGCTCTGAGGGAACTTGTGACTGACCCAAGGTCACCCCAGCAGCTGCACGTGTAGGACTGGGGAATCAAACCCGGTTCTCCCAGATTAGAGTCTGCTACTCTTAACCGCTACACCACACTGGCTCTAGTCAGGGCACTGAGTGTCATGACTTCCCACAAAGAATGATGGGGGTTTAGTAGGGTGGTAACCCTTAGCCCCCCCCCCCATGGCCCCTGTCAAGTATTCCTCATCCATATGTGTACCTGAATGAATCTCTGGCTTGTGCTTACTGCATGGGGGAAAGAATCAGTTTAGTTGCGGCAGGCGTGATTGACGTGTGTGAAGCGGCTCTCGATCCCAGACCCTTTCTAGGCCAGCGGCCGTCAAAAGAGCAGCGTCTCAATTGCCGGGACATGAGTCATCGGCCGCCATTATCAATGCACAAAAGAGAGCAGATGAGTTTTGTTAATCAAATCTTTATTGGGCATTTTCTCCTGCCCCGCCGTTGTTCCTCTCCATTGTGTTTGTCTCTTGACTCCTCTAGTCGCGCATCAGGCAGGGCTTTAATTGCAGCGATATCCTTGCAGCGCGACATCATTACTTCCCATTGTACTGGGAGATCCGAACAGCGGCCCTTGCCCGAAACGTCATGCTCTCTTTCCTTGCGCGCTTCTCTCTCCTCCACCACCAAATGTTGACGAGATCTGGGTGGTCTGACTCGGCCCCTTGCTTGTAAGATTAAAGGTGTATGTGTGTGTAAAGTGTAAAGCGCCATTAAGTTGCAGCTGACTTCTGTCAACAGCCCCGTAGGGTTTTCAAAGCATTCCCTGCCTCTGCATAGCAACCCTGGGCTTCCTTGTTCTCTTATCCAGCTACAAACCAGAGCCTACGCTGCTTGGCTTCTGAGATGGGATGAGACCAGGTTAGCCGGGGCTCTCCAGTTCAGAGCACGAGACATACAGAGGCGGTTTGCCATTGCCTGCCTCTGCGTAGCAACCCTGGGCTTCCTTGTTCTCTTATCCAGCTACAAACCAGAGCCTACGCTGCTTAGCTTCCGAGATGGGATGAGATCAGGCTAGCCGGGGCTCTCCAGTTCAGAGCACGAGACATACAGAGGCGGTTTGCCATTGCCTGCCTCTGCGTAGCAACCCTGGGCTTCCTTGTTCTCTTATCCAGCTACAAACCAGAGCCTACGCTGCTTAGCTTCCGAGATGGGATGAGATCAGGCTAGCCGGGGCTCTCCAGTTCAGAGCACGAGACATACAGAGGCGGTTTGCCATTGCCTGCCTCTGCGTAGCAACCCTGGGCTTCCTTGTTCTCTTATCCAGCTACAAACCAGAGCCTACGCTGCTTAGCTTCCGAGATGGGATGAGATCAGGCTAGCCGGGGCTCTCCAGTTCAGAGCACGAGACATACAGAGGCGGTTTGCCATTGCCTGCCTCTGCGTAGCAACCCTGGGCTTCCTTGTTCTCTTATCCAGCTACAAACCAGAGCCTACGCTGCTTAGCTTCCGAGATGGGATGAGATCAGGCTAGCCGGGGCTCTCCAGTTCAGAGCACGAGACATACAGAGGCGGTTTGCCATTGCCTGCCTCTGCGTAGCAACCCTGGGCTTCCTTGTTCTCTTATCCAGCTACAAACCAGAGCCTACGCTGCTTAGCTTCCGAGATGGGATGAGATCAGGCTAGCCGGGGCTCTCCAGTTCAGAGCACGAGACATACAGAGGCGGTTTGCCATTGCCTGCCTCTGCGTAGCAACCCTGGGCTTCCTTGTTCTCTTATCCAGCTACAAACCAGAGCCTACGCTGCTTAGCTTCCGAGATGGGATGAGATCAGGCTAGCCGGGGCTCTCCAGTTCAGCTTCGAGGGAACACTGGATGCAGGTGCTCTGCAGAATCCCCATCTCTGCAGTATCAGTTCTCCAAAGATAGTCTACAAAGCGGTGCCAGCAGAGTTAGCCCCCTTTAAACCTCTGCTCCATATCCTTATCTAATCCCCTCTTGAAGCCATCCATGCTTGTAGCCGCCGCCACCTCCTGTGGCAGTGGATTCCATGTGCGAATCCCTCTTTGGGTGAAGAAGGACTTCCTTCTATCCGTTCTAACCCAACTGCTCAGCAATTTCATAGAGTGCCCACGAGTTCTTGTATGGTGAGAAAGGGAGAAAAGTGCTTCTTTATGTTATCAACGACTTTCACGGCCGGAGTTCATTAGTCGCTGTAGATTTTCCGGGTTTTGTGGCCGTGGTCTTGTAGCCGCCGCCACCTCCCGTGGCAGTGAAATCCTTCAGCAGGGAGGGAGAGGGGCTGTCTTTTCGCGAGCAGGGTGGGGGCCGCAGCGCATGGGGCGGATTTCCCAGCAGCCATTGATTCCAGGAGCACCTTAGATAACTTCAGCATATGGCTTCGTGCTCTCCGCTAACGCAGGAATCTCAGGTTGAAGGCAGCACTTTCCCCAACGTTATGGGCACTCATGCAAGATAAAAATGCATGAAGCATAATATTATTCCGTCTCTTAGCAGTTTCTTTGGAAAACCTGTCCTGGGGACAGGATGGCTCTCTTGAAGTCTCTGAAGGGCTGTCACTTCAAGGAGGAGGATGGGGAGCTGTTCTTGTTGGCAGCAGAGGAGAGGACTCGAAATGATGGGTTTAGATTAAGGTCGGGAAGGTACCGGCTGGATCCTTAGGAAAAACTTTTTGACAGTCAAGAGTTGTGCAACTGTGAAATCAGCTGCCTCGGGAGGTGGTGAGCTCCCCCTCCTTGGCAGTCTTCAAGTAGCCGCTGGACAAACATTTGTCAGGGATAGAATCATAGAATCATAGAGTTGGAAGGGACCTCCAGGGTCAACTAGTCCAACCCCTTGCACAATGCAGGAAATTCACAGGTACCTCCCCCCCCCACATCTGCAGTGACCGCTGTTCCACACCTTTCTGCTTACCATTTGCCCTTTTCCAGTGCTATCTGGTGCTAACAGATTCAGTAATGGTTTCAAGAATTCAAAAAGACATAATGGCAACCCGCCCCCCATGTATTCGTATTAGGATGCTCTAGGCCAGGGGTGTCAAACTCATTTGTTATGAGGGCCGGATCTGATATTAATGAGATCTTGTTGGGCCGGGCCATGTGTGTCATAAAATGTAATGCCAGGTAGTGGAGATAGTTTTTTTTTTAAACTTAAAATAGGGTTTTTTAAAACTTAAAATAAAAACATGCTTAAAACATTAGCACTCTTGCAATATTTTGTTTATTTATTTTTTTAAACTGCCCCCAAAGGGGCAGGGTTTTATTACATTTTCCACATAACATACACAAACAATCATAACATATACATACATATACATACATACTAACGTACAAACAACTACATGGAGGTTATTTTCAATTTTACCAATATTTATACTGATGCCTAATTCACCTTAATAACCTTATATTGATGCCTATTTCACCTTATTCAACAGTGTCTGATAACTGACCCCTCTTGCTCTGAATTATGGCATCAAAATGTCTGTGCTGTTGCAATGTTGAGCGTGCTGTTCAGGTGTGTCTCTGTAAGCTGCAAACCTATGATGACGCAGCAGCAGCAGAACTGGAAGAAGAAGCAGAAGACAGCCAGTTCCCCTGCGGGCCTGATAGAAAGCCTCCAGGGGCCTGATTCGCTCCCCCTGGGCTGCATGTTTGACACCCCTGCTCTAGGCTGATCCTGCATTGACCCAGGGGTTGGACTAGATGACCTGTAGGGTCCCTTTGAACTCTGTGATTCTATGATTCTATTCTGAGAACTCGTGTTGTGTGTGTGTTTCTTTCTTCCTCTCCCTCACCATCTCCCATGTCTCAGATATCCAGTTGTGTGCTCTTGGGTCAGAGACCTGTCTGTGACACTGAGGGCCCTGGAATGACTGTGCGGATCATATTTTTTTATGATCTGTTTCAGGTGGTTGATTGGTCTACCATAAAAGAGCAAGGTTCGAGTCCAGGAGCAGCTTAGAGACCAACAAGGTATTCAGGGTATGAACTTTCGAGAGTCAAAACTCCCCTGCTTTGTATCTGACGAAGCGAGCTTCCGCTCTTGAAAGACCATCCCCTGGAAATCTGGTTGGTCTCTAAGTTACGACTCAGCTCGAATCTTGCTCCACTCTGTCCCGCAACCCGTTGGCCAGGAACTTTTATCGGTGCTTCAGAGAGAAACGCTAAACCAGAATTAGGACTTTCTTTTTCCAGTTTGGCTCAAGGGGGTGTTTTGATTAAAGTCCTTAAGTACATTAGCTGTTTCTGGGCTGTGTGGCCGTGGTCTTGGCATTGTAGGGCCTGATGTTTTGCCAGTAGCTGTGACCGGCATCCTCAGAGGTGTAACACAGAAAGATGGAGTACTCTCTGTGTCAAGGTGAGAAGAAAAATGGTAGGCAGGTCATTTATATCTACTCAGGAAGGTGGGGTAGGGCTGAGTCATTATCTTGTAGGAGTTCCCCAGGCTGTGGACATGCTAATGGAGGAGCTTTCCTGAGGAGGTTCTTTTGCATATGGATTGTTTCCTGAGGAGGTTCTTTTGCATGTGGATTCTAATCTTATCTGTAGCACTATTGTCAGTCCTAGAGCCTTGTGTGTTTTTCAGGACAGGAAGCGATGCCCCCTATTTATTTTTAAACTCTCTTCTTTCCTGTTGAAATTGTGTTTATGTTTATGAATTTCAATGGCTTCCCTGTTCAGGGCAAGGAGTTGTGAGTCCCTCCCAGTCCATCGCAGGGACGGAGGTTTTGGGCCGGAGCTGTTAGAAGAGGCCAAGACAGAACTCCAGACGTGCCGTCTCTGCCTCTTCTGGGCAGCAAATTGCCTTCAGCAGGGCGGCATTAATCACTGTGAAAGGCCCATCGCCGTGTGTCCAGCTAAAAACGGGATTGGGCGGAAATGGATGCTGTTGTGTGCAGAATTCAGCTTCCTGAAAAACTCTGTATTCTCCGTGGGCTTTTTAAAAAGCCCTCAAGATGTTTTTTTAAACCAATATATGCACATGAAGATGCCTGACGCAGAACCAGACCACTCAAGGTCAGTATTGTCTGCTTAGACTGGCAGCCGCTCTCCGAGGTCTCAGGCATTTCACATTTCCTACTGCCTGGTCCTTTTAACTGGAGGTGCCGGGGATTGAACCTGGGGCCTTCTGCGTGCCAAGCAGAGGCTCTTCCACTGAGCCACAGCCCCTCTTTGCAGCTCTCCAGGGTCTCAGGCGGAGGTCTTTCCCATTGCATCCTACCTGGTCCTGTTGACTGGAGATGCCGGGGATTGAACCTGGGACCTTCTGCATGCCAAGCAGAGGCTCTTCCACTGAGCCATGGCCCCTCTCCTTAACTCTCCAGGGTCTCAGGCAGAGGTCTTTTACTTTACCTTCTACCTGGTCCTTTTGACTGGGGATGCTGGGAATGGAACCTGGGACCTTCTGCTTGAAAAGCAGAGGCTCTTCCACTGAGCCACAGCCCCTCTCCTTGACTGTCCAGGGTCTCAGGCAGAGGTCTTTCACATCACCTCCAGTTTGGAGAGCGAGTTTGGTGTAGTGGTTAGGAGCGCAGACTCTAATCAGGTTTGAACCAGGTTTGATTCCCTACTCCTCCACATGCAGCTGCTGGTGTGACCTTGAATCAGTCATAAGTTCTCTCAGAGCTGTTCTCTCAAGGGCAGTCCTCGAGAGAGCTCTCTCTCAGCCCCACCTCCCTCACAGGGTGTCTGTTGTGGGGAGGGGAAGGGGAAGGAGATTGTGCTCTCAGACGCCTTCGGGTACTGAAGGGCGGGGTATAAATCGAATCTCTTCTTCTTCTCTTCTCCTACCTGGTCTTTTTGACTGGAAGGTGCTGGGGACTGAAGCTGGGACCTTCTGCATGCCGAGCAGAGGCTGTTCCCCTGAGCCACAGCCCCTTTTCAACTTTTGAACCCACTGGGGAAATTCCTGATGGGCTGCTGCCATGGAAAGCCACCAGGAGCCGTGAGCATATTTGAACTATTTATCTGAAACCTTTATAGCCCTTCTCTTCAGACTGGTGCATCAGGTGGCCCACAAAATAAAAGACAAGATCCTAAAGAATGTAAAATAATTAAAATTAACAACCATTAGAAGTTGGCCAATAAAACCCAGAAGTGTAAAGGCACCTAAAAGCCCAAAAAGGAACCAAATGTTCCCCAGGTGCTGGCAATGTCTTGGGGCTCCGCTCGGTTCATAGAGCGTCTGCTGGCTGGAGCTCTCTTGGAATGACAATTGGTCTCCAGGTTACATAGATCAGTTCCCTTGGAGAAAATGGCTGCTTTGGAAAGTGGAGTCCATGGCATTATGTTGCACCGAGGTCCCGCCCTTTCCCAACCCCCCCCCCGCTCCATTCCTAAAATCTCCAGGAGTTTCCCAAACCCAGAGCCGGCAACCCTATAGGTTCCACTTGTTTTAAGGCCCTGGTCTGTCACAGAAATGCCACTTTGGTGTAGTGGCTAGGAGTGCGGACTCTAATCTGGGAGAACCAGGTTTGATTCCCCACTCCTCCACATGCAGCTGCTGGGGCGACCTTGAGTCAGTCACAAGTTCTCTCCGAGCTCTTCTCTCCAGAACAGTTTTCGAAAGAGCTCTCTCAGCCCCACCGACCTCACATGGTGTCTGTTGTGGGGAGGGGAAGGGAAAGGAGATTGTAAAAAGCTCTGAAACTCCTTTGGGTAGTGAAGGGTTAGGGTATAAATCCAATTTCTTCTTCTTGTTCTTCTGCTTCGGGATCCTGCTGCAGATGGTTCTAGCAGGATACCAATTCTAGAGCAAATCCTGTTGAACGTTGTGGGTTTTACTTCCAAGTGAATACGCACCGAATTATAAGCACCAGCAGTGTGCTAGTTCTCCTGGGTGCCCTCGTGCCATCCTTTGACCCAACCAAAGAGATGGAGAAGGAGGAGGAGGAGGAGGAGGAGGAGGAGGAGGGACTGG
>NW_015169353.1:39058-39418 GCF_001447785.1 Gekko japonicus
TGTGTGAACAAACCTGGCTGTCCCAGATTAGAGTCCGCGCACTTAACCACTACACCTACCTGGCTCTCTGAGAGGAGGGAGGGGAAGAGAATGCTTTGGGCGTTCAGCAATCCTCTGGCTTCTCTCCTACACTGCAAGAGGGGATGACCTCTTCTTGCCTTTCGCACCAATGGCAGGGAGTGAGAGAGTGGTGCTTTACTCTCCCCTCATGATGTGCTTGGCCAGCTAGAGAATCCACCCAGTTTGTGTGTGGGGGGGCACGGACAGGGGTCATTTCGTAGAAAAAGAGGTGCAGGAGCTCATTAGGATAACTTATTAGCATAACTTATTTGCATATGCCACGCCCCCTGACATCACCGG
>NW_015169353.1:39625-46405 GCF_001447785.1 Gekko japonicus
GGAGAACTTGTACCTGAATAAAACTTGGTCTTAAAGGTGCCACTGGACTGTTTTGGACCGGGGGGCGGGGGGGGGCTCTGCAACTTACCCAGCTGCTTCTTGCTCTGACTGAGGGCTGCTGGGAGCAGGGGGTGGGACTTGTTGCACGTGCCCGCCCCCTGGGCTCTTTACTGCCGGAGCTCCACTCCTGTGCGCTCCTGCAGGAAATGACCCCTGGACAGGGGTCACGATTCCAGGTGCCTGGGAACTGCTTTTACATTTCTAAGAACTTGAGAGGTTTGCATCGCTGCACTGGCTGGGCTTTTCTATGCAGACACAAGGGTTGCTGGGGTCAGTGTTCCCTCTAAGCTGAGTTAGTGTGAGCCAGCTCACAGTTTTTTAGCCTTGGGCTCACACATTGTTTGTCTTCACTCGGGAAGGAGGGCTCCGGAGCAAACTAATTTACACTGTAGCCCAATCGCCCGCTCGCCACTTTAATGCCGGCAGCTCACAAAGTCGAATTTCTGCTCACAAGACTCCACAGCTTAGAGGGAGCATTGCTCGGGGGTCTATACTGCTGTGTAAAGCTCCCTGTCCGTGGGATCCTACTGTGGAATTTTGCATCGTTGGGTGTATCATGGAAGAAAGCGTGAGTCCAGCGGCTCCTTTAAGACCGACAAAGTTTCATTCTGGGTAGAAACTTTCGTGTGTGTGCCGCTGGACTCAAGCTTTGTCCGGTTGCTTCAGACGTTGGTATATATGGGGTTAAATGTCTGTTTGTGTTGTCACAGGAAATCACATGTTTTTATATAAGCCAATGCTAGTTTAGATCTGCAAGCCCGGGAAAACTATCCCTGATCTAGGAGTTTGATTGGAAGCAAAGTGTCAAAGTGTTTTAGCATTTTATGGCTCCTCTTCCCGTCTTTGTGTACTGTTCTGAAGAAGTAAGAGAAGCCATTGCTAGCTCTTCTAGTGGTGTCCTTTGTAGAGTAAGGATGTAGCTATTTAGCTCTGTTGTTGTTTTCATCCCAGTTACCCTTTCCCTATGCTAGGATGTAGTAAAACTTTTCTATTTTAAACACACATGGACTCTGAGTCTGATTATTTTACTCTGGCATTGCTAAGCGATTTTAACTCTGCTGAATTACAATTTTTAAAAATCCAACACTACCCCACTCGAACCAACAGATCACGTTATTCCTTGGGTTTTGCTTCCGTTCCATTTTTAGCTTTCTGCCTGGTTCGGCAACCTGAATCCTGTCGCATTGTTTATTAAAGGTGTGCCCTGACCTGGATAGCTCAGGTTAGCTCGCTCTCCTCCCATCCCAGAAGCTAAGCAGCTTCACCTGCGGGTTGGCCGTTCCGGGACTCTCTGGGGCAGGTGAACTGTGTTACCTCCGTGGTTGGCGGTGGCGGCAGGCTGGGAAACCCGGAGTCCCTCTCCCAGGTGCTTCTGGATGTAGGGAGCAGGAGGGGCATGCAGATGGGAGGGCGCAAGGTGGGTGGCGTCGAAGGCTGGCAATTTCAGGTTACTTCTATTAGGGGCAGTGTTCCCTCTAAGCTGAGTCAGCGTGAGCCAGCTCACCGGTTTTTTAGCCCCCGGCTCACACAGTTTTGTCTCGGCTCAGGAAGGAGGGCGCCAGAGCAAACTGACTGATGCCGTAGCCAAATCACTCGCCCGCAGTTTTAATGCCAGCAGCTCACCAAGTAGAATTTTTGCTCACGAGACGCCACAGCTTAGAGGGAGCGTTGATTAGGGGCCCCCGCGCAATGTCCCCTCTAAGCTTTGGAGTCTTGTGAGCAAAAATTCTACTTTGTGAGCTCCTGGCATTAAAGCTGTGAGCGAGCAATTGGGCTGCTGTATAAATTAGTTTGCTCTGGAGCCCTCCTTCCTGAGCTAAGACAAAAATGTGTGAGCCAGAGGCTAAAAAACTGTGAGCTAGCTCACACTAACTCAGCTTAGAGGGAACACTCCTGGTTCTTTACTGCCTGCGTTTTATTCTGTGGGAGATTCCGGGATGTTTCCCTGAATGTCAGAGAACCAGCATCGTGTAGTGCGGAAGAGCAAGAGCGTCAGACTAGGATTTGGCAGACCCCGGGTTCGAATCCCCACTCGTGACCTGGAAGCTCACTGGGTGACCTTGGGGCAGTCACATACTCTCGGCCTAACCTACCTCGCAGGGTTGTTGCGAGGACAAAAACGGAGGAGAGGAGAAGGCTGCCAGTCGCTTTGGGTCCCTGTCCGGGAGAAGTGTAGGGTGTAAAGTAAAGGTAAAGGTTCCCTTGCTCGAAAGGCAGTCGAGTTCGACTCTAGGGTTGCGGTGCTCATCTCCGTTTCAAAGGCGAAGAGCCAGCGCTGTCCGAAGACGTTTCAGTGGTCATGTGGCCAGCATGACTAAACACCAAGGTGCACGGAACACTGTGACCTTCCCACCGAAGTGGTCCCTATTTATCTACTTGCAATTTTTTGCTTTCGAACTGCTAGGTTGGCAGGAGCTGGAACTAGAGATGGGAGCTCACTCCATCATGCGGCACTCGGGTCTTGAACTGCTGAACTACTGACCTTCCACAGCCTGCAGTTCAGCGTCTTAACCACTTGAGCCACCGCAGCTGAAGGTGGTGTAAATGAATTGATTAAATAGATTCCTATGCAGGCAATTCACAGTTTTGGCAGGGTGACGTTTGATCAGGGAAGCTCTGTTGACCTTCTGTTGTTTTGAGAGCGAGATTTGATTACAGCTCCTCTGGCTCAGCGCATGCCTCCCTGCCTGCCTTGTGGCCATGAGTCCCACAGGCCCGCCCCGAGAAAAAACTTGGCTTTGTTCACCCCGTACTTACCGTCTTGTGAGTTTTGCTGGCTGCCGTGTTCTGGGAGAAGGCGCAAGAACCCTCCTTTGTCCCAAGTGTTCCAAATCCTTTGCCCTTCCTCGAAAGGGATCCTGTGGGTCGCTCTCCTCTGACGCTTCTCGGGATGCGGCGGCACAAATAGCACAGGCTTCTTCCGTCTCCAGGTTGCACGTGGCTCTATAGGCTCAGGGCGACGATCCCTCCCCGGGCAGGCCTTCCTCTGTGGGTGCAAAGGTCCCCCGGCTTCCCCGCCTGTCCCCAGAAGCCAGTTCCCGAACCCAGCCTCTCCAGAAAAGCTCTTGGGCTGCTCCCCGGTGCCGGCACTGAGCCAGGACCCGCGGCCTGGTCCCCGAGGGGGCTGAAGACCCAGGCCTGACCCTCAGCTGGCTGCAGCGGTGCCCGGTTTCCCCTCTCCTCTCCCCCCGTCAAGGAGGGAGTGATGCCCAGCCGCTCTCGGTAGCAGGTGCCGCTGACAAGCCCAGTTTGTGTCTGACAGCGGCGTGGGGAGGGGAGGGAGGGAGAGCGCAGGCAGAGAGGCGGGAGGCTGGCTGGCTGGCTGGCAAAGGCTCTCCTTGCTCCAGTGCCGGCTTACGGAGGAGGAGGCGCAGCAGCGGCGGCAGCAGAGCCGAGCATGGTCCTGATCCTGCACCACATACTGATTGCCGCCGTTCAATTTTTCAGACGGGGACAGCAGGTCTTCCTGAAGGCGGAGGAGGGGAACCCCAACTCGGACACCCTACAGGTAGGACACGCTTTCTCTTTTCTGTGTGTGTGTGCGTGTGTGCGCATGGGGGGGGGTTGTCCTTCCAGATGTGTGCGCTCTCTGCCGTGCGCTCCGGGAGTGCGCTCCCTCGCCCTGTTTCGCCGGTCTTCTGAGTGGCTTTCGCGGACAGGCTCCAGCAAAACCTCCCTTTGCCTTGCAACTCCTCCCCCCCCCCCCCGGCTTCAGCCCCCACCGAAATTTTCAGGAAAGTGCTCAGCCTCCCCCGGGAGCCACCCTTGCTCCTAGCACAGCAATGCCTCTGGCCCAGCCCCAGCCCCCCCTGGGAAATTGGAAAGTCTACACCTTTGCCCCCCAGTGTCCTTGTCCCGTTCTGTCTGGGCACCCCTCTCCCTCTCTGCCCTGGGCACCTCTGGCTCCCCCTTTTTCTCCTCTCCCCTGGCATCTTTCTTTCCCAACTCTCTCTCTCTCTCTGGTCTCCTTGCGGGGCAAGGGCTCCTCGCCACCGCCTTCCTGGGTTTCAGTTCTTCTGGCTATTCCGAGCTCTCGCTCACATGCCAGCTTGGCTTGCCAGAGGCTTTGGACTCCCGCTGGAAAGCGGGAGCTGCCTCCTCCTCATCCCGGGGAGGTCGGGCAGGAGGTTCCTGGAGACGGCTGCCTGCCCTCCCCACGGGGAGCGCGGAGTCTCTCTCCGCTGCATTGCAGGCGTCTTCTTGGGCAGAACACCAGAGAGAGGGGGGCCTGCGTCCTCCCGCACTCTGAAACTTGCCGGCCGGGACAGACCGGGTGCGGATTCCGCTGTTGCTCAGCGCTTGGGAATGGGGTATGGGGGAATTCAATGTTCCCTCTAAGCTGTGGAGTCTTGTGAGCAGAAATTCTACTTTGTGAGCGGTTTGGCTCCTGCATAAATCAGTTTGCTCTGGAGCCCTCTTTCCTGGGCAAAGACAAAAACGTGTGAGCCAGGGGCTAAAAAACTGTGAGCTAGCTCACACTTACTCGGCTTAGGGGATGCGAGGGATTCGGGGAATGGGATCTCAGGGGCAGAGCCGGTTTGGTGCCGTGGTTAAGTGCGGGGACTCTAATCTGGGAGAGCCGGGGTTTGATTTCCCCCACTCCTCCACTTGCAGCTGCTGGTGTGACCTTGGGTCAGTCACAAGTGCTTTCAGAGCTGTCCTCTCCAGAGCAGTCTTTGAAAGAGCTCTCTCAGCCCCACCTACCTCACAGGGTGTCTGTTGTGGGGAGGGAAAGGAGTTTGTAAGCCGCTCTGAGACTTCAAAGGGAAGGGCGGGGTATAAATCCAAACTCTTTTGAGAGCCAGTTTGGTGTAGTGGTTCAGTGCACGGACTCTAATCTGGGAGAACCGGGTTTGATTCCCCACTCCTCCTCCACATGCAGCTGCTGGTGTGACCTTGGGTCAGTCACAAGTTCTCTCAGAGCTGTTCTCTCCAGGGCAGTGCTCGAAAGAGCTCTCTCAGCCCCACCTACCTCGTATGGGCAGCAATGACAGGTGCCCATGCCCTGATAGATGCCCTCTGATTGTACCTGGAGGGTGCATGGCTCAAGACAGGCATGTCAGTTCTCCTCCCCCTCCCTCCTCCTCCTCCTCCTTCTTCCTCTTCTTCCTCTTCTTCCTCTTCCTCTTCTTCCTCTTCTCCCCCATTCTTCTCCCTCCAGCTCCATGGGGGGCTGTAAATCAGCAGCGGGCCGGCCATCTAACTCACTGGGAAACTTTGCCGGTGTGCCGCCAGCAACTGAGAACAACTGAGCCTCGGCAACGCTGGCAGTGCCAGGGAGTTGTTCTGCTCGCCCCTGGCTGGCAGTGATAACGACGGGCACAAGCGCCCCCATGCCCTCTCCCTGCACTGCTGGCAGCTGGTGGCAGCACCCAGGGCAGAGGCGAGGGGAGAGCCCATGCCAGTCGCCGCAGCTGGTGCCAGGGCAGTTTGGACTCCCCGGCTCACCTCCGGGGTCGAACGTCGGCCTCGGAGATCTCTATTTGACACAGCAGGGGCCGAGACCAATCTGCAGGGGTGGCGCGGCAGAATGGGCACCTTGCGGTAAGGTCCGGGTTCCACTCCCAGTGCTTTGGCAAGCCGGGCTCTGCGGCTGTTTCTAGGGAGACGTCCGTGCAGAACCTGCGGGCCTCGGTTGCTTGTTGCAAGAGCTGAAACCAGGAGGAATGATTTGCCTGTAGCAACATGGTTTGGGGTGGGAATGTGACAGCTTTCTGAGTTTCACAGAGTCCTTCATCAGGCAGAGCTCAAAAGCAGGTTTCCTGTTTTGTTTCGTTTTCTTGTTTTGTTTTGCTTTATGTTTCTTTTCTACTCCCAGCACTTTGCAAGCCGGGCTCTGTGGCTGTTTCTAGGGAGACGTCCGTGCAGAACCTGCGGGCCTCGGTTGCTTGTTGCAAGAGCTGAAACCAGGGGGAAGGATTTGCCTGAAGCGACATGGTTTGGGGTGGGAATGTAACAGCTTTCTGAGTTTCACAGAGTCCTTCCATCAGGCAGAGCTCAAAAGCAGTTTTTTTGTTTTGGTTTGCTTCGTATTTTGTTTTCCTTTCTGTTTTACTTTTCTTGATTTCCCTTTTTTATTTTGTTTTCCTTTATATGTATCCTGCCTTTCTTCTTGCTGGGGAGCCAAAGCTGCTTAGATCCGGGGTGTCAAACTCATTTGTTATGAGGGCCGGACCTGATATAGAGAAGACCTTGTTGGGTCAGGCCGTGTGTGTCACAGAAGGTAATGCCAGGCCGCGGAGATAGAAACTTTATAAAGGACACAGACAAAAACAAAGGTTTTTTACACTTTAAATAACACATTTCCAGTGAGTTCGACACCCCTGGTTTAGATTATAGAATCATGGAATCATACAGTTGGAAGGGACCTCCAGGGTCATCTAGTCCAACCCACTGCACAGTGCAGGAAATTCACAAATACCTCCCCCGCCCCACAAACACCCCCGCTGACTCCCATGCCCAGAAGATGGCAAAAAAACCCATCAGGATCCCCGGCCAAAGATCTGCATTTCCCTGGCCGTGTAAGAAAGGGCCATGAGAATTAAGCACTGAGACAACCCTTCCTGCCCTTCCTTCTTGTGATCTGCCGAAGTTCACAGAATCCACATTGCTGCCAGGGCTCTTTTTGTAGCAGGAACTCCATTGCAATATTAGGCGACACACCCCTAATGTAGCCAATCCTCCAAGAGCTTACAGTAGCCTCTGTAAGAAGAGCTCTGT
>NW_015169353.1:47111-47972 GCF_001447785.1 Gekko japonicus
CTGTAACCTTTGCATTGGTCAACTAACAACTTGTTTGTGGAAATGCTTTGATCTAGCATTAATGTATTCACAAGGTTTATGGCCCTTTGTGTGAACCAAAGAGGAAGTTCTCTTCTAGAAGCCAAGACAGATAGAAAGACGTAGCTGTTAGCATATATTACTGAGAGTAACTGCAAGTATGTAACCTTTTTATTTTATTTCTTTTATCCAAAGTACCTTACCCATGTTTTATTTTGTTTTTATAGTAAAGATATTTTTCTTTTACTAAGTGTGGCTCTTGTGTTTGCAATACGACCATCGACCCTGAATCAAAGAATCCCAACAAGACCTGAAGCCTGGATTATACTCTGACCCCACTGCACACGCCGGCTTGCAGGAGAGAGTCGTGTGAAAACTAGAACAGGAACAGGGCGGGCAAACTTTAGGTCTTCTCTCTCTCCTGTTAGGACCGGCACGTCTGCTGCTGTTTGACTAGACCGGCTCTGACAGTTCTCCTTAACCGCAGGTACTCCTGCCTGCCGCAGATTTCCTTACACCTTTAAACATGTCTTCCGCTCCTGAAATATTTACTCTCCGAGACGGGGAAATGCTGCAGGCACGTTAGCCAGACCTCTGATCCGGAGCAAAGACTCAGCTCTGCTCCTCTCCAAGGGGATTTTGCAAAAAGACCAGGGTACGGCTCCGGGTCCGTGATGTTCCCGCCCCTCCTTCACGGTGCCCCAAGAGAGAACAACAAAGTTTGCACACTTCCAGGACACGATTCCTCTCTCTGTTTATCAAAGCAGGTAGAACTCTCCCCTTTGCAATGATGGCTGAGGGGTGCCGTGATCGAGCTTTCAGAGGACTGCCATCCTGTTTTTA
>NW_015169354.1:0-33355 GCF_001447785.1 Gekko japonicus
AATTTCTTTCTTGACTCCTTCCACTTCTTCCTTGATTGAAATTAGTTCTGTCGTGACCAAATCTTTAATTACTGTTATGTTTTTTTCCTGGGCCTCTTCCATTCGTTTTAAGTGAATCTGCGTCTGTTTTTCCATCTGTGCCTCTAGTTGTTTTGCTATCTTTTCTTCCAATTGCTTTTCTAATTGCACTCCCATGGCTTGTATTGCCTCTGTCATCCTCTTTTCCATCGCTTCCATGGCTGCTTGGAGCTCTTTCTTCTCCTTTGTTGACATCCTTGGAGATGATGTAGAGCCTGTCCTAGGTCTGACAACTGGAACTATTGCTGGATCTGAGCCGGTTCTCTGTCTTGTACTTCTGGTCTCCGTTTTGGCGTTACTGCTGTACTTCTCAATTTTATTATCTGGTAGTCTTATTAAAGTTCATTAATGCAGGTAAGCAGGTTCAGACTATTTTCGCTCTTCAGAGGCCCTCCCAAAGTCTTAAAAAAGCGTTTTGATTTCAAGTCCTCCTCAAAATGTTGGGCGCAACTTCTCGATGGTTTTTCTGGATAGAGTAGGTCAGTTTTGTTTCAACCGGATCCGCTTGTGCGCGTATACTCACATCCGGTCCGGCACTTTCATGGTTCCGATCGTCTTCCTGTAGTCTTCCTGTTGTCCGTAGCCTCTCTAGGCACTCCACTTACTGCTTATGCCGTTTGGACCTCTTTTTGCAGTGCAGCAACCCACTCCTCCCACGATACTCTTCGTCAGTTTCGGTTTTGAGTTGCGTCCATAACTCATATCTCACCACAGGAATGTTCAACAATAATCGTTTTTTCGCTTTAAAACACTCAATTTTTCCGGAATCGGATTTCTGGGATCGTCAAATCATTCTGCGCCCACCCGCATGGTTCAAATCAGTCTTTGTCTTATTTCAGGTAAGCGGCACGATTTTGTTATCTAGCGCGATCAAAATCGGGTTAAGCATTGCATCTTTTCACTCACGTATAGTCCCCTTTTGCAAAGAAGTCGGCTGATGGAGAATTTATGTTGATTACTCAACTCGAACAGCTTCTGTAGTGGTGCTTGGCATTCGCCCTCTTCACGGGAGGAGATCAAAGCCTGATACGAGCTTCTTTAAAAGCTCGATCACGCCAATCTACACTCCCTCTTGGGCACGGCTGCCTGCTGGACACCCCCCCCCCTCTCTGGGGAGTGTTGCGTTGGGCTGAAAACAGCCCAAACTGTCGAAAGAAGCTGTCGGCCACTCCGCACGGTCACGGAATGCGTTAATGCTCCATCTTAGCTCGACCGGAAGCCTTCCCAAGTACACTTTCCTGAGGGTATGCTCCACTGCATGACATGGGGCATTGTACTGGGTGAACTCGGCTCAGGTTGCCCCCAAATATACATGATGCTTGCTTTGGGTGTGGAAGCCAGCATTGTCAGGGTGGTGCCCAAGTTCATGGGAGCAGAATAGGGGAGGCAGGTGGAGATTTCTTGGGTGGAGCAGCTGGATTCCTGCCTCTGCTCACCTCTCAGTGCACGGCCATGCCTTTAGATTGAGCCTCCAGAGATGGGATTCCTCTTAGGGTTCTAAAATGAGAAACATTAATTGCACAGCATGGACTTTGCTCTCTTACTTTGGTGCTAGTACTAAGTGCTCCCCCATTGGTGCTTAGTACCCCCTTTGCACCTCTCCTGTCACCACAGTGCAACACTGTGCACTCCAAGTGTGCGCAGCAGAAACCTCTGAGACAGAGTCCCATGCTGCATGCCCTACCTACTGGGCTATGGAAAATCCTGCCTGGGGTTTATGTAGTGCCTGTGAGGGGGGCTGTGATGGGGTACTGTACAGATGAGGGGGGTTGGCTACTGCTTAGGAGGAGAGTGATTGGTTGCAACTGTAGTCAGCATCTGGTGTTCTGCTGGTGCTTTTGGGTTGGGCTGCACCTGGGGGTGGCATCTGGCCCTTTCTGTTGCATAGGTACCTATGGCTACACTATGGTTTCTGGTGGTGTAACTTTCTGTGGGGGATGTTCCTGGGCTGGGGCAGCTTACAGAGCCAACTAACTACTGCCACACATTTGGGGCACAGCCCCATTTGGATCCTCTGCTGGTGCATCTTGGACTTACACCAGCATATCTCAGATAAGCCAGTGTAGCTGGCTTCCTTGTACGCTTTTGCACTCCCCCCCCTGCACTGTTAATTACCAGGTAAGCTCTTTAATGATTCATCTGAATGTTTCTGAAGAGCTCTAACAATCTCATTTCATAGTCTGTGAGATATTTGAATGTAACTTGGTATGAATGTAGCACCCACAAATTTAAGAAACTGGCAGACAAATTCACAGACAGGGCAGGTAGAAGCTGTGCAGTATTGCATCACATATTGTTTTGTACCTTAGTGCTGGCCCATAGTATTCCTTGTTTTCCCAGGTTAGGTCCTTGGCACAAAATAGACAGCATATTTCATCCTTATAAGCAACAACCTCTGGCATTCCATTCTTAGGGAGCCCCCTCTCCCAGGTTGAGCAGATCAGGTGTGGGGAAGATGAAATAAAATCTCAGAACCAAAAAATCATAGTAAACTTTGAGATTTAAAAAAACACCCAAATCTTAAAAAATTAAAAAGTCACTTTCTCTCCATATTTATGCATTTATACTTTTTTCTCTATGTTTTACTCATTCATATCTCCACAATTATACCTGAATTATTAAAAGAAAATGACTAATTGCACCTTTCCTTCTAGGAGCCCTTTATCTCCATCAGTTTTGTGTAAGATGAATGGTGCCAACTAGCACTAAATTTGCCTTGGAAAAACACCTAAAATACAGAGAAGTAACCAACAATCAACACATCTGTCAAAGATTCCTTTAGTTTACATTATCATCATTATTCCATCAATGTCCACGGTGCTTTTAAATGATCTTGCCTATACTGTTTTAACATTTTAGAAAGAAAAGTGAAGATTTTTAATAATGCTACTGCATTCATTATAAGGACTGCATAATAATTCTTTGTTCAAATGGACTAAATCATTCATGAAAAATTACATTCCAAAGAAACTGCCTTGTTTGTTTTTGAGTGCTTTGTCTCCAAGAATTCCTTGAGGATTTTTTTCTTTTTAAATTTGAATTCAAGACACACTAACTATAGTATTTTTTATTTATTTATTTTAAAAATTTTATTAAATTTGTCAACATATACATATATATATCTTTACATTACATTAAACTTCAAATAGCAAACCACAATAGGATTGTCAGGAACCAGCAAACAATAGTACAAACATTTGGCAAACACAAATATTAGAAAAGAATAATTGTACAAATTTTTAACCTTTAAATTAAAACAGTTTAGATTATCCCAAAATGAGTCTTTGTATGTCTGGTTTGTCTATAATACTTATTTTCTTTAAATTCGTATTTTGAAAGAAAAAAAAACCTCTACAAATGGTGTCCATTTTTTGACAAAGTCGGTAGATCGTCTTTGCGAAGTAGCATAATCTAAATCAGCTGTAATTTTGTCAAAAACAAAATAGTCCCAAGACTTATGTAGCCATTCTGCAGTTGTGGGAACTCCGGTTGATTTCCACTTAGATGCTAATAACGTCTTAGCAGCTGAGGCCAACGTTGCAATTAATTCTTGTTCTTGTCTGGAAGGCTTGGTGAAGACACACTAACTATAGTAGAATTCACAACAAGAGACTTTACAGGAGTATACACTTTTGCATGACTTTAGTATAACAAGTCTCGGCCTTTCCCCTTACTTCAATGGATAGGAGGCTTCTTCTGTTTTACTTTGGGGGAAACACATTTTAGAATCTACCATACAGAAGAGGTCTTGTCCCAGTCCCCAATGTATCAAGAAGTCTAAAGACTTGGCTGGAGGAGAGAACTGCTATTACCATTTAACTGGAAATGGGAATAGATACAAAGTACCTGGAAACCAAAAGCAACACTTTCACCCATGCTTGCATCAGGGCACCTGTAATGAGACAATAAATCTCACTGTGGTCATTCTAGTAGCTACAAACAAAACAGAATTATTTATATCTGAAGCATTCTATCAAATGCTGTCAGTGTATGGTTGCCAGGTTCCCCCCGGCCACCAGCAGGGGATGGGGGGGGGTAAGGTTGCTAGATCCAGGCTGGGAAACACCTGGAGATTGAGGGATGGAGTCTGGGGAGGACAGGGACCTCAGTGGGGTACACTGCCATAGCATCCACCCTCCAAAGCATTCATTTTCTCCAGGGGAACTGGTTTCTATAGCCTGGAGATGAACTGTAATTCCAGGGGATCCCCAGGCCCCACATAGAGGCTGGCAATCCTGTGCCAGTAGCCCTTATTATCACCAGTGATCAATGGTATCCAACATTTGATTTTATGTATGGATGGGCATAAAAAAGATAATGTACCAGGGGAGCTTGGATTGAACATCACAGAAGCCAAGGTTGGCTAACTCCATAATCAGAATGCCCCAAATGCTGCTCAAGCTATTTCTCTCCATTCGTTCCTCTTTGTTCTCCCACTTCCCTCATTGTCTTTAAAAAACTTTAACAAAAATTGTAATAGAGTAACTGGTACAAGTCACCTTAGGTCAGATCTTCAGATCACCACCAGCCTTGAACTCTGGTCAATATGACTCCAGTATGACCTTGAAGAGTAACTAGAAGATATATGGAGAACATAGGCTGCGGTCACACGGAACAGAAGCCACACAAGTGAGATGGAAAACAGGCGGAGTTTCCGGGCGCGATCTCACCAGCACATCTGGGAAGCGTAGCACTCCCGTGGCTCAACCGAGGCTTCCAGCCGAAACTGCGTGGCAAAAAACTAGTACCTCGGAGGTACTAGTTTCCGGAAACTGCGGGGCAAGGGCAGGCGTCTGATCGTGTTTCCGGTGGCATCCGGTGCCCGCCCATGTCCCCTTGCAAATAAGGTGGGGTTTTTTTTGTCCAAGTCTCTGTGGATGCGCACACGCACCCAACGGAGCATGCGCATTTGTCGTGTACACACACTCAAAAAAAGTTTGCCGCGGCGTACGCTTCTTCGTTGCGCGCCGACTTGTCCTGTGATCAGCACCTCTCCCTTGCCATGGAACCTCCACGGTACCTCCATAGGACCTCCACGGGAGGTCTGATCGCGTAACTGCGCAGTAGTTTGCCCCAGGGCAAACAGCCACGCTTCTCCCACGCAGTTTCCTGCCCGTGTGACCGGGGCCATAGTTTTGCTGATGGACAAAGTGCCAAAGAAGTACCTCATCGGATATTGCCTTTTCATTTAACAACCCAAGGCAACTAAACACTGATCGCTCAGACAGAAGTGAAAGGCGCCGTGCACTAGACACAGTAACCTTATCCACTCAGGTTTCTTGCATCACATCAAAACAAATTGTTTTATATAACTCCCAAAACAATGCTAATTTGCTTGAGGCTTCCTGTTCAATGTGGCACCCATCAGCATGATAAAATCTCATGAGGACTGTTTTGTGCTATAATTGTGTAGAAATCACACAGAGGAGATTATATCACTAGCTGGTTTTTTTATTTGCTCTGGTATGCTAATGGGATCATTTTATCTCCAACTGACTTTTGCTAAAATCTTGCCTGCCTTGGTGTGTGTGTTTGACTTATGGTGACCCCACAGGAGTTTCAAGGCAAGAGAGGTACAGAGGTGGTTTGCCATTGCAAACTTCTGTGTAGCAAACTTGGATTTCCTTGGTGGTCTCCCATCCAAGTACTAACCAGAGCCAACACTACTTAGCTTCTGAGATCTGAGAAGATGAGGCTAGCCTGGACCATCCAGTTCAGGGCCTTCTCTTGCTACTAATGCAAAATCATTCAAGTCATCTACAGAATCTTCCTATTTGAGTTCCTACTTTGTTGCCCTGATCCAAGTCCAGTATCTACTCAAATCCACCCATAGCTCTATGACATGGGCACTGCAATCCTAAGCAGAGCTATACCCTTCTTTACGTCCACTGAAGTCAATGGGGACAAAGGAAGGGGAGAGTGGGAGAGACAGATGGTACATAGTAAAAAAATGAATCTTCTGTTTCAGTCCAGGATTCAAGGTAGTTAGTCACAAAATGCTTGCCAGGTCTAAACGTCTTGAATGGTTTTGCAATACAGAACAGCAAGAATGTTTATTGGAATCATATTTATTTAGTGGTATGGCACAAGCCAGAAGGTAAACAACAGCTCTAGGGATAGGCAGCACTTTTTCATATAGTAGTGGCAGCCACTGTGAAATATGCTTGTGGATTCTGGTATATTTCATTCTACCCCACTGCTATAGCAAGAATATCACAACAGGATCCCCTTTCCCATTCTCCCAGCAATCTTGAAAAAAATGGAGATGCCTGGAAAAATGTGTGTTCAATTTGACTGCTTTATCTGTGGAACGTTTGATGCATTTGGGGAGTGTTATCTAAACATTCGAGTGCCAGCAGAAACATCTACCATGATGTTCTCACCAGATTAAAAGGCCAAATAATAGTTGCTGTGAGTAAATAAATGGATATGTCACTGCAAGGTCACAAAATGTCTTCCTGCAGGATGCACATAACCTGAAAATATCCCAAGTGCTGCTGAGCTTTGTTCTGAAAATACTTATTACAGGAATTTTTAGCAACATTGCACTAAGATTGCATCCTTTAGAGGATGAGACACTTAAGCTGGAGGAACACATCTTACGCTGGAGGATTGCTTCCAGCTCAGCAGAGTGGTAGGAAATTTGCCGGTGTTTTAGCAGACTCTATGCAGGTATACGTCCCATAAGATCAACAAGCTTCCTGCCACACAAATGAACTCCCATTTTAAAACAATATCATGATTACAAAACTGACATGTGGGCATACTGCACAGAGTCTTGAAATATCAGAAGCAGCTTTCATTGTCAATGGCACAACAGCTCTAGGTAGGGCTGCCAGCATGAGGCTGGCAACTGGCAGGAAACTCACTTTTGAGAGGGTCACCTCTAAGCATAGAGTTTTGACTGAATGCTTGAGGAGCGCCACCACTATGTTGATGTTACTCCAGAAGCAAAACCAGTGCACTGGGATGCCAGTGATTGTCCTCCATTCCCCCCATTTTTCTCCAACTGTCCAGCTAAGCCACAGGGAGATGGGCTTACTGGGGGTTGGAGAATGTCAGGGTCAGCAGCAAGTAAATCTCCACACACGTTTCCAAGGAAGTGTTATGCTTTATTAGATTACAAAACGGGTACCATATCCACAGGATTATTGTTAGGAATGACCATGGGGCGGAAACATCCTTACATAGCAAATGGGGTTCAATGTGGGCAAGTGCAATGTGGCCAAGTGCAAGGTGATGCACATTGGAGCCAAAAATCCTAAATATAAATACACATTGATGGGGTCTGAACTGGCAGAGACTGATCAAGAGAGAGATCTTGGAGTTGTAGTAGATAACTCACTGAAAATGTCGAGACAGTGTGTGACTGCAATAAAGAAGGCCAATGCTATGCTGGGGATTATTAGGAAGGGTATTGAAAACAGATCAGCCAATATCATAATGCCCCTATATAAATCAATGGTGCGACCTCATCTGGAATACTGTGTGCAGTTCTGGTCACCACACCTTAAAAAGGATATTATAGCTTTGGAAAAAGTGCAGAAAAGGGCAACTCAAATGATAAAAGGGTTGGAACACTTTCCCTATGAGGAAAGGTTAAAGCGCTTAGGGCTCTTTAGCTTGGAGAAACGACGACTGAGGGGTGACATGATTGAGGTTTATAAGATTATGCATGGGAAAGAGCAGGTAGAGAAAGAGGTACATGGGGTGTGCAGCACTTCAAGATTCTTGTGATCTGTCCACACTTTAAACGGCCCCCTTGCCCCCTCCAACCAATATCTCCATGTGGAGAGAGCTAGTCGGATTGCACCTGCCTCCCTGTCCCAGACCGACCAATTTTGTTCGGTGTCGTTGAATTTGCGGGACACGTAGGCCAGGGGATGGAGTTTGCCATCAGCTCCCTCTTGCAAAATCGCCCCACCCATAGCAACATCCAAGGCGACCGTTTGCACCAGAAACTTTTTAGTTTTGTCTGGGTGCACAAGAATGGGTTCGGTGGTAAAAAGGGCTTTCAGTTTATCGAATGCCTCGTGGCATTCTGGGGTCCAAAGCAGCTTAGCCCCCGGCTTAGTAGCCTCTGGACCTTTCCCCTTTGTTTTCAGTAAGTCAGTGAAGGGTAAGCTCACTTGGGCAAAGTTTGGCGGGATATTTCTATGGAAATTAGCAAATCCTAGGAAACTTTGGAGTTGCTGGCGTGTTCTGGGAGCCTCCCACCTCAAAACGTCTTTTACTTCCCCCCGGTCCATTTCTATGCCGCGAGGGGAGATGTGATAGCCCAGGAAATCAATCTCCATTGTATGGAATTCGCATTTTGACAGTTTGGCAATTAGTTTGTGCTTGTGCAACTTTCTGAGGACCTCTCTCACCAACTGCACATGAGAGGTCTTGTCGGGGGAGTAAAGCAAAATGTTGTCCAAGTACACAAGCACCCCATTAAACAGGTGCTCATGCACAATTTCATTTATTAAATTCATGAAGACCCCCGTAGGCCCCTGGAGACCAAATGGCATCACCAGGTATTCGAACTGTCCAAGAGGGGTATTGAAAGCAGTCTTAAATTCATCCCTTTCCCTTATGTGGACCTGAAAGTAAGCTTCACGCAAATCAAGCTTGGAAAAGATCTTCCCCTTAGCCACTTCAGCTAGGAGATCCTTGATTAACGGCATAGGGTAAGCATTTGTAGAGGAGACAGCATTCAACCCCCGGCAGTCGGTGCACAGCTGCAAACCCCCATCCTTCTTTTTCTGGATGAGAACAGGGGCTGTGTACGGGGAAGAAGCTGGCCAGATGAAACCTCACACCAGGTTTTTGTCAATAAACTTCTGCAACTCCACTTTCTCCCATGGGCTCATGGCATAGAGTTTTCCCTTGGGCATTTTATGCCCCGGCAGTAGCTTGATTGCACAGTCAGAATTGCGGTGGGGGGGAAACTCATCAGCTTCGGCTTCGCCAAAAACCTGAGGTAGATCTCTATACTCCCGAGGGAAAGATTCCTTTAGTTTACATTATCACTTTCTAAGCTCATTAACTTCAACAGATTTAGAAGGCTGCTGCTTTGTTTAGGATAGTACTATATTTTGCATGACAATGTTTTCAGTAGAAATGTACCCCTTGATCTGCACGATAGTGATTCCTGTGTGGTAAAACTGCACATTGCTTAATATTGCTAGAAAAACACTGACTAACATGTGATTTTACCAAGTGAAAATTAAGGAAGAAATGTCACTTTACAGCAATGATTCTCAGTGGCTTGACAGCCACATGCGGTGCTTTGACATGCCACCTGTGGCTCTTCTGATCACTCTTCCTCATTATAGCACCTACCTCGTGTTCCAGGAAAGGGAACAATAGCAATGGTAGGGCTTGTAAATGTGGCTGTCCATGAGCTGCAGAGTGAGTACCACTACTTTAGAGAGACTGTTTAACCTCAAAAATATGTGGGGAAATTGGCAGCTGTTCTTTATTCTTGGACCCCCATCTCCCCACTTTTACAATGGGAAGATGCAGGATTGAATGGATTTTTACAGCAAAGGCTGACTTCAAGAGCAGGAAGTACAACACAACATTCTGCCATCCTTTTCTTGTTCTTTCCCCCCACGCCAGTCTCCACATCGCAACATTCTCTGGCACAATTTTCCTTTCTCTCAGTCTTTGAAATAACCTCACAGAACAAAAGAGAAGCCTATCTAACCAGTAATAATCACATGATCTATTTTTTGCTTCATATGCACAAGATTAATAAGCTTTCAGAAAAAAATGAGTTTCCTCTCAAACTAAAAAGAATACAGGATGTAATGTTCTTTTTCTTGTAACTTGATTAAGCAAGTGGTCTTTCTAATATTAGGAAGAGTTCTTTCCCCACAGATGGTCATCATCAATGATTTGAGCTTGGACATTCTCAGGACAAGGCCCAACCATTTGTCACCATGGGCAAGATAAATTGTCCTGTGGAAGCAGAAGGCCAAGACACTGGTCCCAAACAAAACTGGAGATCCCTCCTCTTTAGCAAAATAGAGGCCTCTTCTCTAACTAAATACAGTTCTTCATGACTGCTCTGTAATCATGTAGACATACTTATGAAGACAACTAAACAGAGAAATTCTCAGACATGCCACACAGGGCATTTGTCACTCATGGCAGGATGACTTGTTCAAATACCTATGGTCCAACAGGGTACACAGTCTCTGCATATTGTGTTATATTGGCTCTTGTGTGATATATAGTATCTTTAAAGGTTTTGTTGAACCTAGAAAAATGTAAGCAGTAAATGTGCATTATGAAATGTGTTGCTGTTTCTAAGCTTCAGACTATATGTGATAATGGCCAACTCATTTGTTTAAACCCAGGACTGCCCCAGTCACCTGCAAAGTAGGGAATGGAGCCAATTTTAAGAGCAAATATGGGCATAAGCATGAGGGGAAGCTGAACCATGTCCTTCTTCTAGAATTTGCCTCCCTTTACCACCTCTACTAGGCATTTTTTTTCTCCTACCATGCTTACTTCCAGTAAAGAAGCTTATACGTGGAGGAGAGGATTTGGCCCACAGACTGCAGAGAGGCAAGCTGAATGAAAGGGTTTACCTGCCTTCACCCATGTACCCCTTTTGTTCTTAAACTGGGTCCCACTCTTTACTTTATATGGGGGCATTCCGGGGGCTACTGCTGGCACATGCAGTATGGCCCTTGGAAAATTTTTGTGTCTCTTCAAAGTGAGGGTTTCAATGTGGTTTTCAAAGAAGATTAAATAAAATTATCAGTATTTTACCAGTGAGGCTATTGAGCAGAGGCATGCAGAAAATGTACTTTATTGGGGTGGATGGATGGGAGGCGGAGGGAGACATAGACAGAAAGACCAACTGATTGTGCTAGGGCTGCTAACCTCCAGGTGGGGCCTGGAGCTCTCCTGAAATCACCACTGATGATCTCCAGAGTACAGAAATCACTTCCCCTGGAGAAAATGGCTACTTTGGAGGGTGGACTCTATGCCATTGTACCCAGCTGAGGTTCCGATGCTCCCCAGCCCCCACTGTCCCTAGGCTCTACCCCACCAAATCTCGAGGAATCTCCCAACCCAGAACTGGCAACCCTAGATTGGGTCCTCACAATGTTCTCTGTGGAGATTTGATTCTTACTTATTAATGGGAGCTGATCCCAAGCCTTTGAATTGCATTCTAGAATTGGTACTATTTTTTTCTTACAATAAATGAATGGGAAGAGATGCTCTAAAGGTGTGTGTGTGGGGGGAACAGGAGAGATGAGGAAGAAAGAGAGAGATGTTTGGGGCACTGTTGCCTGTTGTGAGACTTCAGAAATTGTCTCCTCAGGTTGATTTGTTGAGTTATTTAACAGGCCAGGTGCAAAATGCATTAAAATAACAATGTATACATCCTGTTCTTATGCATTTTTATTCCCTTCCGAGGACTGTAGCCTTAGGCCCCGGTCACATGGCAAAGTTGTCGCGGGAGAGGCATGGAAGGTGGGCGGATTATCCGGGCACGATCACACCCCAACATCTGGGAAGTGGAGCGCACCCGTGGCATACCGCCAACAATACGCATTTAAAAACGAGTACCTCCAAGGTACTAGTAAACGTTTGCCACGGGCTGCCTCCAGACTCCCATGGTGTGATCGCGCCCGGATAATGGCATTCCCCTCCGGTTCCTCGTTTACCTGCTGGCGCCAAGGGAAGGACCCGTGCTGTGCCGCCGGCGTGTCTGATTGCGTAATCGCGGATCAAACTGTGCCGGGGCAATTAGCCCCCCCCCCCCGCAATATCCGGCCCATGTGCCTGGGGCCTTATTATCTTAGTGTAGAAAGACAGGCATAATTTACAGACTTCAAGATGTGAAGTAAGTTATGCTCAATATGATGTGATAATTTTTTTTTTGTATTGCAGGATTACAGTCATTCAGAACTATAACACCACTAGAAGGATTACTGGTGACCCATCTGTATGGAGATAACCGACTTGGCAGTGGAACTCTGCAAATAGTAACATGTACTGTCAGTATTAAGTGTTCTCTGCTTCTCGGAGCCATGAGAAGTTCCAGAGGTAGTGCTTTCTGTGTTGGCAGTTTTACAACATTTTCTTTATTTACAGATGGAAGCAAAGAGGCAGCAGGGCAACAGATCTGCTACTCCATATCATACTCCTAGAGAAGAAAATTCTGCAATCCCCTCCCTGGGTGCTTCAGCCCTGGTCTGCCTCTCTATTATGAATTTGAAACTTGCTGTTTCCTCACACATGCACTTCTACTCGCTTCCTCCCCTCAGTTGGCAGAGCTTACCATCTTCAAGCTCTCACGGTTACTTGAACAGTTACTGGGGACCATCTCCTAAAAATTAGCCCCCAATGAAACAACATCCATGTACGTTAAGGAAGTTAACATTCTTCCATCACAGACCCTGGATCTGGTCCTTTTAGGCCCACTATTCATAGTCCACATTCACAACACCAGCAGCCTTCAGCTCTGTGTACAATTATAGCAAATTTAAATTTAAAGCAAGTAAGCTATGTGTATAGTGTACATCTTATTTTTCTTTATATATGTGCTAAGTAGGTATTGTGTTATATTCCACACACATACAGCTGTGGCACCATCTGTGGATACTTAAATACAGAGAGTGGAGCTATGGACAGAAAAGACAGATCTAAAAACTTTAAAAGGGGGTTAACCCTCAAATGGCTGTGCCCCGCCCCCAGCGTGCCTGGCGTCATGAGGTCACTTCCTTTGACGTGCACACGGGGGTGGGGTTTCCCCCGGGACCCGATTCTGCAGGGGCAGAAATCGGGCCTCCAAAGCGGGGGGATTTGGCAGCCCTATTCTCAATTAATAGTGTTTCTCCAGAACAGTAAACATTATACCTATGCTGAAAAGGTCCTCCTGAATACATCCTCTTGCTTTGTAAAGCTACTTTATGAGTTTGTGGCTGCTGAGAGATTTGAGGGACATTCTGGCTCTCAGCTTGCAGAATAAAACTAGAAGTTAGCTTCATTACTTGTAATATTTCCCAGATGCTTTCTTTTTAACCAAAAGCAGCTGGGGTTTTTTTTTTTGCAAGAACACCTCTTCCTTTCCTCCTGTTTCCCACTAAAAATCACCTCTTGTGGATGGCAGAGCAGCAGCTGGGGGTGTGTGATTTAGAACAGGAAAGCAACTGAAGGAAGAAAGCTTCTGCAGAACTCTTCATCCGCCTTGCAAAGATAAGATGAGGATGATTTCTAACCTGCCACTCTGTGCTGCTTGGCAGAAGGCTGACTACAGATAAGGTGGATGGATTGATGCTGATATTTTTTCTAGTCACACTATGCCCCAATAATATGCTTGCTGCAGTTATCTTTCCCCCACACTATACTCACATGACACAAACACCCGCAGCTCAAGCTGCTGACTTTGCATGTGCAGTAAAATAAAGTGCAGGAAGGTGGAAATTCTGTTTTATATCAACTATACTTGATGTTACCCTTGATTCAGAACTCTTATATAAATGCTTTTTCAAACTGCCTTGCTGTTCTTCGCACACTCAAGAGCACATTTAAAACTGCCTTGGTTTTTTGTAAGTGTACATCAACAGTGGAAGAGTGGCTAAAAAGTGCTTCAACTGGCATGTGTGTATGCATTCCAAGAGGCTGAGTTGTGAAATCAGGGAGGTCTTGCCTCTACATTGCACTTATGCCACAAACTTATTAGCTAACCTCAGGCAAACCACCACCTCTCAACCCCAGCTTCCAGTCTGCAATACTGAGATATGGATAGAAGTTTTCCTGACAGGGTTGTTGCCAGAATTACTGAGTATACATGAACACAATCTCTTAGGTACACCAGCAAAGGATTTTTGTTACATTAGAAGATGAAAAGGTTTGGCTTTGTGGCCCTTTCAGTTTCCTTTGTCAGAATGTAGTAGTAGTAGAAGTAGTAGTAGTAGTAGTAGTAGTAGTAGTAGTAGTAATAGTAGAAGTAGTAGTAGTTATTGCAGGGGGAGCAACTTTCAGCACAAAGATGAAAATAAGGGGAAGTCCATACTTGCTGAGCTTCTGTTTGTTGAGCATCTGTAAAAGGCACAGCAACCTTGCTCTGTGTGTGTGACAGTGGCAGTCTCTTGAAAGCAATGTGCCCTACCCCTGCCCAGCTCTTAATAGGGAACCCAGGAATCCTGGCTTATTTTTCTGCTTGCATTTACAGCCTCAAGATTTCAGCAACAGCCTCACTGCAGCCTACAAGATGCCAGTTCTTTCCCCAAGAAAAGTCTGGATTCACTGGAACGGAAGTTGCTTTCCTTTGGGGGCCCTGCTGGGCATTGCAGAACTTTTCTGAGAGGGTCTGGCTCTGTATACCTCTCTGAGGAGAAAAAGCCTTTCTTTTCTTCCCAGCTAAGGTTGTTGGCAGGGAGACCTCCAATCAGTGCTGGCCTATCCAGTACTAAGCAAACCTAGGTGATTATTTAGGGCACCAGAGTGGGGGGCGGGCACCAAAGGAGGGAAAGGGCCACAGGTTGCCACAGGGGTCTAGGGTGCAGGGCAGAGAGGGAGCCAAACCAGCATTCAGTTTATGCATGTCTATCATGCCTACTCAGAAGTAAGTCCTACTATGTTCAACATGATTTGCTCCTAGATAAGCATATTTAGGATTGCAGCCCTTAGAATGTGTCAGTTAATGTTTCATTATGTTTGTGTATATATATATATATTTATTTATTTTTATTCGTATTTATACCCCGCCCTCCCAGTGAACTGGCTCAAGGCGGCTTACAGAAGTTGGTACAATGTACCTAATCAGCATAAAACTTTTAAAACATTTTAAAATAGCTTAAAACATTCATAACATTCAGGAGTCATTTCCTGCAGGAGCGCACAGGAGCGGAGCTCTGGCAGTAAAAAGTCCAGGGGGCGGGCACATGCAACAAGCCCCAACCCTCTGCTCCCACCAGCCCTCAGTCAGAGCAAGAAGCAGCCAGGTAAGTTGCAGAGCTCCCCTCCCTGGCGCCCCGGTCCAAAACAGTCCAGTGCCACTTTTAAGACCAAGTTTTATTTAGGTACAAGCTCTCCCTCCTCTGCGAGGGCAGATCTGCATGTCCCCCCCAAAAAAGCAAGCAATCCAGAACAGTCCAGTGGAGCCTGAGTGATGGGTGTTGCCTTCTGACACACTTCCGGTGATGTCAGGGGGTGTGGCATATGCAAACAAGTTATGCTAATGAGTTATGCTAATAAGCTCCTGCACCTCTTTTTCTACAAAATGACCCCTGCAGATATATAAAAAATACAAAATGTTCATAAGATACATTGCCAATCCAAACCCCCTTTCATCTTGCCTCAATGGACATAGAAAACCCTTCATTAGCAACTGACAATACTATTTCCAAATATACAATTGTCAGTTCCATTCTTTGTACTGCTCTTGACCATAAAAGGTCTGCTCTATATGCTTCTCTATTTTTCTGATAAGCTGTTAATTTCTCTAAAGTATAGATCTCCTTTATTTTCAACCACCAGTCTTGTAGTTTAGGGATATTTTTTTGTTTCCATTGTCTGGGAAAAACCAGCCTGGCAGCAATAATCATATGTAAGGCAACCGTTTGCTGATCTCTGGGGATATCAGGTAGGTAATTCAGCAACAGAGTCTCCCCCAGCACCATTTAATTTTTTATCATACATTTCACTGCATCGTATCCAGGGGTCATTTTGTAGAAAAAGAGGTGCAGGAGCTCATTAGCATAACTCATTAGCATAACTTATTTGCATATGTCACACCCCCTGACATCACCAGAAGTGTGTCAGAAGGCAAAGTCCAATGGGGCTTATTCTCCAAGAAACGCACTCTGCTTTGTAACAGCATCTTTCCCTTTCTCCTAAGGCTCTCCCCCTTCTTCCCTTCCTATGCTATGGGGAGTCTGGGCTTGGAAATGCATTTTAGGAAGAATGAAAAACACACAATTTGAAATTGCGCGCATAAGATATATCCCCATTATGCCTGCCAAAGAGGTCATTTATTCAGTATATTTTTTATCACACCTTTTCTCTCAGGATCAGTGTTCCCTCTAAGCTGAGTTGGTGTGAGCCAGCTCGCAGTTTTTTAGCCTCCAGCACACACATTTTTGCCTTAGCTCAGGAAGGAGGGCTCCAGAGCAAACTGATGGATGCATCAGCTAGCTCACAAAGTAGAATTTTTGCTCACAAGACTCCACAGCTTAGAGGGAGCATTGCTCTGAAGCTTGGGATAGTGTTCATCAGTCTGTCCTTACAACAACCCTGTGAGGTAACTCAACCCTGTGAGTTAAGCTCAGAAAGAATGACTGGCCTAAGCCCGGTCACCCAGCAAACTTCCATGCCAGAGTGGGGATTTGCACTCAACCCAAGATCATAGTGCATCACCCTAACAACCATGCCATGCCGGTTCTACATAAAGTCTTTTGCTTTGCACATTCTTGCACTGATGAGGAATGATAAAATATAATATTGAGCTTCTGGGTACTTCTCACAGTCTACACACAAGTGCACAACAAATACTATTTGAGATGGCTCTTTAACTGCAGATGCAGTGGTGAAGGAGGAAAAAACAGGGGAAATGCAACATTCACCTTAAACATGCTTGTCCTGATTCCTGAGATAATGGGCTGTCAATGAAGACAATGAGGGTATATTTATGCTATGGCTGGAATGAGCATGCTCTCCCTCCCTTCTGCCCAGCTGGTATCGATTGGATGCATATTCTCATTAAATGGCTGATCCAGTTACAGTCACTTGACAGCAGTGGTTTCTTTGCTCCCCCAGTGGCAAAGTAGCTCTAGCTATGGCTCCTGTTTTCCCCCGTTTAAAATATCATATGCATGATGTACAACTTTCACAGAAATCCCAGAATGCACTTAAAAAGCAATTTAAAAAAAATCAGCATTTTTCCTCCTTCCTTCCCAGTCATACCCTTGTAGCCGATATTGTAGACAAAGAAGATACTTAAAGCACGTTCAGAGATCCCTAATCCTTAGGTCCTTCCTATCCCTCCTCTTCTCACACACACCATAGCCAGCCTGCATTTGGGTGCCTGGGTTCCTTGGGTGAAGACCCACGTGTGGAACTGTCACCTCCCCGGGGTGTGAGAGGGTGTGACGTGTGTGGAAAGGGTGAGTGGATTTGGGGGGGGGGGGGAGAGAAACCACATCCCAGGTGGAGTCCAAAGGCATCTCCTGAACCTCAGGCTTAATGTGAGGAAATGCTAGCTCCAGATAACAGATGAGCTGCCACTTTTTGCTCTAGCTGCAGCTTCTGAATCTCTCATGCGCAGTCACACTCAGAGTGCTGCATGGTGGGGACGCCCCTCCCAAAGGGCTTGCGGCTGGTCCTGCACCTCCACCCCTGCCTCCGGCTCCAAGTGGGGCTGCCTGATGAATCAGAGCTGCAAGCCAAACTTCCAGCCGGGCGCAGCAGCAGCAACTAGCAGAGCCACTCGGACTGACTGAAGGCAAAATGAGTGGAAGGTGGCGGCAGGAGAAGCACACACTCTCAGCTCATGTACACACACACCAGAGAGTGGGGGGCGTCGCCTCGGAGGGGAGAAAAGACCCCTGCCTCAAACAGCATAAGGAGAGTTGGTCTAGCCACAGCTGCAGCTGGAGTGAAGGAGGCAGGGTGTGTGTGCACACACTCCTGCCCATGTACCGAGGAGGACGGTGGAAAGAAGGAAAGTAACCAAATGCCTTGGCTTCAGAGGTGCCTTTCGTGCAACAAGTGGGTTGTTACTGCTGCTACCATTGCAACCCACCAAGGCAAAGCAGCGCCTGGCAGCAGTGCCGGGCTCAAATCAGCACTGCCCTCCCTGGCACCCAGCCAGAGTGCACGGGTGGTGTGTATGTGAAGCACATGCGGGAGGACTGGGGTTCCATTTGCGGTGCTCAGTCTGCCATCCCATGGGGTCCTAAACTGCCCTTGATTCCTCAAAGAAAGGAGGGAGAAAGTTGAGTGACGACTCACCTCTGAAATGACTTCTGAGTCCTGATGGGGCAGGGCAGCAGGAGGGCAACAGCACGGGTCAGGCCGAGAGCAAGTGCAGCTCATGGGAAGTGAAACTCTTCAGCTGATAAATGGAGCAGGGAAAGAAGGTGAGGAACAGAGGAGAGAGGAAGGGGAGCCAGGGGGAGGGAAGGGAGCAATTAACAAATAAATAGCTGCAGGGGTGTCAGCTAGCTGCCATTGAACTCTGTGGACGGGGAAACCCCCCCTCTCTCCTATGGCATCTGCGCATGCCTACTGTGTGCCCTGTGTGTATCCCTCTGTAATGCATTCCATTCTATGAACGCTAGTGTACGCTTATCTGCAAGATTAACAGGTGTGGAGAAGGAGCCGCTTTGCTTAGACTATAATGAGCTGGACCGTGTGAAGCTTTAATTGTTTATCTTTATAGAAACGTTGCTTCTCAGGCTTTTGAGCGTGAATACGAAAGTCTGCCCGTGCGGCGGGAACCAAGCCTATTGGTTATTATCGGTTTGAATGTCTTTCATTATCCCCTGCTAAGCCCGTCTCAGGTATTCTCAACAGTGCACTTGTTCCTGCTCTAACATGGCTTTAATAAAATACTACTTTGTCTAAAGGTGTATTGGACTTATAGCTGTGAGGGATCGGACATTCTGTTGAGAATCCCTTTTCCTCCATCGTTCCAAGTCGGCTGATACCAGCATGAGCAGAAAAGAGGAGGAACCCCCAAATACAACCGTGGACAACGGCAGCAGGCCGGTGACAACGACCCCACCGGTCACAATGACCCCGACGACGGGGGCTGATGCGGGAGCGGTTCCAAAGTCATCTGCCACAACGATCCCCTGGCCATTTACCCCGTCCAGATTGGCCAGGAGGGCATGGGATGATTGGAGCCAATTCGATTTGCAAGGCACCAAAGAAACTTTCTCTAAGAGAGGAGGTGGCTTGAGAGAAAGCTTGTTCGAACAAGGACTCTATCCGGGCCCAAGTCTGGGTGCCTTGGTCTCCAGACCCTACGTCTAGACATGGCAGCAGGAGGAGGGAAGGTGAGCCAACATCCCGTCCACCCTTCCTCTATCCAAAAGCCGAGGCCTCCCCGCCTGTCAGAAGCGACCCGAGAACAGAGGATGCGTCAAGGGCTATATCTGAAGTGCGGGGAGCGGGGCCATTTCGCAGCGGATTGTGGAAAACGTCTTCAGAAAGAAAAGCCTTCAGTGACCAAGCCGAGACAGGCGACCCCAGCCAAGAAAGCATTGGGAAAACCTAAATTTGCCAAAGCCTTGCAGGCATCCCCTGAAGAGGACGAGGGAGACTCAAGCGAAAATGAGGCAGAGCTGGCGGGAAACGACTAGGTCCTGCCATAGAGGGCGCACAGTGGCAGGACCCTCCTAAGGAGGCACCAAAAGTGCCTTCTTAAAAAAGACAACGGGTTTTGCAGCTGGCGCCAACCACATCCTCCACCCCCCTGTTTTGGTGGATGGTGAGGCGCACTACGAAATTTTGCTCCAAGCTGAAACATGGAACGCTCTACTATTTGGTCAAATGGACTGATTTCGGACCCCAGCACCGAGAATGGGTGGAAGTAGGGGATATTCGGGCCCCTCACATGCTCAGGAGCTTTCACAAAAGGTTCCTGGGAAAACCGGGAGGTCTCCCACCCTGACCGGGAGGTGGGCGGGAAGTTGATTTTCGAGGGGGCAGAATGTCAGCTAGCTGCCATTGAACTCTGTGGACGGGGAACCCCCCCCCTCTCCTATGGCATCTGCGCATGCCTACTGTGTGCCCTGTGTGTATCCCTCTGTAATGCATTCCATTCTATGAACGCTAGTGTACGCTTATCTGCAAGATTAACAGGTGTGGAGACGGAGTCACTTTGCTTAGACTATAATGAGCTGGATCGTGTGAAGCTTTAATTGTTTATCTTTATAGAGCCGTTGCTTCTCAGGCTTTTGGGTGCGAATACGAAAGTCTGCCCGCGCGGCGGGAACCAAGTCTATTGGTTATTAATGGTTTGAATGTCTTTCATTATCCCCTGCTAAGCCCGTCTCAGGTATTCTCAACAGTGCACTTGTTCCTGCTCTAACATGGCTTTAATAAAATACTACTTTGCCTAAACAAGTATTGGACTTATAGCTGTGAGGGATCGGACAAGGGGGGCATGAGGCTGTAGGAGGGGAGGGGAGGCGTGGGTGAGATGGGCGGGGCCTGGGCGGGGCAGGGTGGGGCAGGGCGAGGGTGCACCGAGGGGCTCTCCTCCAACTGGGCGGGAGGGAGTGGTGAGGGGAGGGGGAAGGGATGGGCCCGGCCAAGGGCAGTCACCGGGGAAGCGTCCCACACCTCTCTGCCCGTCCCCACTGCCACCACTGGCCACCAGGGGGCCTGCCCGCCCAGGCAGAGCTGAGCTCCGGGCTGGGGCCAGGTTGCCCTGCATGGCATTTGGTGCTTCTCTACGGAATACTACATGTGATGCTTCGAGCTCCTGCTGGGAGTTTGGGGCAGGGCTTGCAGCTACCACCTGTGCTTCTAACAGCCGGAGTGCCGCTCTTGCATGCTCTGGCTCAAAATGACCCCTGATCGTATCCTAGGTTTCTTTTTATCCCAGATGAAAACACTTAATCTTTTCTTCTTTAGTCTTTAATCTTTTAACATCTTTGAAATTTCAGAATATCTGTTCTATTGGGAAGACAGAGAAGATCTCTCATGAGTTCCAGTTCCCCTGAATGCTGTGTAACATAGGCATTACACTGGGCAGGTAATAAAGTCATTTCTTGTGATCACAGAGGCCACAGTCCCATTGTGGCTTTGCATACCTAAGGGTGGACATGAAGCACTCCTATGCTATGATGGGCTTAGACTTGAGGAACTCTTTATAGGACTGCACAGTGTCACCCCACAAACTGCTTTATCAATCCACACAGTTCTTTCCATTGTAATATAGACTACAGCAGAAATAACTATTGGGCTCGTGATGGAAGCCATTTCATTTACCTAAGTTTACTGCACTGTGGTCAGAATTTAGAATCCTGATGCAATGCACTTCTTTAGTGGCCACAGTGGAGGGGTGTTCAGACATGAGCTGCATAGTTCTCTTGTTCCTCAAGAGACTAGTGGCTCCTCATGCAAAGTATCATTTTTACATTGTACAGGAGAGATCAGCTTCATTTTGGAAATATGCTCTGGCATTCATTTAATTCTATAAACATTTGCTTTAAGGTGTATTAGCTTTAGCCAGAGCAAAATTTGTGCTTAGAAAGATGTTTACTGGGGACAGAAATGTATTTAGAGATGCATGAGATATTACCCTCTACACTATCAGGTCATAGTTGTGTCTGTTTCCAGTCTGTCTCATTAACTTTAATTACGTATACTTCATCAAGCTACTGTTGCCTTTTCACCTGCCCCACAACCTTCTTCTCTGGAAGACCAATTTGATCAATTTTGACTGTAATTTCAGTACCATTGAATCAATTACCCTTTCATTAACAGCTCTCAACTCATTTGCATTTTGTAACCTACTGTTTAGAAGACTTCAATTAAACTGATTTTTTTTATTGTGCGGGTTTATTGTACAGGGGTTTTAAATTATTATTGGGCTTAGCCTAACAGCCTGGAAGAATTCCAGTGTTCCACTGAAGTCAGTACACAGTATTTAACACCACTCCATAAAGATATAGCCATGTTAAGATGCTTCCAGATATCGGTTCTCTCTGAAGACAGGTACATTTGGGGGACTTACCGGCATGCTATGAACATACCTGTATCATGTATGCACATCATTCAGTAACCAGCTACGCTAATCCTTATGACTGCTTGTCTTAACTCCCCAGTCAAGCAAAGCTGCAAAACCTATAGGGTGATATAATGATTTTGAAGTATTTTCTGCTATGCTTCTGGGTTTCTGGCTACAATTACTAGTAAGTTCACATCTGAATGTTCCCTATTCTTGTGTAGTGATTTAGAGAATCCTCCTTATCCTCTCTCTTTCTGTATCTAGACAAGACTACATGTTCACACTGTGTAACAGTTAGCAGATATATAGTGTTGTGTTTAGAAGCAGCATCCTTCTTATTGAAGAACATCTGAAGTACTAACTTTAGCATATCCTGTTCCCTACCACTGATTAAAGATGTGTAGTTAAAGAACGCCTGCATGTTAGGTTAAAATTTTTTAGTTTAGGCTATAATTTCTATTTTATTTAATTTACAAGTTACCACAATTCAAAAAAGATTACATATTCTATAATATATTCAGTGAGACAAACAGACAATAAATAAACAAAAATATCATTAAAATCAGTGAAGTAAACAAAGTATAAAAATACATAATAGTCATAGGGCGATTTCGCATGAGGCTTTGGCCCGCGGTCAAGCCTTACTTCTCGCCGATGCTTCTTGTAAGTTTCACACTAATTGCATCGGAGCCATGTTTTGCATCGGAGTTTGCAGCTATTAGCTCCGCATCTGAGCAATCCTCAAATTAGCGGATTTTCCTTTTGCCTCGGAGGGAGATTTGCCCTCCCACCCTCCCTCCTCCATCCTTTCTCCGCCCTTTCTCCCCATTTTCCACGCCCAGAGGCCAACCCCCCCCTTTTTAAAAAAAATTAAAAATGGCGTCGTTATAACGACATTTCGTGACTAAAGAAAGGGATGTTGGACCGCAACGCGCAGCACTCGATTCTTGTGTGTTGTGTGTGTTGGGTTCGTAACCGACAATTTTTTGTAAGGGTGCTTCTGTAAGACAGGCGTGGGTACCTGGGTCCTCCTCCCTCCCCCATCACAATTCTCTCCAGCCATAGCTGCGCTTGGCCTCAGTCTCGGGGATTTTGGGGGAGAAAATGTGGAGGGAGGAGGGAGGTGGGAGGTCTACTACTCTAAACATAACGCCTGGCTGCAAAGATGTGGACGGCTACATTAGCCGCTGAGCACCGGAGCGATGGACAGTACTATAAATGGTGTTGTTATATCGTTCTGCCGACCGGCGAACATGCGGAGAGGGGGGAGGATGGAAATTCCATGCAGAGAGGGGGGAGGACGGAAATTCCATCGGCGGCAATCCCTAAAGGGCCGTGCAGAAAAAATTCATTCGAGAATCCATTTTGTTTTGGGTGCCGTGGAAAACAAAGGACATCGCTTCACTTTGTTGGGAGGGGCGTCATCAATGCAAGAGTAGTGAATCACGGCCAATCAATGTGTGCCGGGAACCCCTGTTGACCAATCATTTTAAAGGGTCAGTGGCGGGAACTATTGCATTGTGGGAGGAAGAAGGACCTTCGGCACCATTTTCGACAGGTACCGCAAGAAGACAGTTGCGTGATAGCGTCCTTGCATTGCCCAGTGATGTTTGCCAAGCGCAAGACCGGTGTGAGAGGCATTTCTTGGCACGAAAAGGAGACTGTCGATCTGATTGCTATCTGGGGAGAAGGTAGAGTTCAAAATGCCCTTGCTTCTAACCACAAAAACATTGATGTTTTTGAGGACATTTCTAGACAGATGCATGTCCTTGGGCATAGTCGATCTCCAGAGGAATGTAGAACTAAATCGAAATCATTACGTCAGGAATATCGACGCGTAGTGAATCATAACGCAAAATCTGGCAGTGATCCCGTGTCATGCCCTTACTTCGAGCTCCTTGATCGCATTTTTGCAACTGACCACAGCGTCCTTCCACCAAACCTTAAGAAGAGTTCGAAAGTCCGGTTCTACCATCCACGCGGAAGCAACAAGGAGAACAAAAAAAAAATTCCTGCTACTGTTACAGAGCATCGTTTTAACGAAGAACTAGTGACTATAAACTCCGATGATCTTAGAACATCGACACCTCTGCCTCCATTTGGTGAGTGCTGAGCCATAACTGAGGGGGGACTGGGGAACTGGTGGCTGTTCTGCAAATTAACATTGCTATTTATTCCTTAAACAGCGATACCTTCCAGCTCCAGAGACAGCTGTGCAGACACCTATGATTCGCAAGACATAGGAACCGAAGATATCTCACAGTGTGCTTCCACAGGAAGGGGTCAGTGAATCATTTACTGGGGGGGACGAGGGAGGACGTGGCCAGCCATCACGACCGTGTATGTCTGTGTATGTCCGGGATCATCAATGTGTGGGAACCCAAAGTCCTGGAGGCGAGTACTGTAGCCCCAGACAAAGAACTCCTCCCTTCCACGGGTCCCCGGTTTTTCGCGTGCCCTGAACAAATGCTATCATGGGGCAAAGGAGGAAAAAAGGAAAACCGGTTGGTGGGTGGCCACCGCATCGATCACCTCATCAAGCCTCCTCCCCCAAGCGTTATGTGACAGTGGCGAATTCCTGCACCCTTTACCCACAAAACCGTTTTTAAATTTTTTTTATAATGATGTCGTTACGTTATATCGACATTTTGGGGCTATGAAAGGTAAGCGGACAGTGCAGCATTTGAATGGTGTCCGGTAATTTATTATTTTATTTCTTATTGGTGGTTACGGAAGCCGGTAATGCGGTTGCTCAAGTGGTTAGCACGCTGTACTCCAGGCTGTGGAAGGTCAGTAGCGCGGCGGTTCTAGACAAATGGAACAAGGGTGCAGTGGATTGGCTTGGTACCTATTCCATCCGTTGTCTGTCTGCGGCTTACAGCCAAGGTGAAGTGGGGCCCATCAAGTATCCGCCTGGTTCTTCGTGGCGAGCGGGGGTGGTTTCCCATCTTGATTCTTTAATGGTGAATCGGGGGGGGGTTGTTTGCGGTCCGGGAGAGGCGGTGGTGGGAGGATACTTGTGCGGGGGTTTTCCTTTTGTCAACTGGCGTCAAGGTAGTCATCATGCAATTTCAAGCCACTCCTCGGAAAGCGGCTTATTTTTTGTCTGTTCTTTTAACGTTGAATTTGGGTTTCCCATTTTTAGGGAAGCCCTCCAAAAATTACCCCACCAATTGGAGGGTTGTGAGGAAGATAGGGGGCGGAAGCTTCCTAGCGGCGTTTGAAAGGAAAGAGGAAAAGAATAATGCCGGTTAGGCTCGGAAGCTTCTACCAGTGCCCTACAATTCAGCAGTTTTGTCTTTAGCGAGGCTCCTTTAGGTTACAGTGAGCCAACGCGAAGCACTCTATGAACTTCCTATGTTTTAGATATGAATATCAAACGCACCATAGCAAGTATTAACCCCCCCCCCACGGCAACTTTGCGGTGAGAGAACAAATCTTTTAGTACAAAAATAAAACAGCTTGCCTCGGCTGCATAGCATCCCGGCATGCAAGCGTGCCTTAAGGGGAACGCTGAACTTATCACCGGTACAAACTTGCATGCTATGTACGCAGGCGACGCTTGGATGTTTGCTCTTTAAATGTGTGCAATACAGACCGAGGCCACATTTGTAGGAATCAGTGAAAATTATACAGGAGACGAGCTCCAAAGAGGCGCTTGTCGCCTTTCCAGTGTTTTTCAATGGCTATGTTATGGGTGAAAAAGGCAGAATGTACTGATCAGAGGAAAGGAGAGCATTAGCTGTCTCAATGGGTCCTGTCAATCATAACTACCATGAGTCAGCTCCGACTTTTACTTTTGAAAGTACTTGATAATACAACTAGTAAAGGTTTTCAGTTTGATGTTATCCATGTTATCTCCCAACCAACATAGGGAACTCGGGATTGAGTCTGGCAAGTGATGGTGACAATGAAGATCAAATCGATGGATGTGACCCGGAAGAGATGTCTTTGCATAACACAGGTGTGTTTTTAGCTGCTGATTTTATTCTCATTTCAGCTAACCAGGGCTTGCGGGTTGTTTGGATTGTTGTCCAATTTGTGGATGCATTCCTTTCGGTGGTTTACTCCCTCGCTGTATACCACTGCCTTTACAAAGTTCTTCCACATAATATCGTCATACTGATGAAAATTGCAATATATACAACAGTCCTTTAAGATGAAGTAATTTGCACACATTATCATTCTTTATTAACCCGCCTGATGTTGGGTGTAATATGTTTTTAACAACATATTATAAATTGTATTGTGACATAATGCTGCCAATAATTGGATAACATGTGTATTGTTGTTCTTCAACATAACTGTTACAGATGGAGTCACTGAACATGACCGGTCATCAGCCAGTGAACAGGCACGCAAGGAGGAGAAGCGTGCCAATGAGGCACAACGGGTACGTCGCGTGGCACTGCTTAATGACGTGGCGATGAAGATGCTTGAGCGGGGCACCACCGAACACAAGGAAACCATGCAGTTCCTTGGTGACTGGGAGGAACGCAAATTCCAGTCAATGAAACATGAGAGCCAACTCGATAGACGTTTGCTCCAGGAAACTATGCAGCGTAATGCTGATGTCTCAACTATGGCGGTCGACAGTATAAGACAACTAACAGAGGTGATATCAGGTACGCAGCCAATTGCTGGGACTAAAGCTAATCCCTGTACTTGTTCCCCATCTACTGGCCCCAGGACAACTTCATCCAAGGGCTGGTGTGCCGCAAAGCGAATTATGGACAACATTGAGTCCGAGCCTGTTCCTGAGGTCCTTGTGCAGGAGACACCTGAGGAGAGTCAGAGCATACTCTGCAACAAGCCCAAGACTGCTGAGAGCAGTGGCAAAGGTGGGCGGGGGTCAAAAAGGGCATGTGTCGGCAAGGAGCGTGTCTTTTTTGAGCCGTGACAGATTGCCATCATGGCGCATTCAATACTGCACTGCCACGCTTCAAAAATACGGCTGAATATCATTCAGAAATGTTTGTTTTACACTACTGTTATTTTTCAGTTCATCATCACTGTCCTTTTTTGGGAAATGTTTGTCTGTTATGTTGCTGTGTTATCACTATCTACCTTGATGCTTGACATAGCTAACTGTTGTTAGTTCACTGTTTCAAAAGGGTCTCTCGGTGCAATATTTTGGCATTGTTTCATTGCCAAATGTAAGTTATAAGCGTAAGTATGAATACAATCTCTTTCTGTATTGAATGCTGCATTGTTGGAAGACACGGGCAAGCCTAGCAGTAAATAAGTACTGTATTCATCCAAGTTGAGAATTGCAAAATAAATAGTCTGTGACTTAAAATGAAACATAACTTTATTTTACCAATATGGAATAGTGAACATCTTAAGTGCTACCCTCACCCACCCTCCGCTGCTCGTTGGTCTCCCTAAATTCCCTCCACTCCCTCTCCATGCGTTTAATCCTCTTCTCAAAGACGTCCATCCGCCTGGAGAAAGCGGCAACTGCATGCAACCCAAGAAGATTGGATGGTTAGCGCATAGGTCAAAGGTGACATGCCTTAGTTCTACATAGTAGCACACGTCACATCCATGCTCATTTACTCACACGTTGTCCTGCACAGTGCTTCCAACCTGTTGAACACCTGTGCGAAGCTTTCACCCTCGGCACCCGATGGTAGACCTGGCGCGTTGCTTCCTGAGGGCCCTAAAGAGTTGATGTACGGGAGGAAGTGATATTATTTTGGGTCAGTTCCCTCAATGAGGCACTGCTCCTCACTGAGCATGCTCTAGGCACTTGGGCAACGCATACAGCATCTTCAAAAGAATACAAGCTCAGTAGGCTACATACTGAACCCATGTATGCAGTGGCCAACAGACATGATCAAAACTGTAATGTCAGTGGCTCCAAAAACAACACCAGATCTCAAACCATCTCACATACATCACATCACCAAAACACTCTACAGCATCACACATTTACCAGGCTGGACATCTTCTTGTGCTGCTGGCGTCCCCGGTTGATCCAGCGTAGGTTCCACGGGGCGGTCAATTGGCAACGGTGGGAGTGGTTGTCCTTGACCTCCACTCTCGGCGGCATTGTCATCTGAGGAACAGCATGAGCAGCCAGGTTTACATGCATTGGGGGTGGCATAACAGCAGGTTATAATGGGCATTTAATTGTAGCAATGTTCAGCAGACATTGTGGCCTGTAATAACTGTCGGATTCATTCTGCAGTACCTGAAGGTCCTGGTGGGCTGATGGCATGCACCACCACCTCTCCCGCTTCCACTACAACCTGTTGTGCCTCACGTAGCTGCCTGGGCCCTGGACATGCGTCTTCTGCAGTAAAGGAAGTAGTGATACATCTTGAAGGATTATCCACATTCCCTTGTTGTCATTCACATGGAGATCATTGGTATTGCTGACCTTTCATAAAGTTTACCGGCCATGAACTGAACCTTCATTTGCCATGAATACATGTCATGCATAAACTTCTGATAACTTACTTCGTTTAATTAAAACGCACTTATGGTGCTTGGTGCACAGTTCACAGTAAGAACGCACAATGAGAACGGAGCCGTAACTCTTTCATCTTCAAAGATACTGGAAGAAATGCTTACTGTATAATAAACCGTCCACATATGTGTGTTGTCTGTTGACTTGTCAATCACAGCCACTGTGCATTAATGCAAGAATTAGTCTGGTCAGATTTTTCTCATATGGAACATGACTTAAGTCCGTGGTGGGTGGGGCCATGTTGGTGTGCTCTCCCATTATAGGTTGATAACGGGGTAATCTTACTAAATCAATGCCGTTGTGCATGTCAATGTGTTTGGTGACGTGTTACTGAAGGTCATCCAGAACTCTGAGGTCACAAGTAATGTTTGCCATGTGTCGAGTGTCATCCCAAAAAATTGAGTGGCCAGATTGCCTTAATCAACAATCTGTCATGTGGGCTGATGGGTGGTGTGGGTCTATGTAAAGATTCACTGTTGTCAAAGGTTAACTTTATACAAGGTGCACATTATATAACCCACCCCAAAAAGTACCCTAAGGCACCTGTGTAAGTTTTGTCCAATAAATTATAAGCAGCAACATGAACCTTTCTGACAAGTTGCTGCCTGTAATGAATGCTGGAGTGCTGGTTTTAACCCCCCCACACACACACCACTCACTCTCACCAGCATGATGACGATCCTCCCATCTAGGTCATCCTGCCGCCTCCCAAAGCTGCACCATCTTGTCATGGTATGCAGTCCTTCCGCTTAGCCTTGGAATCCCCCCCCCATGCCTCCAGACTCGCCATGAAGTCGCAACGCAGCCTTTTGAACTTCGACCTGCCCTGATCTGCGTCGCGACTGTACCCGCGCCTTGTAATGCGCCTGGAGATGGCCTCATAATAAGGCCTGTTCTCCAGATGCGTGCTAGCCATAAGTTCGGCAACATGGCCGGAACGGGCAACAAGGTCCAGCAGGAGTTCAACCTCTTCGCGTTGCCAAAATGTGCCTCTTCTTCTGGCGGCCATGGCTGGTTATGGACGTTATAACGTACTTGTGAGATATCGAAAGTAAAGTTTAAATGTAATGGGCCAATCGGGGCAACCCTGGTAACCTAGGGATAGTTAAGTCTCCACCTTTTGTTTTTAACCCCTCAACCCCCCACCTTCAGAAAACAACGCGACACCAGTTTATTTTAACAACAGTACTGCAAATGCAGCATTTTATTTCCCGTGTACAGTAGTTTGTTAAACCGTAATTGGCTTCATGGAGCAGGAAAAAAGTCAAACAGAACTCAGCCTCCCAGCAAACACCATTTTCTCTTTGATACATCAAAATATGCGCAAAGCACAGTATAATAAAGAGCACGGATGGACTAGCACTTGCGGTTTTCATACATGAATTCCGCAACAGCACGTTGCACTCTAGTCCCTTCAGCCTTTTTCCGTTTGTTTACCTGTCTGTAGTCAGTTTCCTCCTCCAATGGACATAGAATTGTGTCCTGCTCTGGCAAATCTAGGTTAATGTCATGACCCTTGGCTTCACAAATGTTGTGAAGGATAACGCATGCAGTAACAACAGAATTAACATTTTGAACATGAAGTGTAAGCCTGGTGGACAGTATACGCCAACGAGCCTTCAGTCTCCCAAATGCCCTCTCCACTACATTCCTTGCCTTGCTTTGCGCTTTGTTAAAAAACTTCTCCACAGCGTCCCTGGGTGTCCTGAATGGCGTCATCAACCATGGCCTCAGCGGATAGGCTCCATCACCAAGGATTAAGGCTGGAACGGACACTCCAGCAAGGTGCACAGTAGGGTTCCCTGGAACAAGGAGCCATGCGTCCATCAAAGAGCATATATTACTATTTGCAAAAACAAAGGCATCATGGGTGCGACCGGTAAAACCCACTTCCGCGTCAATAAAGCGTCCCAAATGATCAACAGTCCCCTGCAAGAGAACAGAGCAGTACTGTTTCCGGTTGCCGTACTCATTGATCTTCCCTCCTGGTGCGCGAATTGGGATATGACTGCCATCTATTGCGCCAACGCAATGTGGAATACCCAGCTGGCCAAATCCATCCATAATCTGCAAAGCAAAAGCAGCACCATTAAGTAAACCACATTCGTTGCCCTATAAATTTAGCGTAATAACGAAACATCGCAGCAGTGACTGTCTTAAAAAAAACTAACCTTTCCGATTTCTGTTCCCATGCAAACGACAGTTGAGAACAAGGTGGACTCCATAGCACGGCACACCTCCGATAGAATTCCAGCAATCGTTGAAACGCCCAATCCGAATTGCTCACCAACTTCTCTGTATGTGTTGGTGTTCGCCAAATACCATATTGCAGCCGCTACATGCTTCATGGGGGTAACTGGCGACCGCATGTTTGTAGTTTTGCGCTCCAGCGCGGGAGTCAAAACCGACACGATTTCTACAAATGTTCCACGGGTCATCCAGAAGTGCATCAACCACTGCTCATCACTCCAAACACCAAGCACGAATGTTTCCCACCAGTCCTTGCATTTTGGGAATACCCAATAGCGTTTTTTAAAGCGCAATCCGGCAAGCATATGCCACCGCTGTCTCCATCGGCGGGAGGGACGAAGGCGCACGCTAAGCGCACCGTTTGTCATCCAGGCCGTTGAAGAGTAGGGACCGCTGAAAAGGCAATTTCTTCTCCTGGATCGCCTGATAAAAACTGCCAAGCAATTCAGAGTAGAATCCACGCACATCAATATCACCTTAAGCAATGTGCAGACAGCAGCGAGGGCTTTCTTCCGACGGTCATCCATCTTGGGTAAAACTCTCAGGGCTGAGATGCTCAAAATGGAGAATCCCAAGAAGTTCTTTTAAAACTCCTGGCACAAAGGACACAGGCCACCAATCAGAATGATGAAGGTTTGCCACGTGATGCTTCCTTACCAGCATTGTTTCGTAATAACGACGTAACGTCACTGAGCATGCGCCCCCCAAAAAAGGAAGGGGCGGCAGATACGAGTGTTTTGGAACCGAGGGGCGAGGGTGGGAGGAGGAGCATTGCAGGAAGCCACTCCCCAAGGCTTCAATGTGAAATAAAAGACCCGCAGCACGAGCGGGGGAAACAGGCTTGAATTCCTTTTATTGTGAAATTGGAAAAAAAAAATCGGAGCAGGAAACTGCAGCGCAAACCAGGCACAAGTGCATCGTGAGAAATCGCTCATAATTACTAAACAATTAACTTTATCCAGATATTATACTCTTTTATACATCTCAGGATGTTTTCAATTGATTTTTTGGGGATTGTGAGTGAAAGAAGAATGTCATCAGCATACAAGCTTGGTGTCATGGGCCTGCTTGCCAACACCTCTTTGGATGAGGGAGAGATGGAGGAAGCTGGCTCCACCAGGTGCAGACAGGGAGTCTCAGCCTGCAATCAGTGTGCCATGCCCTCAGTCCTGCAGCCTGGGATCAGAAGCCGAAGAAGAGGCCCTGTAGCCGCCAGCCTCACCCCCAGTCTCACCAGAGCACTTGGAACACTGAAGAAGGCAGGCTCGGAGCAAGACTCAGGAGCAGCGCTGTAGTGCGCAGTTGGCAGTCCAGCACTGGGCAATCTCTGCCTGTGAGCTGGAGTCATTGCAGGATCAGGGCTGACAGCCTTGTAGGCTGCTCAGCCATTGAGGACTTGCACCTGTCCCTGTATGACCCAGCAGGCTGAGCAGTTGCACTTGGCCTTGAATGACTCCTGATAAAGCAGTGGGGGTGGGGGAGGATGGTGTGGGGTCTGTGTGTGGCTTCTTGCCTATGCCTATTGTTTCTTGTCCCAGGTGGCTGCCTAAACTGTATGTAACATGTTGTTCAGCCTTGCTGCAACAATTGATGTGAATGTTTTATAATCTACATTTAGTAAAGATTTTGGTCTCTATGAATTTGGTGTAATTGGATTCTACTTTTTATAGATAAATATTACCCTGATATCATCCCAAGAACTTGGAATTTTGGCATTTTGTAAGACAGGCATTAAACAGACTCAATAGAGGTTGTTGCAATACATTCACCATAGCTCTATAATATTCAGCTGTTAGGCTGTCTGAGGCAGGTGACTTTTTAATCAATTTGTCAATTTCTGGAGCTGAAAAACTGGCATTCAGTCTAAGTATGACTTCATGTGTTCATGATCTCTGTTTAATTTCCAAGATTATCAGTTTTATATCCTGTAAGATTCTATAAATAACTCAGGAGTTTCCTTATCAGTTTATATAATTTCTCAGAATACATTGGAGGAATATATTGATAATCCTACTTTTGGCCAAATAATACACTAGGGCTTTACCTGTCATTATTTTTTTCAAATCTGTTATATACATTTATTTAGTTTTCATAGACTTCTGCTAATTGTATATAACTAATAGGGGTGTGCGCTCAGTATAAAATGAGCTGGAAAAACACCTGAAAAATACCTTGTTCAGCAAGTTACCAAATGGGCTACTCATTCAGCTCTCCAAAATGGACAAGCCCCCCAAATCCTGAAAATAATCAGGCTTTTTGGGACTGCTGGATAGCCAAACTTAAACAGCATTTAAAGAAGAACAAGAAGAGGAGGAGGAGGAGGAGACTGGATTTATACCCTGCCTTTCATTACCCAAAGGAGTCTCAAAGCAGCTTACAATCTCCTTTCCCTTCCCTTCCCTGTGAGGTAGGTGGGGCTGAGAGAGCTCCTATGAGAACTGCTTGTGAGAGAATAGCTCTGTCACAGCTCAGGTGGGGTGTCACCTGATGCTGCCACCACTCGGGTGGCACTGAGAGGAAGATCCTTCCTTGCCTGTTCACGGGGTCCCTCAAGGGTCATGTCCTCCTCTTGCTCCTTCTAGAAAGCAGTTGAGATCACCGGAGGAGGCTCCACTTCCTTCTGACCGGCCACAACATCTGGAGACATCACTAGGGCATGTGGACCTGGCTGCAGCTTCTTATATTGGCTGCGGGTTAACACCCCTCCATAGTTCTTGGCATGTCTGCTAAGTTCCTCTGGAATGTCTGCAAAGTCTGTCAAGAACTGCTCATATACATCTCCTAATGGATTGGCCTCAGTTTCCACAGACCTCGCCTCGTGTTCTTCCGGTTTCAGGGTCACATGCTCTGCTAAG